>NC_046161.1:94125437-94453562 GCF_011064425.1 Rattus rattus
ATCATGTGAGCGAATTCCTTAAAATCTATCTCTGCCTTACTGTCCGTGTCTCTCTTCTGTCTTTCTTCATATGTGTGCATTCGTACTACTTTGAGCATGTCTGGATTCAATAGATTAAGAATTAAAGGGATCCTGGGATGAATGGGAACCTGGGTTTCATTCCTGACACTGCAAAAACAAACGAATTCATACATACATAAATAAAAGTGAAAGAGAATTTTAAAAGATCGCATAGAAGCAGGGAGCAAAGGGGGTGCGTGCTTTATCCCCTCCCAAATCCCAAATCCCAAATCCCAAATCCCAAATCCCAAATCCCAAATCCCTTTCCTGAAGTCAGGGACAACACAGGAAAGAGAAGAGACCAGGGAGAGAAGGAGGAAGACTTACAATAAAGGCCCCAAACAAAGTCTTCAATCAGTACCACAGCATTTCTGGGTTCTGAGAATCATAAAATGACTTGAGGAAGAATAATCACCTGGATTTGAAAGTCTAGAAAGTACCACGGGTCTGCAAGGAAGCTTCTCTTTCATCGTTCTGATCCGTAATAATTTCCCCAGGCAGACATTCTCAGTCTGTCAGTGGCACACTGCAGACACAAGCCTTCAAACTGCATTTCCTCCATTTCCTCCCTCTTCTTGTTCTGTCTACCTTCCCGCACTTTCTCTTGGTCTCCTATAGAATAGAGGTGGCTCCAGATCCATATGCCGTTTCCTTTTCTTGTCTTTTCTTTCCTTTTTTCATCTCAAACAAACGTTTATCATTCAATGTGTTGAGTCCTACAGAGGGAACCCAGCCTGGCGTCTCTAGTTAAGGAAAGTGTCAGACACTTGAAGACCTGCTAAGGAGATACACCTTGGGTATTTGAAGCACTCAAAACCTAATGACTCAAGATAGTGCAGGGAGGAGATGGAGGGCTTGGACATGGTGACAGTGATGGTGACGATCTGGTGACAGTCTGGTGATTATGGTCTACCAGGTCGCGGGGAACACCAGACAATAAGATCAATGGGAACTGAGCTTGGGCAAGCTTTTAAAGAGAAGTATTGTAAATTCCGTTACGTTTGTAACTCTCGAGTTCCTCTAAGGAAGGATTGGGGATCCAGTAGGTACCAGTTGTGTCCTTTCATATTGCTGAGGTGTTAATGCTATTAATATTCTATCCCCTAACCACACAGTTCTTGAGATTAAGTTTTGTGTTTAAGTGAACCAACATTTCCCAATCAACTACCCATTGATCTTTTCTGCATTTAATTCTCCTATGTTTGACTGACAGGATTTCATCACCAACTTTTCTTTTCTTTCTTTTTTTTTAAGATTTATTTATTATATACAAGTACACTGTCACTGTCCTCAGACACGCCATTGATTTTAAAAAGTGATTTACAACCATTAGACTCTTTACCTTTCAAGCCTCTCTTTGGATTCAATGTTGGCTTCGAAGAAGGCCTGAACAGCCTGTCCCCAATCTTAGTGGCTTTGTGGCTTAGCACAATGGGTGCAGTCTTCATTGTTTGCCCTGTTACTCTCCAGCTCTGTCCTTGAGTATATGCGTTTGCTTCTAATTTCTTTATTTTTAAGGATATATTTATTATATATAGGTACACTGCAGCTGTCTTTGGACACAGCAGAAGAGGGCATCAGATCTCGTTACAGACGGTTGTGAGCCATCATGTGGTTGCTGGGATTTGAACTCAGGACCTCTGGAAGAGCAGTCAGTGCTCTTAACCACTGAGCCTCTCATTTCTAATTTCTGTTCCTAGCCACAGTTACTCACTTGAGCTCCACACAGCAGGTGTCAGCTATTCTTAATCTGAGCTCTGCGGTGATGCTGAGCCCTTACATTCATACAGAACCTGACCTTCAAGGCCTTTTCAAATATTCTAATTATCAGACACAGCTATTGGAATGATTATCACCACGCTCTGTTTGCTTTACAGCCACAAACCCAGGCGCTCTCACCATGGCTCGTCCAACTCTGCGCTGTTGATGGTGGATGCTTCCCGGTGACTTTTGCAATCATATGAAAACACAGGCATTTTTCGACTTGACACAAACTCAAGTCATTTGGGGACATGGATCCTCAACTAAGGAATTACTTGCATCGGATTGGCCTGTGAGCAACTCTATGGGCTCTATTTCAGGAGGTTCCAGCCCACTGTAGGCAGTGCTACCTCTGGGCAAGTGGCTGTGGGTTGTCTACAAAAACAAGCTAAACGAGCCAGAGAGTTTCCTGGTCTCTCCTCTGGTTTCTGTGTCCAGGGCTCTGCTTGAGTTGCTCTCCCAAGACCTCTCAACAGTAAACAGTGCTTGTGTGGAAACGTAAGATGAAATAAACCCATTCTTTCCCAAGATGCTTTGGCCATGGTGTTTATCACAGCAATAGAAAGTCAAACAGGACAGTAGCTTTGCTAGCGCACCTAAGGTGCACACACACCTTCGGACTGAAGTACTGAACCGCAAAGACTGCGCTCTTGTGAAATGGGTCGATGACGGCCAGATTCTCTGCATAGGAGACTAGCGAGTTCCACTCAACCAATTATGAAAATACCTGTTCCCCCACACTGTGATGAGTGCCACGCTGTCAGGCTGTCAGAGATTGGACCATCTAATCATTAGATTAGAGTCTGGTGGGTTAAGTATGGATTATTGATCAAGGAGGCTGGAAAGACATTGATTGCTGCCCCAGGGTTTGATTCTCAGCGCCCACATGGTGCCTCACAGCCTGTAACTCCGGTTCTGAGGTATCTGACAACTTCTTCTGTCATCTGTGGTCACTGCGTGCAAATGGTACAGGCATACAGGCAGACGACATACACATACACATATTAAAAAAATAAATATATTTAAAATTAAGCATTTTAACACATTTCCAAATTATTTGCATTTTTCTGTGAATTTTCTGTTTCTTCGTCTGTTTTTATTGTCGTTGGATTATAGGTAGTGTGTGTGTGTGTGTGTGTGTGTGTGTGTGTATACATCAATGTCTGTTTAAGCCAACTGGCAAAAGTTCCTCACAAAACACAGTTCTTTGACGGTGGTGAGACTGCAAAGATTTCCTTCAGTCTGTCTTCTGTTTTTTGCCTTTGTTTATAGTGATTTTGTCATGCAGAAACATTTTATTTCTTATGAATGGATCTCACACACACACACACACACACAAAATGAGAAATCATGTAAAAGAAAGCAGATGGTATCAAATTAACAGTAAAACAAGATCAGAGAAAACCGCATCGTAAAACACACCCAGAGAAGGTCCTACTTTGGAGGTGGGAGTGATCTTGGAACAGTTCCAAGTTCTGGGTCAAGGAACTCAAGGAAGGGGAGGGTGCCCCTGGGCAAACACCAGCATATTTAATGTGGAGCGTCTGTTGGAGGAATCTTCATTCTGCTCCTACTGCGCCGAGCAGGCATTAGCAGTAGAGTTCTTCTCAGGCATTAGCAGTAGAGTTCTTCTCAGGCATTAGCAGTAGAGTTCTCCTCCTGCACAGAGCAGGCATTAGCAGTAGAGTTGTCCCCCTGGGGACTGTGAGTTGGGACCAGAGAGGCAGAATGATGTCCTAGCAGCAAGTAACCCTGGGACAGAGAGCACTTGGGTAAGAGCCAGCAGAGGGACCATGCTCTCCCCAGAGCACACCACTGTCTCTAGAACCTGCACCTCCAAGACTAACATACCCCTATAGGACACAAGTGGCTGGGGAGATGGTCCAGTGGCTAAGAGCACTTACTACTCTTCCAGACGACCTAGGTTTGTTTCCTCCAAGGTGCTTACAATTGTCCGTAAGTTCATTTTCAGGTTTTTCTGGCTCCATGGGCACCAGGCATAAAAATGGTGCTCAGGCATACATGCAGGCCAAACACCCACACAGAGATTGTTTTTCTTTTCAAGTTCACAATACACAAGACCAGATCACGGAGGAAACCAACATCCTGAAAGAGAGTGGATACTGGTTTGTTTTTTTTTTTTTTTTTTTCATATTCCAGTGAGAACTTAGGTAAACTGCAAGGGAAGCCGGGAAATCGGCGTAGCCAAAACTGTATAAGTGTTATCAAAGGGGAGAATGGATTCAGGGAACAACTCGTGCCTGCCAGGGGCACACATGTCTCCTCCCTTTGGCTCTAACTACATCCCCAACCCAGGATCCAGGTGGTCACCCACTTACATCTTTTCTAAGATACTTGTGATAGGTCATAAATATGAACACTTCCTACTGCCAGACCTCCAAGTTTTTCAGTCTTTTGGCAGACAGTCCGGCAAAATTATCTACAAGATAAACTCTTACACAAATATACAGATATGTGCATAAGGTCAATTCCCTGGTGCTGAATACACTGGGTCAGAAGGCATAAGCCTTTACAGCTACGACGTCATTGTCAAACTGCCCTCTGGAGGATTTGCATCAACAGAAACCCCAAGCAGCAATGCATTAAAGTCTCAGTTTCTCCATATCTGTGCCAAGAGAATGTGCTAATAAACTTTTGACTTTGGCTGTACTGGTGAGAAATGAGTCCTCACCACAGTTTTAAATATGGCTTCCAACCCAGCCAAGACTCCTAGTTCCCTTTTAGTATTAGGAACAGCCATCTCCCGGCTTTAGCCCAAGGCACTGAGTAGGAAGGATTCCCTTCCCTTGTCACCCCCCCCCCTTTTCAAAAAAAGGGGGGGGGGCTGGAGAGAGGCTCAGTGGTTAAGAGAACTTATTGTTTTGTACAGAATCTGGGTTCAGTTCCTTACAACTGTCCATAACTCCAGTTTCAGGGGGATCTGATGCTCTCTTCTGACCTCAGGCCCCAGATACTCACATGGTCCCCAGACACACATGTGAGAAAAATGCTCATTCACATACAAAACAAGAAATCAAAAAATAAAATTGAAAATAAAAATATGTATGTACATGCATGTATTTGTGTGCACAAGTATGTGTGTGTGTGTTCGTGCGTGTGTGTGTAAACAGGCACAAACATGCAGAGAAAGGGGCTGATACTTGGTGTGATCTTCAATTGTTTGGCTGCTTATCTTTTTGGAACAGGTTCTCTCACTGAACCTGAGCTCGCTGATTTGCCTGGGGAGGTTGGCCAGCAAGTCCCAGAGACTCTCCTGTCTCTAGTCTCCTAGCTCGGGAGTTAGAAGCCTGTGCCGACACACCTGGCCTTTTATGTGGGTTCTGGAGGCTCAAACTCAGGTCCTCATGCTTGTGTGGCAAGCCCTTTACCAAAGGAGTGAACTCCTCATTCATTTCAAATGCCAATATAATATTTACTTGATGAAAGTTGTACCATTTTTTTTATACTTTGTACTGACTTTAATAACTTTGGTGTGTGTGTGTGTGTGTGTGTGTGTGTGTGTTTAATGCTTAAGAGATAAGGGTCATCTAGATACTGTGGCTGTTATAATCACCCACCCGTTTTAGTTTCTGCTATTGTGTAACTCACACAACTGGTCAACTGTTCTAAGTAGCATGAGAAATGTAACCCGTTAAAATGAAATCCTAATCAATCTGGAAGTCCAAGCAAGACCATCACTCCCTAGAAGGAACACACATGAGCTAGCTTATGTGGCTTTCAAGAGGTTAAAAAAAGAGAAGCAAGCAAGGACTGGAGAGATGACTCAGCACGCACCGGCTGCTCTTCCAGAGGTCTTGAGTTCAATTCCCAGCAACCACTTGGTGGCTCACAACCATCTGTAATGGGATCTGATGCCCTCTTCTGGAATGCAGGTGTATGTGCAGGTAGAACACTCATACATAAAACAAATAAATAAGTCTTTTTTAAAAAGAAGTGAAATAATTTTCAACAGTATAATTTAGCACAGAATATTTAAAATAGTGTCACTGACATGTAACCAATATAATACAGATTAATGACACTTGTACATTCTTCAAACTCTGGTTGCCTATTTCAGCTCCTACCAGCCATACGTCAAGCACTCAATTGCCGTGCATGCATGGCTAAAATGTTTGGTACCATGGGTGGGGTTCCGGAGAGCTCTATGTGGAGGTTGAGCAGGTAAAAGTTCTTGTTTTACTTAAAATTCTACAGAGCTACTGAGTGGAATATGCAGTGTGTGATGTATAATACATGGTATTTTCGACAAACGGTTCCCCATATGGAAAAAATAAAGTCGTGTCATGTGCCGCGCATAAACATACGTTCCAGATGGATGAAGGGACCGATTGTTTTTTTTTTTTTTAAAAGAGAAAAAGCACAAAAGCATTCACAATGTAAGAGTTGTTAATTGGAAGTTCATTCTAAAGTACAACACAAGATACAGAAACCGCAAGGGAAAAGATGGTCAGTTATGAAAAATAAGACTCCAAGTTTTAAGCAAAACCGTTAACGAGGTTAAAGGACAATGGATGCAGGAAGAGGAATGAGTTGGAAGGCAAACAGCCAACCCAAACCCACGCAACAGTTGCAAATACTTTAATATCTTCGGTGTTTTCTTTATTTTGGTGTGTTGGGGCCATGCACACACACGGCACTCGTGTGGAGCAGTCAGTCATTCTTTCACCTGTACATCAGGTCCAGGGACTGAATCCCAGCCATCAGGCTTTCGAGGCAGACACTGCCCACCGAGCATCCCACAGCCCCCCTCCCCCAAACACTTTAAAATGTAAATTAAAGTGCACAGAAATTTCTCTATATATTGGCTATATAAAGGTCATGCATGGACAGAACGCCAAGCTCACTGGTGATGGAAAAGATCAAACAATGATGAATTAATTTCCTTTCCGTGATAAAACAATGACCAAACCAAACACCATCAACAGAAAACAGCAGCAACAACACAAAGCACCAGGGGGGGAAAATAACCCAAAAAACAAAAAACCAGATCCCCCAAAAACCCTTGGGGGAGGGAAGGGTTTATTTGGCTTACGGTTTACAGTCAGCCACTGAGGGACACCAAGACAGGAACTCCAGGCAGGAACTGAGAGATACCATGGAGAAATGCTCTTTAGTGGTTTGCTCAGTTTTTTTTTTTCTTATAAACCCAGGAATGGAACCACCCACAACAATTGAGACAATGCCTCATCAACCACTAATCAAGAAAATGCCCTGTGGACATGACCAAAGGCCAATCTGAGGGAGGCAACTCTTCAGCTGGTGACTCTAACTTGTATCAAGTTGACAAGAGCTAACAAGTACAATTACCTGTTAAGCTTTCTGGTAGAAAGGCACACTGGGGGCTGGAGAGATGGTTCAGAGGTTAAGAGCACTGACTGCTCTTCCAGAGGTCCTGAGTTCAATTCCCAGCAACCACATGGTGGCTCACAACCATCTGTAAAGAGATCCGATGCCCTCTTCTGGTGTGTATAAAGACAGCTACAGTGTGCTCATAAAATAAATAAACCTTTAAAAAAAAAAAAAAGAAGAAGAAAAAAGAAAGGCACATTGGTGAAGCCATTTGGAGGGCAACTGAACAGAATCTATTAAAATTAAAATGGAACTCCCTTTGGCCCAGTGATTTTATTTCTTGGGATCCACCCTTTGAAACAGGATGTGCACCAGGATGTGTATGCAGGGAGGAGAAGTGGAGTACCAGAGCAGGTAGGATCTCCCAGGGCTCATCCCAGTCAGGCATACCCTGGGAGTAGCTCCAGGTTCCTTGTCATACAAGACTCCTCAAAATCTCAAGTTATTTTGTTGAGTTAAAGAAGCAAACCATGGGGCTAGGAGGGTTAGGAGTGGGGCCCGGTCAGTGGGGTACTTGTAGAGCATGCATGAGGTCCAGGGCTCATTCTGCAGTGTGCACATACACCAGCCATGGTGGAGCATGTGTGTAATAGCAGCACTTAAGGAGTGAAGGAAAGAGGATCAGAAGTTCAAGAACTCCCTCAATTATATATTGAGTTTGAGGTCAGCGTGGGGTAGTGGCCCTGTCTCACCCCCTGCCCCCATAATCATGTGAATCATGACTTTATATATGAAATGGAAAAAAATTCAAACACAGCTGTGGATCTAATAAGGTGTAAATGTCTAGACAAAAGTCTGTGGGAATAACACCCAGCTAGGTGTGTAGGAAGAACAATCAAGGTGCATGTGAAGGGGAAGGTTCACCTTTTGTGCCATGAACTTCTCTAATGCTTGACCTGTTACAGTGCAATTAGGTTGACTTACATGAGGAAAGAGAGGGTTTACCGAATGGCATTCTTAGATGATCCAGGTAGGGGATATAAACCAGTCAGGGGTAGGGGTGGGGCGCCCCTGGCTTTGTGAACTCCGGGCTGCCAGGGTGTCTTTGTGGGTACCAGCCAGTGGAGACCCTGAAGCTATGCCAGCGCCCTACTTGGAACACCTGCCACTCCATCTCACAGCCCCTGACCAGGCTGCAATGTTTCCATGCATCTGTCCTGTGGAGTCTCAAGCCTGCGTCTGGAATAGTAAACACCACGTGTTAGGTTATTTCCTGACTTTCCTTAACTATGCCTTCTGGAGAAGAGTAAGGTCAGCCATGGTGACAGGAAAACCAAGGAGGTTGGCGGTGGGTGGGCAGAGTGTGGTCAAGGCCGGCCATGGCCTTCATTTTCCCTGGGGACAAAGAAACCTCAGGCGGAGGTCAGAGCTTCCCAGCATCTAGATGCTGAGGCTTACTGGGAAATGTCAGAGATTGCCACCCACACCTTGGCAGGGGAGAGGAGAGTATTAGAGGAGACCTCTGTATGACAGAGGAAGAGTGTGTGATTGGAGTCTGGTTCAACAAGAGTGTTGCAATTTTCTTCTTATTCAGAGATTAATTTGTGGACATAGATGTGAAGGAGGTAGGAAAAGAAGCGATATGGAAGCCCTTGGGGCAAACATTCCTGAGGAAGGGTTGTGCCTAAGGCTGGAAGAGAGAGAAAGCCAAAATGGAAGCCATAGAGCTGAAGGGTAGGAGATACAGTCAGAGGGGAAGAGAGAGATGATAGGGCTTGAAACCTGCCTTCTGGCCTTGCAAGAATGTTGCCTTTTATTCTATGAGCCAGGGAGACACTGGTGGTAGTCAGAAAGCCAGAGAATGATACATTGGGCTGCTGTTTTACAGGATGGCCCTGGCAGCTGGGAACAGCTCCAGTGAGGGAGACAGTAGCAGGCAGGAGCCCCGGGGGTGGTAGGGGTGTGGTGGTCGGGAAATGGGGGTGGGGAGGCACCTGTAACAGATCAAAGGAGAGGCAGGAGCTGAGCCTTTCTTAAGTGAGGGGCCAATACTTGAATCACCTTTAGGGTTCACCGGAAACACAGGTTGGCTCCTCAATTCCAGTTGTTCTTTTCCTTATTCTGGGGGAGGGGTGGGGGGAGCCCAGGAATTTGCATTTCTGTAATTCCCTGGGGAAGCAGCTGGTTTGGGAACCACACACAGAGACCCTTAAGTTTTCCTCCACAGCATGGGTGAAAACTCCCATTAGTGATGGCTCAGGGAGGCTCTGTCCTTCCTGCATCCTAACGTGCTTCTTCACCCCAGGCCCAGCAAAAATGCATGCTGGGTACAGGCTCTGGGGTATTCGAAGAGACTTTGGGAGGATACCTCATCTGAACTGTCTGGTGATGAAACTTCACAGAAGTGGCCATTAGAGGGAAGGAGGGATTCATTATGTCAACAGTACTAATAACAGTCATGGCAGTCACCCGGTGTCCGCCCAGGTGTTTTATTTATAGCTTCTCCAATTAAATCCTTGTAAAACCTCTGCGAGTCAAGCCTTAGCGCCCGGGTTTTATGAAGGAAGAAACCAGGGCTCCGAGAGTTTAATTTTCCCAAGGCCACACCATTGATAAATACCAGAGCTTAGCCTGGCTTGACTGACATTTTGGGATGCACATATCATAGTGTCTCAAGACGTCACTGGCCAAAGATGTGGAGGTAAAAGGCCATCTAGAAGACTCAGCTTCCTTCCTTGGGGATTATTAGCTTGCGGCAAAAATGGAGACACCAAACCATTGCCTTAAACACCCCACCCCACCCCACCCCCGCACGCCTTTGTTTTCCTGAGTAGAGAGCCCTGTTCACAGAGCATGTTCCCAGAGTTCTTCCTGGTAGGGCCCTGGCTCCCTCCCTACTAGGTAGCCGTGGCCACAGGTGACTTGTGTTTTTCATCATTCACCGATGCATGCTTTTGTTCAGTTCATGCCCACTTCCTGGTCTCTTCCTGCAGGGCACTGTATTCCGTGCTGAGGAATTGAAGCTTGACAAATTGAGGCCAGCTTGTCTCCAAATGGAATCCATCCCTCTCACTACAGGAGAGAGGGAAGAAAAAAAATATCAAGACCCAACTTTCCTTCTCCTCAGTCTCTCTCTCTCTCTGCCCTGGCAGGGGATCAAAATAGTATCTCTCAGGGTCTGAGTGGATGGGCAACTGGGAGCTTGAAGCTAGGCAGGGGAGAAAGCAGCTGCTCTCTCCTCAGGCATGGAGGGAGGAGGGAGGTCAGTGAACAGGCCACAGGGGTGGGATGACACTGGTCTGGAGGATGTGAGGAGGGGTGTTTGGGAGCCAACCTGAGTGATGGCCTTTGGAGTAGACTTGACTGTCATGGTAGGGGCCTTCCCAGAGTTATTCATCAGTCTCTGATATGCATTAGGCATTCTTAACCAGTTTAGGGAGACCAGGGCTTCCTAGAGTAAGCGATGAAATGTTAAGAACCACTTCCATGTATGTGAAAGCACCCATGCACACAGACAGCAATACACAGCCATAAGCACACACTGCCACATACACTACATGTTTGGGGGCGGGGGCTGGAAGGGACCACAAGTTAAAGTCCCAGATGCAGGTTGATTTACAGAAAGGAGAACTAGAATAATGCAAATTCATCACATATAAAAACAAGCTTGCTGGGTGTGGTGGCACAGGCCTTTCATCCTAGCACTTGGGAAGCAGAGGCTGGCAGATCTCTGTGAGTCCGAGGCTTGGTCTACATAGCAAGTTCCATGCTGGCTAGGGATACATAGTGAGACTCTGTTTCAAAGACAAACAAAGGAAAACCAAAATACAAAATAAAAGTTTACTAAGATTTGCTGAGGTCTTACTGAAAAGTGTGTGGCATGTGAACCCCCAGGGAATAGACAGCTAACTAGAGGCTGACCTGGGTGGGATAAGGGAAGATTCCTATGTATCTGCCCCTTCTTGTTAAACAAAACGAGCATGGTTTTCTTTTAAAATAGCATCCAAGACTTGGGGCGCACCTGGGGAAGAATAAAGGGGCTAGAGGCTTACAGTGGATCAACCGACCCCAGGCCTCAACGACTAGGGCTGGGGACTTGGCTATATTTACCCAGAGCCCTTCGCCTGGCCGGGACATTTCTTTATTGTTTTGATTAGCTTGCTCCTCTTTATCTCATTTCCTTCATTCTTTGCGCATTTCACATTGGCAAACAACCTATGCTATTTATACCGACCCCTACTCGCGGCCCCTAACCAGACTTCAGGTCTGCGACGCTCTCTCGTGCACGCGCGCTCCAGAACCCGGCGCTCTCTGTCCGGCGGCGCGTGCGTGCGCGCTCTCGCGCACGGTGGGCACGCGCACGCGCGCGTCTCCGCCAGCAGCTCACCCCCCCCACCTCCCGTTCCCGGGCGGCGGGTCTGAAGCGGCGGCGCGATGAGCTGACCGGCCGCCCCCGGCTCGGGGCTGTGGAGGCGCTCGGGGCCGGGGTGCGCGGCGGCGCGGCGGGCGGCGGGCGGCGGACGCCCTGCTCGGCGGCGGCCATGCGCGCGGCCGGGGCGGCGTCCCGGGGACCGGCGGCCTGAGGGCCCCGCCGCCGCCGCTGCTCCTGCTGCTGCTGGCGATGCTGCCCGCCGCCGCCCCGCGGTCCCCGGCCCTGGCCGCCGCTCCTGCGGGACCCAGCGTGAGTCTCTACCTGAGCGAGGACGAGGTGCGCCGGCTGCTCGGTGAGTGGCGCCGCTCCGGGGGCCTCGTGAGTCCGCGGTGCTGCCGCTGCGCCGCCCGCGCGCGCTCTCTCCGCAGCCTCCCTGCGCGTGTCACTCTAGGCCGCGGAGCTCCGGAGCCTCTGGAGTCGACGCTCCGGACACGGGTGGCTGCTCCTTAGGCTGCTGTGGGTGGCCCACAGGCCACGCCGCTGCGCGCGTGCTTTCTGGTTAGCGAGTGGGGACAAGGTGAGCCGGACGCCCTGAGTTGTGTGGCATCCTGCACACCTTGGGGCCGACCGGACCTTCGGCTTCGGGGTTTGCCTTGGGTTCGTTGAGTTTGACCTGAGGCTGCCGTTCCAGGCCACTCGCCTACTCTGCAGACCCTGAAGCGAAAGGAGAACTTGGCTTTGGGTCTGTCGGTGGTGGTTCCGTTTACCTGTTTAGCCCCGTTGTTTGGGGAGTCCATTTGAAAAATGATTCTGCCCTCCGCTCGGAACTCTATGCATTCTGAAATTCAGCCCTTGAAGGAAGGCCTGGCCATCCATCCAAAGGAAGTCTCTGATAGTTGGGGATAGCCAGCTTTTACCGTCTTTTGTGCATTAAGGTAGTCCCTTCACTTTTTTTTCTCTCGGGTGTTTCTTGAGTGAAATGTTGGAACTTGCAAAGGTCGCCTCCTAAACATCCATTAAGTGTCACTTTTTTTGTGGGCGCGCATATGCCCCCCTACCCCTCCCCGTGTGTGTGTGTGTGTGTGTGTGTGTGTGTGTGTGTGTGTGTGTGTGTGTGTGTGTGTGTGTGTCTGTGTCTGTGTATTAGAGGAGTTTCGTTTATCTTTTCGAGACAGGGGCCTTATGTAGCCCGGGCTGTTCTGGAATCCACTATGAAGACCAGGTTGGCCTCAAGCTCACAGAGAGTTTTTTTTTTAAGAGGAATTTCTTAAGGTCTGTTGAGAGAGCTCAGCCTCGGAATGAAATTGCTTTTAGCAGACTGTTTAGACATAGTTGTATTTGTGGGTTTGTACTCTTTAAACCAAAGAAGAACTGTGTTTTTGCAACATCCTATTTTCACCTTCCTTATAGTCTAGTTGAATTAGCTGAATTTAGTCTGGCAGAATTGAAACTGCATCTAAGCGATTCCTGGAGCATGGCAGAAAGGCTTAGGAAAAATAACGATTTGTAAAGCAGCTCCTAGGCATGCTTTTATTGTTGTCGTTGTTGTTAAAAGAACTTACGTAATTGTGACTTTGTTGACTTGTATTTCCTTTCCTCCTGTCTTAGCCAGCATGGAAGCCAGGGGACAGAGGTAGCCAGCGGCAGACATGGACGAGTCAGTGTGCCTACTGTTGCATGTTAGAATGTTGCTGTTACATTTATTTACTTGTGTGTGTGTGCCACCATGTGTTCCGTGACTGTCAGAAGACACCTTGAGGGTGTAGGCTGTCTCTTTCCACATTAGGGGTCCAGGGCTTGAACTCAAGTCATGTGACTGGACAACAAGTACCCTTACCTGTTGAGCCGTCTAGCAGGGGCCTGGGATGGACCTACACATGTTACTTCTCAGTTTCTTGTTTCCCAGTGAGGCAAGTGTTAGGGGAGATGAGAAAAGTGAGGCTTTAAGTAACTTGGTTAAGATAACATGGCTTATATCATTTATTACATATATAATATATACCCACACAAGACAGTGTTTGCTGGCTGCAGGCTAAGTTATCAAAAGGCATGTACATATAGAAGTTTGATTTTGGCATGTTAGAAAAGAGGCTACTGCTCATTAGTACTTGAAGTGATACCTTTCTAGCCAGGAACCGATTTTCTAAGGACGTGGCTGAGTAGGCACCTGATTGATGAGCACCAGGCACGGATGTCCAGCAGTGGGCAGTGTGTGGTATAGAGGGGGGAGCTTGCTTCTGTAACACTCCCATCCACCTTAGCTATTTCAGTTTAGTGCAAGCTGAGGTGTCCTGTCACAGTGTGATCTCTACACAGTCCTCTTCCAGAACCAGGCCTCTTTCTGTCCCTTTCTGTTTCGCTCAGCTGTGCTGCTGCTGTCGAAGGATTCCCTGGCTTTGTCTGGGTGGCAGAGCTCAAGTAGTGGGATGTATGCAGGGAGGGCCTCCCGGGTGTGGCTGGCGGTTACGGTGTGTGTTTGAGACTGATTGAAATAGTGCTTTCCACCACATTTTCATGTGCTTAAAAGGTTAAGTGACTTCCAAAAGCTCAGACAAGCGAGCGTTGCTTTTACAGTGTCCCTAAGACCCAGGGTTCAGAATGCCAAGCGAGAACTTGGAAGGTGGGAGCAGCAACTCCGTCAGGCTAGTTGTACTTGACAGGAAAAGTGGTTTTAATCCAGTCATTAACTGCACATAATAAAAATCAGTTGAATAGCAGAAAAGGGCTTAAACCAGAAACCATCCGCACCCTGCATTTGAACGTTTTGTCCTCCAGGTCCCCCTCCCGCCGTGGGCATAGCTCACTCAATGGCTGTGGTGTTTATCTTTTCCTTGTTGGCTCTTGAATTTCTAGACTAGTGTGGACTGAACATTTGTCTTCCGGAGGCGTCTCCGTACACCATGCTCTCCAGTTTTGTTTTTTTTGTTTTGTTTTGTTTTGTTTTTAATTTTTAAAATGATTTGTTTTTATTTGATGGGCACTGGAGTTTTGCCTTTATGAGGGTATAGGATCCTCTGGAACTGGAATTACAGACCGTTGTGAGCTGCCGTGTGGGTTCTGGGAGTTGAGCATGGGCCCTCTTAAACACAGAGCCATCTCTCCAGCCCCTCCAGTCCATTTTAAGCCAGCAGTCCTTGCCACAGTGGACCGTGCCACAGACAGTGCTGCTACCACAGTGTACAAGTACATTGCCCTTTTCTGAGTTAGCTGCGACCTGGTAGACGCCCCCTCCCACCCTCACCCCTTTTTTTTCCCCAGAAGAAATAATTGGATTTTAAACTTTCTTGATTAGCCTGCTTTGTGTCTGTACGTATATTCTCTCAGGTACCCCAAGAAACATGTGAGTGCCTTTTGATCCCCCTCCCCCTTCAGGCAGCACATTAAGACATCTGTTAGTTCCATTGGATTCTTCTCAGTGATGTCTTGATTTAGCGTCATCCATCCCTTGCTTCAGGCTGGACAGTAGCACTTTGTCCCTCTCTGTCCTCTCCGGGTCTCTTGTCCTCCTCTTTCTTTGCTTTTCTTTGCTGATTGTGTCTCCTTAGTGGAACCCTAAGGATGGGGTTTATGGGAAAGAGAGATTATTTGAGGTCCTTTATGTCTGAAATCTTCATTTTACCCTCACACTTTGCTGATGGTCTGGCTGACTTTAGAGTAGTAGGTTGAACACAATTTTTGTTCACAATTTGGACAGTGTTTTCTCTTGTAAGAATTTCACATAAAGAATCCAAATCCACTTATGACTCCCTTTTCTCCCCTCTTCACGGTTTTTAGAATTTCAGAGTGTTTTCCTCAGGTATTCTGAAGTTTTCTAAGTGAGCGTGTGTGGTTTATTTTGTTGTTTGGGTTGTAAAGCCTTCAGTTTTGGGGAGTGTTTGTTCACGTTTAAACAATATCCTATGCCCTATTTCTTCCTATGTGTGTGTTTGTTTTTGTTTTGTTTTTGTCTTTGTTTTTGTTTTGAGATGGATGTTGTGTGTCTGTTGATTTTCCTAGAGTTGAACTTCATGTTTCTTATCTTACCTTTATTGCTCTATGTTGAGACCAGTGGACAGAGGGTTCTCCTCCTCCTCAGTTCTGTCTTCCCAGCTTTCATTTAAGAAATGTTACTGATGTTTGTAGTTTTAGGATCTCTTTTCTCTGTATCCTATTGCACCTTGTGATTGTTTTATCTTAATTTATTGTTATTGTTGTCATTGCCAGAATTAAACAGAATTCTCCTGTTCATGGCTATAGTGTCTGATCCTTGACTTTGTGTAGCAAGATGCTGTGATTGTTAGAAGGGGGAGCACACTTGTGTTGCCTGACGATCCTTGAGTCACTGGAGTGCAGGTGGGCATCTCGATGGAAGCCTCCTGAGCACCAGTACACAACTTTGTATCTAATTAGGGCTCTGCACAGTGTCGGTAAAGAAGCCTCAGGGAACTTCCTGCCTCTGGAATGCGGGATGATAAATCAGCTGCCAGGCTTTGGGTCACCTGATGGAGAGGAATGGAAGGTATCACCCTCAGGCTGTAGACTTTGATTTCTGGTTATAATTCCCTGCCCTTACGACTCAATTTCCCTAGACCTTGGGTCTCGTACTGAACCTGGGGACCTGGGCTTCTGGGTGACCTTTGGTACCTCCCAGGTACCTCTAGGGCTGAGCCTCTTGGGGGGTCATGGGAGTACTTTCTATCATGCAAAAGTTCTTTAAAATGGAGGTTTTTTCTTCCTGATGTAGCTTGCTAATGCAGTTCCCTTACCATCTAAGGCTTGGTCATACTTAGCTGTGTAACAGCAGCTGAGCTTGGACCTCATTGAAGATGACGTGTGGCAGTTGTTTTGTAAGGACAGCGGTGGTCAGTAGTGGTGGACAGTGCCCCTGGTGTGTGGTACAAGTTTCCCCGTGTCAAATACATAGTCCTTGCAGGCGTGTGCTGACACTTCCATCCTGTACACAAGCAGGCTGAAACAAGATTCCATAAACTTAGAAGCAACAGAAATGTATTTTTCACAGTTGTGGATGCTGGGAAAGCCAACATCAAAGTGCTGATGGCTTGGTTTCTGGTCAGGGCCTGTTTTCTGGTTCATAGATATATCCATTCTCACACAGTGGGAGGGCGAAATGAGCTCTGTGGTCCTCATTATAAGGCACTGATCCTCCTCATGTCTCCAAGACCTAATCCTCTTCCAAAGCCCTGTTGTTTATCTGCTACTGTCGGGTTAGAATTGCAAACATGAATTCTGGGGAATACAAGGGTTTTTTTTTTTTTTTTCCTCCCTTAGTAGTGAGGAAACAGACTTGGAGTGGGTCCTTGGTCTGTGTACTGCATGCAGTTCTGGTGGAAATCTGCCTATGTTCTGAACCGTGTCTGTGTGGTTTTCCCGTGTAGCTGGGCTGGCCCTGCCTCTTTGCTCTCGGTACTCTCCTTAGCAGGCTACAGCACTGGCTACTGTGTCCGTATTTTAAGTATGAGGACCTTGCTTCAGTGCTGTTGTTGACATTGAGTAGAAGGCCAGGCCTTGACTCAGTTGTACCTGAGTCTGGATCCCTGCTGTTTGCAGCAGCAGCAGGGAGCAGCTGCAGTTAAGCCAGAACTCAAACAATGCTGGTTTGTGGTCCTGGTTACTGTCAGTGTCCTCCTGGGCTCACTAATGTATCCTGTGCTCCACAACTGCTGGAGCAGTGCCAGAGGTTTGGGACTAAGAGGCCAGTGGGTGGGAAGGTGTGGTGACAGTGATGGCTGTGATAGGGAGCGGTGGTCCACAGCGGTGAAGACAGATTCGGAGAGAAGGAACCAGTTAAACGTTTCCTCTGGCCAGCTTGCTTCTCCTTTCAAACTGAGTTGCTTCTGGGAAAGCCATGCTTTCACATCTTACTCAAAGTCAGTCAGAGAGGTAGGACTGTGGCTCTGAGATAAAGGTTACATTGTAGATTATTGGAGGAGTGGTCACTTCACTTTGATTGTGATTGATGGGGTACGTGATGGGAAGGGAAGGGTTATTTTTCACTATGGTTGATGGGACCTTTTTGTTGTTGTTTTTGGAATGATTACTTTTAAGAGAGGAAAGAGAGGCTTGGAGAGTCTGGGAAGGGATCCCAGGAAAGAAAACATTTACATCTCATCTCCAGGTTGACCTGGACAGGCTGAAGAGAGAAGCACTCAGGGCCAGGCAGAGAGTGTGGTGCGGAGTGTGGGGGCAGACACTGCAGAACTCTAAAGTGGCTGGGATGACAACAGTGAGCCAAGGAGGGGCAGAGAGGACAGCTGGGAGGGCGGTGGGGATTAGGGATCGGAACTGTTTCTCTGGGAATGGAAAACTATTGGAGTAGTTAGGCAGCACTCCAGAGGTGGAGGCAGGGGCACCAGGGCTTCCTGGCTAGCCTCCTATGTGTGAGACTCTGACTTACCCCCTCCCCCCAAATAAAACAACAACAAAACCCAGCCAACAAAATAAAATACCCCAAAGCAAATAAAGCAGAATTGGGAGCGCGCAGTCAGTGATGGGTTGTAGGAAAGATAGTATGTGGCTCCTGTCCATAGTTAAGACACCTGTCATGATACATGGGTAGGGGAGCAGGCGAAGAGGTGAGGCGGATTTATCAGGAACTGGCGATGAATTGGGAGGTTTAACCGAAGGAGACCTCAGGGTTAAGGAGAAGGTATTCTGTAGAGTCCACTTTTTTTTTAGATTTGGGTGTCTGAGCCAAAGGACCCTGTCTTTCTGGGAAAGGCAGTTGAGGAAAAAAAAATGTGATGAGCCAAGCATTCTTCCCTGCCAAGCTCCTCTTCCCTCCAGAGTCTCAGGCCTGATGCCTGGCTGGAGAGGGGTGGGGTCCTCCCTGCTGGTGGCACGGGTATAACCTGCCACAGGGCAGCTTTGGCAGGAGTGTGTTAGCATCCTGAAGTGAACCCTTAACCCCAGGCGTTATATCGGGGTTGGCGGTATTGGCACAGCTTAATCTGAGCCCATGTGTTCTTCATTGGGAGATCAGGACTGAGACATTGTGCAATTGTGGGTTTGAGTTTCTTTCTCCCTGCACATATGGGGGAAAATTCTGTCCAATTATGGCTAAACTTGTCCCATGTGAGTCACATCCTGGGTTAGTGAGTTCTGGAGGTGCTGCCTCAGTGCTGCTTGGGTTTTAAGTTCTCTCCAGGAGTCAGTGGAAGGTGCACATTTTGTTCTCAAACACTCAGAACCGAGACCCTCCCCTGCACTGCTTTAGGGTTTTGATAGTGTACATCCCTGTTCTTTTACATATCGCCAGCCTGGGAGTTAAGAAAAACCCGCACCTGAGACCAAACTATTAAGTTACTCTAAAACTACGGCAAAAGCACAGTCTTTTCGTGTGTTATCCTTGTTGATTATGCTCTAATCTGGATGTTGCTAAACAACATTCCATTGTGTAGGGCTTCCTAAAACGTCACGTGCCAAAACAAACGTGTGTAGGGCTGAGTTGTATAGTAAATGCTCACTGGAGGGTTTGTTTTGCTGTTCCCAACAATGATGATGCTGGGTGGCTCATTCTTATATTTTAAGCTATAATAGAATGCACACAGTTCTTAACTTGGAAGGTCCCCATAATCTAGAGAGAACAGACACATCGTATGCATGCCAGGTATCTCACACGTGTTCTTCACAGCATCTGGTCCAATGTTTACTTTTTAAATAGATAAAACCAAGCTTCTGGAAAAATACACGATTTGCTGGAGGTGTCAGATGCATGTAGTTACGAAGCTCTGAAGTGCGTGCTTCCTGCCTTGTTGCTGGGAAGGGTAGCAGTCTACTAGGCTCCGCTGAAATCACCTGGGGAGCTGCAGCAACACCCAGATTCCTGGATATGCCCTTACCAACTGTGTGGTGACCTGAACTTCCGGTCCTCCTGCCTTCCCCTCCAAGCTCTGGAATTCCAAGTGTCTACAACTCCTGGTTCATGTGGTGCTGGAGATCAAACCAGGGCTCCAAGAATGCTGTACCCCCAGAGCCAGGTCCTCAGCCCCTGTAGTTGATCTGGGGTGGAGCTCAGATGAGTCAGCCCTTTGACGTCTGAATGCGTCACTGACTGCAAGATGCACAGTTTGTAAATTTGCAGCTGTCTTATAGTTAGTGAGAGTCCTCTGTTAACAGCCTGTTTTCCCCCTATACCTCAGATTAAGTGACATACCCTGTTATCAGGGTACGCAACAACATAACCAGCATCGCATTTCAAAAAGTCCAGCTGAAGAGGTGCTGTTCTGGGAAATGCCAGTGGTTTTCACCCTTCTGGTGAAAGTCTTAGATTTTCTGGAAGGCAGGAAGTCTGCATAGTAAGATTGCTACTTTGCTAGAAAGTTCTTAGGTTGGGGCCTCACAGAACTCCTGGTGAAGTTCATGGGTAATCTCTGAGTCTTTTGGGTTTCCAAGACAGGATTTCTCTCTGTAGCTCTGGCTGCTCTGGAAGTCGCTCTGTAGACTAGACTGGCCTTGAACTCACAGAGATGCTCTGGCCTCTGTCCCTAAGTGCTGGGATTAAAGGTGTGTACCAGCACTACCTGGCTGTTTTTTAATTTCTTACATGAATTAAAACAATTATTATGGGGTTGGAGAGATGGCTCAGCAGTTAAGGGTACTCGTTTCTGCAGAAGACCGAGGGTTGACTCCTGGTAGCTACATGGCAGCTCACAACTGTCCATAACTAATTCCAGGGAATCCAGCGCTCTCTTCTGACCCTGTACCAGACACACATGTGGTGCTCAGATACTCATGTGAGCAAAATACTTCTAAAACATAGAATAAAATAAATAGAAAATACAACTTAAATAAAAAATTGTCTTTAAAAGTTAATCCTAGAGCCGGAAAAATGGCTCTGAGGATGAAATGTGTTGTATAAGCCTGGAGCCTCAGTTTGGTCTCCAGGACCCACCTGGGAGAAATGACTCCAACAAGTTGTCCTCACACATGAGCCCTTCCCATAAACAGACAGACGAATAAATGAATGCATGTAGGTATGTAATTAAAAAGTTCACTCTGCTCTAAGCTTTTATGGGCTTTGACAAATGCATAATGTCCTCTATGTACTGCTCATACAGCATATAGAGAGTATATCAGATATACAGATATGCTTCTCTTAAAAGACAATGCTGGGAAGGGGCATTTGCATTTATAACAACAGAAACCCACCCAATCGACCAGACGAAAAGCCAGAAGAACCAGGAAAGAGAATTTCCAGTATTCATTTTTCTGAAGTCCTGCTGTTTCTCTAGCCTAATGCATTTTTTCTTAGTCTCTTACATTGTAGTTCTCATTTCTAGAAATTGGACTTTATAGTCTTTTTGCTGTCTGTATTACTTAGTCTTTGTTTCTCTGACATTTTTGGCCACATGGATACCATGGCATACTTAATCCTAACATCCAGTCCTGATGGTGAGTTTTAGTTGTTATCTAGTGCTCTGTGCTTTTCCCCATTTTAATATATAAATGTGAATATATACATGTATGTGTATAAATACATGTTTGGGTGGCAGATACTGTGAACATCTCTAGGTGCTGACTGTGTGTGTGTGTGCGTGTGTGTGTGCGTGCGTGCGTGCGCGCAGTTTTTGAGACAGGATCTATTGCTTGCCGTAGAACTTGCTGATGAGGCTCAGCTGGGTGGCCGTCCAGGAAGCTTTGGAGAACTTCCTGTCCCTACCACCTCAGTGCTGGAATTGCAAGTGTATGCCACTGCTCCCAGCTTTTATGTGGGTGCTGGGATCTAAACTCAGCAGGTTCTCATTCTTGTAGCAAGCCCGTCACTAGCTGAGCATCCTCGGAACCTACCTACCTGCCTTTCTTTGTTTGCCTTCTTTTCTGTTTTTGCTCTTGTTTGTTTTAGACAGAGACTTGTTCTATAATCCAGGCTAGCCTCCTGCTTCAGTTTTCCCATGTGCTGGAATGGTAGGTGTGTACCAGGATGCCCGAGTGCTGAACATTTATGAATTCCTTTAACTATTCTTAGATTTTGTTCTGGGACGCAGTTAAATGACATGGAAACAGTTTGAGCCTTCTGGGGGTTGCTTATAAGGCTTGTTGGATGGAGCAAAACCAGTAATCAGGTTACTCATTGTTCCCCACCAGGGAGTTGAGACACTTCTGTACTTATCCCCATGAACTGGGAAGCATGAACCTGCTGCAGTCTGGCTGAGGGGAATGGATCCACATTCTGAGTATTGGGCACTGTCCACTTTTACCCTCTCTCTGCCCCTGACTGGCTTCTACATTTGCGTGCCGTCTTGACTCAGATGAGCACTGGAGCTCAACACTCTGGATCTTGAATCTTTCATTTTGTTTAGCTTTTCTTTCTACTAGTCTGTTCTGTGTACCTTACCTCTAGACTCTTTCCGGACTTAGATCTTTGAAACATTTTTAATCTTTAGGTTTAGATCTCCCTCTAGGTCGCACTGGCTTCTAAAAGTCACAGCAACCTTTTGCCTTAGCCTCTTAATAGGTGTGTACCACAAGCCCAGTTTACCTTTGTCACCTCAGTTTTTTCCTTGAGACCCCCCCCAATCCATTCATCTCTCTGTCTGTCCATCACTCATCCATCCATCCATCCATCTGGACGGATAGACCGTCTATCCGTCCACCCACCCATCTATCTCTGTAGACGCTCGTGCCACAGCATTCATGTGGAGGTCAAAGGACAGTTTGAGGAGCCAGTTCTCCCTCTGCACTGTATTCTTTGGTCATCAAGCTCACTCTTAGACGCTGTGGTGAGTGGTCACCTGCTGAGCCATCGCACTTGGCTTCAGCCCCTTCTCTGCGCTGTAACTGTAGAGCTCAACTACTGTGGTCTTTGCTCCTGGGATCACTGTTGCCTCCTGATGGGTCCTTTAAACTAAGGAGTCAGTCTTAGTTTTGATTATTTCAGATGAGAGGATCAGTCAAGCTCCCAAACTCTAATTAAATGCTTATTGTTCATGTCTCCCCTAAGGTTAATTCCTTAATGATTTATAGGAGGAAAAAAGTAGCCCTGCTCAAAGAAGCAGCGTGTAAGGTTTGGATCTGTTTGTGCATGCACACTTGTGAGCACATGGTAGGTAGCAAGTGTAGGAGAGTATGGGGACCTGCATGTTTGCATGTTAATTGCGTCCCTTTCTTCCACTCTGTGTGGCTAGGCATGTGTAGTGGCAAATCTTGATGGCCAGTTTGACACACCTGGAAAAAGGGACCCTCAATTCAAGAACGGCTTCCATCAGCTTGGCCCGTGGACATATTTGTAGGGCATTTTCTTGATTAGTTACTGATGTGGGAGTGCCCAGCCCACAGTGGGCTGTGTTACTCTGGGCTTGTGGGTCTGGGCTGTATAGGAAAGCTATCTGAGCCTGGTGGCAGTGGTACACCTTTATCCCCACGCTTAGGAGGTAGAGGCAGGTGAATCTCTGAGTTCAGGGATAGCCTGGTCTACAGAGTGAATTCTAGGATGGCCAGGGCAACATAGAGAAACCTTGTCTTAAAAAACAAACAAACAAACAAACAAACAAAACCCCAAGAGGTAACCCAGTCACAAAAAACACACGTGGTATGCACTCATTGATAAGTGGATAGTAGCCCAAAAGCTCTGATAATCCACAGGCTACATGAAGCTCAAGAAGAAGGATGACCAAAGTGTGGATGCTTCAGTCCTTCTTAAAAGAGGAAACAAAAATATTCATGGGAGGGGATATGGAGACAAAGTTTGGAGCAGAGACTGAAGGAAAGGCCATCCAAAGACTGCCCCACCTGTGGATCCAGCTCATATAACCCAGACAATATTGCTGATGCCAAGTAGTGCATGCTGGCAGGGCCTGTCTCCTGAGAGCCTCTTCCAGAGCATGACAAATACAGAGGTGGATGCTCGCAACCAACCATTGAACTGAGAACGGGGTCCCCATTGGAGGAGGTAGAGAAAGGATTGAAGGAGCTGAAGGGGTTTGCAATCCCAGAACAGCATCACTAAACCACCATCCAAAGAGTACACATGGACAGACCCATGGCGCCAGCTGCATACGTAGCAGAGGGTGATAACCTTGTTGGGCACCAATGAGGGGAGAATCCCTTGGTCCTTCCAAGGCTCAACCCCTAGTGTAAGGGAATGTCAGGGTGGGGAGGCAGGAAGGGGTGGGTGGATGGGTGAGAGACCACTCTCATAGAAGAAGGGGTGGGGGATAGGATGGGGGTTTATGGATGGGAAATCAGGAAAGGGGATAACATTGAAATGTAAATGAAAGATATCTAATAGAAAATGTTTAAAAAAGGTATTTGAGCATGAGTTAGTGAGTGAGCCAGTAAGAGGGTCTCTCTCTCAGTGGTTCTGCTTCAGTACCTGCCTGGACGCCCTCATCGACTGGCTCTGACCTGCAGTCTTCTTCCCTGATTGCTTTGGGTCATGGTGTTTATCAGGCCAATAGAAAGGCAAGCTGTAACTAATGAACTGAGCATTCCTTTCTGCGTCTGTAGGATGGGTTGCTCTTAGCCCAGGTGCTAGCGTCACCTTATGAGCGTCAGCTTATGAGTGTGCTGCATGAGCCTTGCACAGCTTATGTGAGCCACTGCTGGGATGTCTGTGTCTGCATTAGAAACAAACATCCTAAATGGCTGCGTTTCTGGTTGGGCTCTGCTGAGGAAGGTAGAGCGGCTCATCTGATTAGTTATGAGGAAGGACTGGGAATAAGCTGCAGGACACAGGGAAGAAGCCTGTTGTTAGTCATCCCCAAGAAGAGCCAGACACCTGTAGCCCCTGAGCCCCTTTCCTCACTTTTAACTGTGAGGAAACACTATTCCTGGCCTAAGACATTAGGCCGCTTAAGCACAACCCACTGGAGTGGTCATTGTTGGCCACCAGTTTAACAGACAGGCCTCAAGTTCCTGGGTCATTTAGATACTTGGTTGATTGCCTTTAGTAACTATTCTTTTACAAGTGTAACGGCCTTATCTTAGGAGCTAGGGTATATTTTTGGTGAATAAGACAGATAAAGAATCTGGCCTTGTGGAACTAACTTTTGACCGAGAGCTATGTGATTTGCCTTTGAAAAAACTCACATAGCTTTGGGATTGAATTCCTGAGATAGCGCCCTGCTGCCTGTTGCTGGCAGGGAGGAGCAATGCCTGAGTGTTCTCTGTGTTTTGTGATAACAGCCTAGCATATTACCAGGCAAGTCTGAGTCCAGCCTCTGAGGTGAAGTGTGCTCCTGTTAGCATCGGAGGTGAAAGGAGTTGGGCAGTGCTGGCTTGAAGCCCTGGGTACGTCTCCGTTTCTGTGGCTGTGTCGGTGGCCCAAGTATAAACTGGTCATACCACTTTCTGCTTCTAGGTCAGGGAACACGCCAAACTATTGTCTAGAGTCTCTGTCTTACCAAATGCTGGGGCTAGTGGCTCTGTGGCAGGGAGGGTGTACTTTCATGCTGTGGTATTGGAGCATGTGTATCCTTGAAAAGGATTTGGGAAGGACCTTTTACACTCTTGGCTCTTGTACAAATCATATGTAATCACAGTTTTTAGGAAAATTGTCTTACGCATTTCTCTTTGGCCTATATTTTCTCTGGGAGTGGAGTGTTTTGTTGTTTTAATTTAAAGTCTTGACTATTTGCTACAGTGTTTGCTGATGGGGGAAGGTGATGTTTGAAATCAAACGCCTTTACTCTTCCTCCAAGTCTGCATAACTTCTTCCAGAGCACTAGCAGAGACAAACCAGAACACAGCTTTTGTGATGGATGGCTCGAGTTTCTGTGATAGGTATCACAGAGGTACCCTGGGTTTTGAGAAGACAGGTCTTGGCCTGAAGGAGGAAGCCTAAAACAAGAGGTGCAGAGTGGGGATATAGTGGCCCTTGGTTGATCGTAGCTGTCTTTTTATAAGCACCCATGCTCGCCTTGTTTTTTTCTTATGCAAGTATGCACCGTTACCTTGGCTCTGCCTAGATGTTTAAGGCTGAGAGAGACACAAGTGAAGAAACTCTGTACCTGAGAGTGGACATTATTCCTACCTGAGTAGCCACAGGCTTGAAGGAGACCTTTTCAGTGGTGAAAGAAGACGCGCCTTTCCTGCCATCAGATGTCAGCCACTCTGTCGTGGGGTGCCCACGTGTCTGCCGGGAGCTGAGCTCAGAAGCCGCAAAAGCAGCCCCTCCCCACCTCTCCAGCCCCTCAGTCCCTGCTGTGTTGAATGTTACTTCTCAGTAAATTGGGTGCGCACTGGGCTTGACTAGATTTGCTAGATTTTGATGAACAAACTTACTTATTTTCCTATTTTATATAAATTAGAAACATTGAAAGGAAGGAAGAGCTTTTTATTTTCATTTTGTATCAGTAAGTGTATTTAGTGGTTTAAAATACATTGATCACTTCTTTCTGATTAGACCTAAACGATTGTCCTCACTTGAAATTTTTTCAAAGTTTTGATTGATAAGTGGGGATTATGGATGTATCATAGAATACTTACATTTTGGTTGACATTTGGAAACCACTGCTGATGTCATAAAATTATAGAATTTGTAGTGGGGAGGGGATTAGCACCATCTGGTCTACCTCTTTTGTCTTATAGTTGAGAAAGTTGACTTATGGAAGATGGCCCAGGGACTGAGTGCCAAAGGCCACTCACCTACTTAGTCTCAGAGCCGGGAGGAAAGATCTGCTGTGAAAGCTGCTTTAGTTCAGTCTCCACAGTGTTACTTCTGTTTTCTTATTTTAACTGATGCCTGACAGTTTTTAAAATAACTTTTTCTTAAAGCCTGTCTTTGTAGTTGGTTTTTATCAACAGCCAGCTATTCATGCATCTGCCGCTAACTGCTGCAAGCACACTAGGTAGAGGAGACTGTCCTGCGAGCAGCTCTCAGAGATGTGCTCTGTCAAGTGCTGCGAAGGTAACACTCTTTATAGAGGGAGGTTCTTCAGTGGCAAACTCACCAACAGGTGACAACATTGGAAAACGTAGTTAACTTTCAAAGTCATTTGGAAAAATTTTGATTAGTGGATTATTAATTTGGGACTTAAAACTGTATAGTGAAAAACTTACTTTTCTTGATAATTTTGATAATTTTGCAGAGTAATAAGTTTTATAGCATCAAATATGGGTTGTTTAAAATCAAATTATGAACAAATTAACATCCCTACTTTGCTGGAAATGGCAGTAAAAAACTTAGGTCAGGTTGATGAAGTTGAACAGGTGGAGTTCTTATCTTAAGTCAGAATGGTAATATTCTGTGCATTCTGATGACAAAATGCTATCTAGTCAGCCCATGGCCTGTGGCCTTTGCCTTATCTACCTCCACAGAGCCCTCTCTGCTCTCTGCCTGTTCACCTTTCCCTGTTTTGTTCCCTCATCTCTTGACCCTCCCCCCTTATATGATAGAATTTCGGATCTTGAGACTCCATAGTGCTGCTTCTTTCAAAAATCAGTCTGTCTGTCTGCCTTATTATCTCCATCTTTTATCCATCTATCTATCATCTATCTAAACCTATCACCCATCTATATCTTCTATCTATATCATCCATCTGTATCTGTCTTATCTATCAAACGTCTCTGTCTGTCTGTCTGTCCGTCCGTCCATTCATCCATGTCATCCATTTACCTACACACCTACCCACTTATTACCTATCTATTGTATGTGTATGCTGTGCAAACAAAAAGGTTTGAGGACAATTTGCAGGAATTGGTTTTCTCCATTGTTTGGTTTCTGGGGATCGAACTCAGGTCTTTGGTGGCGGACACCTTTACTTGCTGAATATCTCACTGACCCTGTTGTATATCTCTATATAAGTGGATTAACACACTATGTGATTTTTTTCCTGACTACTCATGTAACATAATGTTGTGGAGGTTCCCACATATCCTTTCATTGTTTTTATAACACAATTTACTTTTTATCTATTCAGGGACATTTGAGTTATTTACACACTTTGCTGTTAGGAATAATGGTGCTGAGAATAGGCACGTACCCAATTGGATGCTGTTCAAGTTAGATACATACTTAGAATAGAATTGAGGATCATCTGGTAACACTGCTTAAACTTTTTAAGGCACTGCTGGGGTGTTTTCCCGTTGACTGTTTTGTATTCCTACCAAGACTGCAGGGGTCCTGTTTCTCTGTGCTTTCCCACTCCTGCAGTTTTCTGCTTTTTTTGGTTGTGGTTTTTCTAGCCAGTATGAAGTACCTCATTTTTGTTTTGACTCTGCTTTCCTAGTATTGAATGATGTGGGGCATCTTTTCATGTAGTTCTTTCTATGTCTTCTCTGGAGAAACGGGTGTTCAAGTCCGTTGTCCATTTTTAGATTGGCTGGCCGTGTTTGCTGAATTGTAAGAATTGTTTATATATCTAGAAATTAGATGCTTGCCAGGTGTGATGTGCATCCTCTACTCTATGTGTTTTCCTGTCTTTGTAGGGGTGGGTTTTTTGTTTGTTTGTTTTTGGTTCTGTTTCTGGTTTTTTGCATAGAATTAAAAACATTTTTTAAAATGAATTTTAGTCTATCTACTCTTTTTTTCCTTCGTTTGTTTGCTTTGTTTTATTTGAGACAAGCTGGCTGTCGGGCGGGAGAGATGGCTCAGCGGTTAAGAGCACCCGACTACTCTTCCAGAGGTCCTGAGTTCAATTCCCAGCAACCACATGGTGGCTCACAACCATCTGTAAAGAGATCCGATGCCCTCTTCTGGTGTGTCTGAAGACAGCTACAGTGTATTTATATGTAATAAATGAATAAATCTTTAAAAAAAGAAAAAAGAAACCCTGGCTGTCCTGGAACTCACTCTGTAGACTATGCTGGCCTTGAACTCAGAGATTGGCCCACCTCTGCTTCCCTAGTACCGGGACTAGGGACTAAGGGCATGTGGTACCGCTGCTGGCTTGGTTTATTTTCCTTTTTCATCCATTGCTTTTTTGCTCTCATACTTTAAGAACTCGCTACCAAAGTTATGAAGATATATTTCTAATATTTTCCCCAGAGTTTTATGGTTTTAAGTCTTATGTTTAGGTCATCTATTTTAAACTAATCTTGGTCTGTGGTGTCAGGTAGGGATCCAGTTGCATCCTTCTTACAGAATATCCATTTGTCCTGCCATTGTTTGTTGACGATGAGTAGTCTTTCTCTGGCAGATGATTTTGGTTCCCTTATCAGAACTTGAGTCTTCAGTTATTGGGGGATGGGAGGCAGTCTCAAGACAAGGCTTCTCTGTGTAGTCTTGGCTGTCCTGGAACTCACTCTGTAGACCAGGCCTGGGCCCAAACTCACAGAGATCTGCCTGCCTTTGCCTCCAGAGATCTGGGGTAGTGCTAGCTACCACTGCCTGGCAAGTCTTCAGAATTTTATAACTTTATTTCTGGCTTCAATTCTGTTCTGTTAGTTTACACGGCTGCCGTTATGTTAGAGCCATTCTTTTTTTTTTTTTTTTTTAGACTTTCTGAGTTTATAATCATATCATTTCTCCCTTCCCCTCAAACTTCCCATATATCCCAATTCATGGTCCCTCTTTTTACGAGAGGGGGGACAGGGAGGAGGAGGGGACAGGAGGGAGGGGAAATTGATTCTAAATATGTAAATACAACCTGCTCAGACCGTATAACATTTATTTATGTGTGTTTCCAGGCCTCTTTCCCTCACCCACCTTAGATGTCTGGTTTTGTTCTTGTTCCGCAGTCCTGTTGGTGAGGCTCTATGGCTGCTGCTGATTCTTAGAATCTTCTCTTCTTCCACAGGGATCCCTGAGCCATAGTTACAGGAGTTAATGCTGTAGATGTAGCTGTTGAGATTGGGCTCCATAACTGCATTTTGCTTGTTGTGGTTTTCTGTAAAGGTCTCTTTCCACTGTAAAACAGAAGTTTCCTAGACGAGGGGTGAGGGCTTATCTGGGTGTGGGACAAATGTTTAGAACGTGGTTAGGGATTCTGCAGGTTTAGTAAAGTTGTAGCTTTTCCTCCAGATGCATGACTTCACTAGCTGGGGGTAGTTGGCTAGGTTTCCAGGACCAGGGATGATTTCTCCTTGTTGAGTAGGTCTCAAGTCCAGTTAGAGAGTGCTGCGTACCACTGAGGCTGAGGTGTGTGTGTTGCTTCTGCACTGTCTTGACTTACATAGCTTTGTAGTGAATTCTGAAACTTTGAAATGCAGATCTTTTATGTGCTTTGAAAAGATTGTTTTGGCTCTTTGGAGCAACTTTGCGATTATTCCATATCCATCCGAGGATCTACTTTTCTATTTCTGCATAAAAGGCAGGCGGGCTTGGGTAGAGATTGCCTGACTTTGTACGTTTGGACTCTATTACCATTTGACTGATCCTGCTGTCTTCCCTCTGTAAACACGTTTTTCTGTTTATTTAGTTGTTTCAGTAACTTTGTATTTTTTAACTTAGTTTTTCATTTCTTTGGTTACATTGCTTCCTAAGTATTTTATCCTTTGGAGTGCAGCATTAATGGAATTGGTTTCTTAATTTCCTTTTGGAATTGTTCTGTGAGGAATTGGCTCTTATCATACCTTCTGTCTTTCCATCTATTGCTTTGCCCAGGATGGTCACTCAGAACCCTCTTCTCTTTTGTTGTATGATCTTTACTATAAATAACCTTACGCCCAAAAGACCCCAAAAACTGTTCCCTAAATCAAAATTTATTTACCTTCCTCAGTCTCCCCAAATATCAGAACCTATTCTGATTTTCTTTGAGCTGTTCCTCTTTGGACCATGATGCCCTGGTTTCCAGAAGTCTTTCTAAAGGCATCTGCTACAGTAACCAACCCTTAGACTCATTCTCCTCTGGTCCTCACTGGCAGGCACCGAGCCTTCCTCCGGTCCCTTTCCTGGCCCCTGATTTTCTCACTTTCCTCCGCTTTGGCTTGCTATGAGACTGGCTCACTGATGCATTGTGGAATGTGTCCTTTTCCTCAGTACCGCTCCCCAGTGTCCATTCAACCTGTTTGATGCTTGCCCCACCAATCCCCATCTCATAACCTCTGTTAGCCCATCCCTGAGCTCAGTGTGCATTTGGTCACAGTGATTACAGTCGAAGCATTGATAATTGGTAATAGTTGGAATGGGCAGACTTCACTGTCTTCACTTGCCTGGTTTTCACTTTGAGTAAAAGAGAAAGGAGATTAAACACAGAAATATAAAATATGATACTCCTTGTAAATTTAGTATTTGTCAAAAAATCAAGATAAAATTGTTAATAATTTTTAATTTTATTTCATGGATGTCAATGCAAAACATAGTCTTTATTGATCATTTGGAAGATATATGTTCATATCACTAAAGAAGAAGAAAAATATTAAACATTCATTATCAACCTTTGGCAAGTAATCTTCCTAGCTTGTTTTCGCATTCTTGGTATTCTTATAAAAGGTAAAGAAAGCAGACAGGTTATTCTTTCTAGCCCACACGTGTTTCCTGTCTCTGTGCCCTCTTCTCACCCACCGCGGACCAAATTTTGGCCTGAACATCTTCTGCCTTAAAAAGGTGGTTTTGCATTTCCTTATAGCTGATAACTTTTAAAATAAAAGCTATTTTTATATATATGGGGAGGGATGTGGCACATGTGTGGGGGTCAGAGGACAACCTTTAGGAGTTTCTTCTTCCACTGTGAGATCTGAGCATTGGATTTAGCTGACCAATGCTTGTCTACCTAGTCTCTTTACCTACAAGGCTCTCTTACTGGCCCGGTGTTTTGTTTTTGTTTGAGAACACTATTTTATGTTATTCAGTCTAACTAAAACCTCAGTAAGTAATGGAGATGCCTTGAACTCCTGCTGCCAATTACCAGCCTGGTCACTGATAGCTTTATATAACTATCGGGTGGGTGATTTGAGAGAAGACAGTGTCTGTAGTGTATCTGTGCTTACTTATGTGTGCCTTACTTATGACTATACTAAGATGGATATGCGTGTCTTCTATTTTCTATGTTTAGGTATGCTTTACATTAAACAACATTTATTTCGATTGTGTATAACTGTCTCATGCGTTTGCACTTCGTGTGAGCTGGCGCCCATGGAGGCTAGAAGGGAGCGCCCGATCACCGTCAACAGTAGTTACAGACAGTTGTGGGTGCTGGGACCAAGCCTGGACCCTCTGCAAGAGCCCTCAGTGGACTTACCACTGAGTCATCGCTGCAGCCCCAGCAACAGTTTGTTTTGATTTAATCAGTAAAGATTGACAGTTATTTTATCTTCATACAGCTCTCCTTGGTAAAAAGGATTCTTGCTTCCTGTTAAAAACAAAAATTGTATGCTTTCTTAGTATGATTTAGAGTTACTTACTGGGGTATGAATATGTAGTTGGCTCTTTTCTGAGGCCTTTGAGAATGTGCTCTTTGCATAGGATTAGAATTTGTCTGGAAATGGACTTTCTTGCTGGCCTTGTCTTCCCTGGAAAACTCATGCATTGTTCTAACATCCTAGAATTTTCCATGCCAGTCTCCAGGCTAGTGAACAACATGGCCACCCATGCTAGTGAACATGGCCAGTCTGAAGTGTGTCTTCACATCAACCCGCTGTCAGTGCTCTAGGTGGAGATTCTTCCTAAACTTTGGTCTTTCGTTTTAGTTCTTTACCAGATTTTGCCTTTTGCTCTATCTCGGTATTTTAAGGGATGTTGGAGGAAGGGCTTTTAGTTATTAATGCTTTGTTATTACTAATGTCAACTGTAGTATACCAACGGTGACGTCCTCACGGTAATTTTTAATCGAAAAGATATTGGGGTGGGTGAGCATGTGCAGCCTTTTTTTTCTAGCTCTTATAAACCTTAATGGATTTTTAATAAGAAAATGTCTCAGTTGCTTTTCTGTTGTGAGGAGATACCTGACCAAAAAAATGCTTTAGAAAAGATGGCAGGGGGCAAGGCAGCAAGTGGGCCTGACACTGGAGCAGTAGCTGAGAGTTCCATCTCATCCACACTCACAAGGCCCACCAAAGCCAGGGACACACCTCCTCCAGCAGTGACACAGCTCCTCCAGCAGGGACACACCTCCTCCAGCAGGGACACAGCTCCTCCAGCAGGGACACACCTCCTCCAACAGTGACACAGCTCCTCCAGCAGTGACACACCTCCTCCAGCAGGGACACAGCTCCTCCAGCAGGGACACACCTCCTCCAGCAGTGACACAGCTCCTCCAACAGTGACACAGCTCCTCCAGCAGTGACACACCTCCTCCAGCAGGGACACAGCTCCTCCAACAAGGCCATACCTCCCCGTCCTTACTAAACAGTTCGTCAACTGTGGACCAAACCGCGACCATATATTCAAATATATGACTCAATAGGGGCCATTCTCATTTAAACTGCCACAGAAAGTAGTTGAATTTGGTTTTAGTGACTTTCAAAATGGTATATGCATATTTAAATGTTTTTGAAAACTTTTAATTTTTTTTACTTCATAAAAAATGTAAACTTATTATAATTTTTTAAAGATAAAGTCTTAGTATATTGTTCTGGATAGCCTGGAACTCACTATGTAGGATCTGCCTGCCTCTGCCTTCTAAATGCTGGGGTTCAAGGCATGTACCACCATGCCCACCCTTCATAGAAAACTTAAGGAGAAAGAAAAGAATACAGGGGACATAAAAGTGACTCATAATCCACTGTCCACTTTTGTCTTATTAGGGTTCTATTGCTGAGAAGAGACACCATGACAACTCATACAGACATACATTTAATTGGGGCTGGCTTACAGTTTCAGAGTCTCAGTCATTCTCATCATGGTGAGAAGCATGGCAGTGTCATGCAGACAGACATGGTGCTGGAGGAGGAGCCAAGAGTTCTGCATCTCCATCTGCAGGCAGCTGAAGGGGACGGGGCAGAGCTTGAGCATATATATGACCTCATAGCCCGCCCCTACAGTGACACACTTCCTCTAACAAGGCCACATCTTCTCCAGGAAGGCCACACCTTCTAATATTGCCATTCCTCATGGGCCAAGCATTCAAACACATGAGTCTATGGGGGCCGAACCTATTCAAACCACAGCTACTTAGTATATACTGGTATTCACTTTCTTTTAAAAAACGGAACATATATAATGTGTACATTCATATATTATTCATATCCATGTCTGACTTTAATTTCTTGGATATTTATTGAACACTTTTAGGTGCCAGGCAGTTTTTAAGAGTTGCACCATACAATTTATATCTTGCCTGTTTTTATTTAGTGTTAAGGTCTGGACAAAACTGGTTCACCACAACTGTATTTGTAGAAGCCCTGCCCCACTCATACTGTCATAGCCCTTTTCAGGGTTTTGTAGTTCAATCCTTCTCCCTCCTTCCCTCTTTCCTTCCTTCCTTTTTCCTTCTTTTGTCATCAGAGTTATTTTTGCGTTGCTGGGACCAAAAGACCCGACAGAAACAAGCTGAGGAAGGAAGACTTGTTTGGCTTTCTGTTGCAGAGGGTCCAGTCTGTCAGGACAGTGGGAGTGCAGGCAGCAGCTTGTTCACATGGCAACAGACAGGAAACAGAAAAGGCAGGCTGCAGCCAGTGCAGACACAATCTTCAGAGGCCTGCTCTCAGTGACCTGCTTTTGACAGGCAGGGTCTGCTCCCTGAAAGCTTACTCCAGTCTTCAAAATTGAGGCACAAGCTGAGGGCTGGGCATTTAAAAATGAGTGTCTGGTAACAGCGGATTCAGAGCACAGCAGGTGTCTAGTGTGGATGAACTGAGGACTGTTTGGATCCAAAGGCCTAATACCTGGAGTATTGCCTTTAGGTGCTCTTCTGCAGACAAAGAAAGGTCTAGATCGTTGTTTCTCAACAGATGTAACTGTTGTTTGTTTGTTTGTTTGTTTGTTTGTTTTGAGAGCCCTGGCTGTTCTGAAACTCACTCTGTAGACCTGGCTGGCCACATACTCACAGAGATCCATCTGCCTCCCTGCCTCCCGAGTGTTGGGATTAAAGGCGTCACCAGCACTGCCTGACATGACTGTTGTTTATTAGTCACTGCTGTCTTGCTAGGAATTTATATTACTTAGTAGTGTAGAGTCACAAGTTGCCACCACTCCCTGCCCAGCATTCAGAGTTGTATTTAAAGAACATGAGCATTTCTGTTATAAAATCAAATCCACTCCTAAGAAAACTTTCAAGAGTGCTTATTCACTAAAAATAACAGGATTATGGTGAAAAGAAGGTTCAGGGCAGACTATTCAAGACTTCTACTATTTCAGACCAGAGAGCACTAACAATAGCATAATTGGTACCTTATGAGGTAAGGTGGGTCGCCTAGTCAAACCACTTATTGTGGCTGCGGCTCCCTGGGAGCAGAGTAAAGCTATTAAAGTCTAAGAGGATGGAAATTGCAGGCCTCGTGGTTGTGAGCCATGGGGCTGGCCTAAGAGTGGTACAGGGGGAGTTCAGTTTGCTCTGCCAGGAAGCATGCACAGGCCAGACTGTGCTCCTCTGGGAGCCCTTGCGCATGTGCTCACCTTTAATAGTCTTGAAATGGAGCTGAGAGGGCGTGTGCACACATGCCTACCTTGAGGCTGGGGAGGTGGCCCAGTTAAGAGCACATACAACTCTTGGAGAGGACCCAAGTTCAGTTCTCAGCACCCACATCAGGAGGCTAGCAACTGCCTGTAACTCTAGCTCCAGGGGATCCAGTACCCTCTTCTGGCTTCTGCAAGCACTGGCATACACACCCTTCTGCCCCAGATAGAAAGAAAATACGTTTTTTATATATGGCTTTATGACCTGGACTCAAATCAAGATGTTGAACATTGCCATCACTGCAAGAAGTTCCTGAACTCCCGTCTCATGCTTTCTAGATGGGCACAGTTCAGAGTTTTATCACAATAAATCAGTTCTGTACGCTCTAGAAGTTTTATCTAAATAAAGTCAGATGGTTTGATATTCTCATGTGTCACGTTTCCTTCACCCTGAGAAGTCCATCCTTGTTGCAGAGTCTGGTTTTGATTGTAGAGTAGTATTCCATTGTTGAATGTAAACAGTTGGTATCAAGTTCACTGTCCGCTGGGGAGCATTCGCATTGTTCCCACTTCTGCTTATTAGTAGTAAAAGCCTGCGAACATCTGCATGGCGTTGTGAGGATACAGTGTTTTCATTTCCGTTGCAGAATGACCTCAAGTGTAGTTGCTGGCCGTAGAGTAGGTGCGTGCTTAATTTATAAGCAACTTTTAGCTTTCCAAAGCAGATGAGCGGTTTTTCACCCTGGAAGGATGCTCTGAGCTGACTTGCCAGCATCAATTGTGGTTATTCTCTTGGGTCCTGCTAGTGGTTTTCATTGTGCTTCTAACATTTGTTTTTCTGAAGATTAATGATGTGTTTTAGCACCTCTTCACATTTCCACAGCCCCGTGTGTATCTTCCTATGGAGCGTACCAATCTCCCTTCTACTTATAGAATGTGGTTGAGAGCAAAGTTTATTTAGGTCTTGAGAAGAGGCCTGGGCCTCTTCAAGCCCATTCCTTGTGGTTTCTCTGCACAGCCCTATCTAAAACATACAGTGTCTTGGAAGAGGGCTCACCAGCATTTAAAGGGGCAGCCAGTCTTTCCCCATAAGTTTTCTCCCAAAAGCACTCGTCTAGCACAGATTTTCCACTGCTTGATTTCCAGCGTGTTTAACAGTTTCACGGTGTACTACAGCTATAATGTCTTACCATTCATTGTAAGTGTGAATTGAGTAGGAGTAGGGATATCCTTACATTGTTAATGGTTTTAGAAGAGTGTAAGAGTTCATTATTGAGCATGCTGAGTGTATGGCTTTGTAAACGCTCATCATTAGACTGAGAAAGTATCTGTCCGTTTATTATTTGTTGTCTGTTTTCATCCATATAGATTTTCAATCTATATGCCATCAGTGTTTTGTTTCAAAACAGCGTCTTATGTTGCCCAGGTTGGCCTCAAACTTGCTAAATAGCTGAGGGTGACTTTGAAGGCCTGACCTTGCAGCACTGCCCCTGTTCTGGAATGACTGGTGTGAGTCACCACACCCGCCTTTATTGTTTTTTCTTTTCTACTAATGTGGCGAATTTCTGACCTTTTAGAGATTACTTGGCTATGCAGTGTTTTCCCTTTTACATGCGTTTCATGTTTTATGATTACCCATGAGTAAACCCTTTGGGTATGAGGGGCTGTCAGTCTGTGGCTGTGACTGTGGCTCTTGGCTTTTGATTTCTGTATATGAAGCTTTGCTTCTTACAGAGCTGTATCTTTTGTGTACAGAGGAGCTCAGTTGTAAGTTTTATTAACTAATGAGTCCTTTCACCTTGAGTTATAATTGTGTGTTGTCGTTCTGCCTCATGTGTCCTTTTCTTTTTTGTTATTTGACATATTTCTGAACTGTTTTAACCCCGTCTTTATCAATCTCTCTAGACTAGCATATCTCAGACTTGAATGAATTTTTGTAAAAAGTTTATCTGTTATTTTTATGTGTATAGGTGTTTTGCCTGCATGCGTGTCTGTGCGTCTTATGTGTGCAGTGCCCACAGAGGCCAGAAGAGGGCCTTTGCTGTGAGGTGCCATGTGTGTACTGGGAATCAAACACAGGTCCTTGACAGAGAAATCAGTACTCTTTAACTGCCAAGCCATTTCTCCAGCCCCTTAAATGGATTTAAACTGTATTATTGTGATTATTGATGTTTTCTTTGAATTCATTTTCCATTCGATCTCTCCATCTTCCCTGTCTCCTCTATATCTTTCTCTATTACCACCAGCCCCCACCTTGTGCTCCTGAGCGTTTTCTGTCTTCAGCAGGCAGAGCCTCCTGCACTGGCTTCCAGCTTTCCCTTGTTGTGTCTGGCACCTCGTGCAGGATGCATAACACAGCGCTACTCAGACCGCAGTTTTGACTTAAACGTATTATCAGATCTGGGTCAGAAATGAGGAAGGAGCTTTGACAGACAAACTGTCTGTGGCAGAGCTGTTGGTCTCTCGTTGTGTGCTGAGGGATCTGAGGTATCCAGATGACTTCCTTCATGCCACCCCTCAGACACAGACCTGCAGCGCATGCTCAGTACATGTGCCATTTAAGTTTCTGTTTGCCCTGTGTGAGCACTAGGGACATCTGGACTAGACTAACAGTAAATAAGTTTAAATAAGTTGCCTGTCTCTAACACTTGGTGATAGTTCCTCCCTCTCCCTTTTGTCTAGAGTGCCCAGGACTCAAGGTCACTGACTTGGTAGCATCAGTAATTAGCTTTGTTGATAGTATTGCTTTCTTTTCCTGTTATTATCTTATATCTTTTTCACAGTGGGTTGATTTTTCCACTGACGGTATCAGCTAAAGGCTTTCTTCAGCGCCTGGAGAGATGGCTTTGCAGTCAAGAGCACAGGCCCACATGTAGCTCACAGCCTTTTGTAACTTCAGTACAGGCAGTCTCCCTCCTTTTTGAATCAAAGTGTGGGCCAGCATTCGAGAAGGAGTGATGTTTCTTCTTTGGTGCTCTTTGGAGAGGCACTGGATCCAGAAGACAGGTGGTCCTAGCGCAGTTGTCTCAGAAGGAGATCTAGATTTGGATGCCAGTTTCTCTGTGGGCTGTGAAACTAGCATCCTGCTTCACAAGGCAGCTCACACGCCAGCTGTCTACAGCGCACACTCGTGCAGCAGCGCATTCTCTCTGCCCTCTACAAGGATTTGCAAAACTGAAGGCAGTTATTTTGAAGACATTTGGTGGTTAACTGCTTTTCCATTTTTTTCTAGGTCTTGATGCAGAACTTTACTATGTGAGAAATGACCTCATCAGTCACTACGCTCTGTCCTTTAACCTGCTAGTGCCCAGTGAGACAAACTTTCTGCACTTCACTTGGCATGCAAAGTCCAAGGTAAGAGCTGCTGTCAGACAGTATGACAGGGTCACTCAGTCTTCAGAGGCAAGGGCTCTCCCTGAGGATGGACCTTCCTCTCCACAGAAGAGTCAGTGGTGGTATAGAGCATTGGGTCTTTTCATATCTGTATCTGACAGATAGAGTCTTGAGCCTGCTCCCCTAAGACTTTAGATTTAGGTGGCCACCATGTGAATGATCAGCAAATCACCCAGGGCTGGGTCCTTTGAGGCTCTTCCAGGGGGATCTGGATCCAGGGAAAGGAGAGTTGGATCTGATGGTGAGCCTGCTGTTATAGAGAAGCCATATATGGCTGGAGGACTGGTGTGAATGGCTGAAGAGAAGCATTGCTGAGCTGGGTCTTCCACACACACTTGGTGACATGAACATAATTTTCCAGTTCACAATGGAAGCAAGGTACAGCACATGCAGCTTCCCACATGCACCATTCTAAGCCCTAGTAACCATAGATACTGAAGCCAGGGGCTTATCAACTTCCTGCTGTTCATTTATTGATGAATTTTTCACCTCTGACTGCCAAGGAACCTTACATCCACATTTCCCAGATTTGCCAGATGATACTGTGTGTACCATTTGCTCTCCTCCCTGCTTTTGAACCCTTGAGCTGTTTCAAAGTGAATTGAAAGCATTGTGTCCCCTCACTCCTATTTAGCCTGCATTTTCTAAGAACACTGGTGTTATTTACACAATCCAAGCACAGTTATCAAAACCAGGAAGTGTGATGTTCTAACTCCCAGCACTCAGAGTTCATCAGGTACCCTCCGTATCTTTATGACTAAGGTTTCACTAGTGATTGATGTCCTTTTAGTTTGTGTCAGTCTGGAGTTTTGTTGCCCTGTTCATGCGCTTCAGCTTAAGTTGTTGGTAGTGGGGAACCCATCACAGTGGAAGCTAGCTTGGAAGAGTTGTCTGTGAATATATATGCTTGCAGGGGAAATACTGATGGGACCCAGTGTAACTCTAATGATTCTATCATCTCGTAGATTTCTCTTCTCTTTCCTCCCCTCCCCTCTTTCCTCCCTTTCCCTCTCCCCTTCCCTTAAATCTCTTCTCGCCTCTCCTCCTGTCCTCTCTCTTTCTCCTCTTGAGGCAGGGTTTTATTCTATAGCTCTGGCTATGTATAGACCAGGCTGGCCTTGGACTCAGAGATCTGCCTGTCTCTGCCTTCCATGTGCTGGGATTAAAGGTATGTGTTGTCACTGCACCTGGATAGCAGCATGTATTTAACTGTACATTTGGGCTTCTTCTTGATGATATTACAGTCCCTGATTCTAGTTCTTAGGTCACAGTATCTGGTGATTTTTAGCACATCTGACTAATTGCAGTTTATTGAAAAAGTTAATCATATGAGTAGGTAGTATATGGATATGGATATGGTATAAATTCCAAAACCCTGTATGGGTATACAGTGAAAATGAAGGTTTCCCATCGTCATGGTAGCATGCTGAGCAAGCTCATCTAGATCACTGTCCTCGTTAGGCATTGTCGCCTGATTCTTGTCTCCTAAAGAAAGGTACTGTATGTGTGTGCAGTATGCACATGTACACCTAAGTGCTTCATGCTTTTGTGTAGTGCAGAGTTGTGAGCAATGTGTCCTGGTAAAGGGGCACTGTTCCTTTGTAATGCTTTGTGTGCTTCCCCCTTCAAATAGCTGTATCATGATTTTCTTATATAGTTGTGCTCTGGTCATTTCCTACAAGAGGAAACTGCGATCCAGGTTTGGGAAGGACTTGTTTAAATGAGTCTGGAGGCTGAAGAAACGGGTGCCAGGGTTGAGCTGACCTGGCAGTCACCCGAGAAGGCAGTAGCATGTTAGGGTCTCTTATCACTTGATTCTGAGATACAGTCAGACTCCAGAAGGAAGGCTGTCTCTCTCAATTTCTAACACTCTGTCAGAATCTCTGTTTGGGCTGTTTGAGCTCTTGCCAGAAGATGAAATATTTGCTTCCGAGGATCTCCAGACTCCCCAGTGTATCACTTCAGCAGTGCAGATATTTTAACATCAGTTTTTCCACATCAAAGCTTTTGCTTGGTAGAGTTCTCCATTGTTTATGTGACTGGTCTTGCCAAAGATTTCAGTTCCCTCAGTGGCTGGAACTGTGTGTGTCTTTTCTTAACATCTATGTCACGTATGCCTTACTGAGTGGTTAAGAATGTGTTAATTGTATTTTAAGATGGGAGGAGAACTCTGGTATTGATTCTCTCACAAGAGTAGACTACTAGGCGGTCTTAACAGATAATTAGTTTCTTGTATGTTCCAGAACATTCCCCAGTGTTCAAGAAAAAACATGCAACTGTGTCTGTTAAGTGTCAGTAGATATGCTAGATAGCCAGAAGGCAGAGGCATAGTAGGACGTGGCAGAGGACTCCCGCCACCCACTCTGCTTGGACTCCGTCCAGGAGGTTCTGCGGGGAGCATGTCAGAGCTCCAGCAGCCGCTCTGGGGCCGGCTTGCTGTGTCCCAGGGAGTGAAGCAGCTGTGAGAAGGGCAGCTCTGGCAGTTTGAGAGAAATTAAAAGGCTGTTGATTGTAGGCAAGCAAGTTCTCTTTCGATGTGTTCCAGAAGGAGACGGCTTTATTCATCATCTCCTATTCACACAGCCATGTGTTCCAAGTAAGGAAAATACCAAACATGCTTGTTTTTTAGCTTATTTAAATATTTATATTTTCCCTAGTTACTTTTCTGAAGTATTTTGGCTCATTTATTTTCTGATAAACAACTGCTACACAGAATTTCTTTTCCTTTTTTGGGGAGTGGGTGGGTAGGCTGTGGTGTCCTTTCTATAGATCTGCTTCTTCAAGGGTGATTGACAAATGGCATTCCTTAAGATCAGTATACACCAAATGGGAAATACTGTATCTCAATGATTGGCAGTTTCTTCTCTGACTCCAAAAATTACATTTAAAAACCAGGTATCCTAAGGACACCAGTGTGAGGAGAGAACTGCCTCTTAACACTTCCCATGCTCATTCGACTGTCAAAAGGAAGTCTGAGGCAAAGGGCAGGCTTCCATGCTTCTTACTGGGGGTTCCTCTGAGCTGCTGCTGCTTTCCTTAGGCCTTCCCTCAGCCTCTTTGCCACCTCTGCTTGTGCTTTGCTCCTTATCTTGCAACATAATTTCCTCCCTTTTCCTTCTCCCAGGTTAGACTGAGATGACCCTGCCACTACTCTTGCCCCTTGCCCTAAGCTGTTAGAGCCCTCTGACTTCTTGGCTGTACCCAGTCTTTGCTTTCCTAGCTTTGGTCCCTGAGGAGCTATTCCAGTGCTTATAATAACCGAGATGTCATAAAGGAGACTAAAGCTTATAGGAGATGTTCAAGAGGGACACTGAGGGGCATTCCTGGGGAGTAAGCAGCTTCTGGAAAAGCATCAATGCCACAGACAGACAGACACACAGATGTGGGCCTCAAGCACAGCTCAGACCCTAGCATCGGAAACTGACAGCATGGCAGGGTCTTTGGAGAGAGACTGATTCCCAGGCAGGAGGCAGGAGGCAGGGGGCAGGGGGCAGGGGGCAGGGGGCAGGGGGGCAGGGGGCAGGGGCAGGGGGGGGGCAGGAGGCAGGGACTGGAGGGGGGAAACTGGGTGTGGCACCAAGTAACTTACTTGCTAGGTAGGAGATCCTGGCTTCAGGGATTATGTTAGCTAGAACAGTGTCCAAGTGGGGGTGCCTGTCTACTTGTGAGAGGAAGCAGCTACAGATACTAGGAATCCATAGTGTCTCTCAGTGGGGTGCCTATCTGTATCTGTGAGAGGAGTTTGGCAATCAGGTAAGCTGAACTCTATCTGGAATCCCTACAGTTTCGGTGTTTGAAGTTACCAGATGGGTATGCCTAGTCAGGAGATGGAGGAAAAGAAGAGTGAGAGACAAGTTGAAGGTTATCCTGTAATGAGGGGGCAGGAGCTCTCCTTGGGATTGGCGAGAGAGCGCAGGGTTGATATTCTGATAGATCTGCCTGATGCTGGGAAGGACAGAAAAGATTCCTCCATGCTAGCTGAGAGGAACAAGAGTTTGGCCTGGAAGTGAAGAAGCCAGGCTGGTAGTGTGTGTTGCATCAGTGAGGACATGGGTGAGGTTGAGGAGGAGCAGCCATTGAGCATAGGACTGAGGGGTCATCACGTGTATCATCTCCCCAGCAAGCTGAGCCAAAGGCCATGGGGCTGCGGGCCGGTGACATCCAAGTGTGAAGAAGAGGGAGTGAATGGCTGAAGGTGTCAGAATGACTGTGTCAGTGATGTCCCTGCTGGGGCACAGGCTGTGGGAACATGAAACCAAGCGTCCTGGCTGTGCTGGGAAGGAAGGAAGTAGTTTAATTGACCACTGCTTTCCCCCTCTACAAGCGTAGCCCTTGGCTCATAAACATGCCTCATAAATGTTGTCTGACTTAGAGTAGTGAACACAAAGAACTGCTTTTGTGGGGACCAGAGGTGGGTGGTCAGAGACAGTGCTGGGGTAGTGGATGGAACAGACAGTATTTTTTATCTGTTTTGGACATGGAGAAGTTGAGTGGTATGATAGAATGAACACTGAGTTTCAAAGTTAACAGAAAGATGGGAGGGGACAGAATGAGCCAGCCTTCAAAGTTTTGTAGAATCTTGTGTGTGACATGTGGATGGCCTGAGACATGCCACCGTGAGTAGAAGTGCGCTTCAGAATAGAGGGGCTGATTTCACGCAGGATGTCTAGAGAGGCCGTAGAGCCTTACATGGGTGCTAACCCCAGGTGTAGAATGTGGACATAAGCAAGGAGCCTGAGGGGAAAGCCACATTGAAGGAGACAATGAGGGAGATGAGGTTGTGAGAGGCTGTGTGCAAATCCCTGGGTTGTCAGGAGGCTGGTGACCACAAAGAAGTGCAGCTTTGCAGTGGGAGAGGCAGCTGAGACCACTGCGCCTGCAGTGAGCAGAGGGTCTGAAGCCAGTCTCACAGGCCTGTTGTGTCAGTCAGCACTTCTGCTCCTCATATGATGTGGTCCTCATTTTCTAAAAGCTGAAGCTTGGAAAAGTTGCTTGTTCGCGCAGGCCACATTGCCTCCTGTTTCTAGATCCCAAGCTGATCTCTCTCAGGCACCCTCCCTAGCTAGAACATGCCAGACCTTACAGTCAGTGCTGTAAGGGTACCTTAGTGATAGCTCTCTAGCACCCCTTGGTGGCAGTCATGGCATTGTGATGAGCTAAGTAAAAGACTGAATACTTCCTCTCCTGGGTTGACGGTTGATTTTAGGTCAAAGGGTGGTCCAGTTTCAAATACCTAATAGATGGTAGCCTTCATGTTGAATTTCTATCTAGTTGAAAATTCTTAGCATGATTTCAGTTATATTATGTTATATTGTATTATATTATATTATATTATTTATTTTTGAGACAGAGTCTCACTTTGTAGCCCATGTTGACCTCAAGCTTCCTATATCAACCACATTGACCTCAAACTTACTATATAAACCATACTGGTTTCAAACTCACAGGGATCTCCCTACCATTCACTGTAGACCGCTAGGGTTAAGGCCTGCTCTTTGGAATCTTTTTGGTAGTGGACTTTTTACACCTGTGACTAGCTTTCATACTGCTTAGCCAATGAACTAATCAGTAAGGCCCTTTTCTGCTGTTGCAGGTGTAATGCTTTACCTCTCTTCATTTTACAGGTTGAATATAAGCTGGGATTCCAAGTAGACAACTTTGTGGCCATGGGCATGCCCCAGGTCAATATTTCTGCTCAAGGGGAGGTCCCACGCACTTTATCAGGTGAGTCAGGAAAGACAGACGTAGCTGTCCCCATCCTATCCCTACAAGGACAGTCACTGAGTGCTAAGCTAAAAGACCAAATGTCACTAAAATCTACTACTTCGTCATTAACATTCCTATATTTACCGTTAGAAGTTAATCCTGTTAGAAAGGCAGTGCTGTTTTTAATTCATAGCCAAGAACTCTCAGCTTTGTTTATAGGTTTATTATAATTTTCCCCCAGTAACAGTGTCTTTATTTCCTGGGGTACTTTAAATCCACATATACATTTTCCACAGAGAGTACTTCCAAACATGTCATCCAGCTGTCTGCTTGTACTGTGGATGTATTTGTTATTGGTGGCGTGTTATTGTATGTTGGCATAGCTCGAAGCCCAAGGGGAACTCTCCTGGCACCCAGTTCAGGGTGGCCCTGGTTTTCCCATATTAGTTAGCCAAACAACAGGAAAGGCTCCCTGCCTTAGGAGTATGATGATGGCGTGCTTTATTCTGGGTGTCCCATGTCGGCCCCACACACAGCAGTGCACACGTGTCGTCAGCACTGCCTTCTTGACACGTACATCCCTCGCATTGCTAGGACAAATGTATAGATAGATGCATTTGTACTGCGGTCGTTCCTTCCTTGGTGTAGCTTTGATACTGTTGCTGGGGAGACTGGTAAGATCAGCAGAGTTTGCCGTGTGTTTCTGTACGTTCAGTGTATTGGAAAGCAGAACATGTAAGACAAACTGGTATTTCAAAAGCCACAGGAAGGCTTGGAAGTAACCGTCCCCTCCTCTGTGCCTTGAGTTCTGCTTCGGTCGTCCTCTGGATGTACAGGGAATGAAAGACAGATGTCCAGAGCAGTGGCGAAGGGGTCTCTGAGAGCCTCTGTCTGGTCCGCTTATTGAAATATTCCTGTTTGTTTTATTTGAGCAGAAATAAAAGAAAATGTTGTATGTATTTACCCTGATTTTTTGGACACTAAAGTATTCTCTCATTTCTTTCTAACAGTGTTTCGGGTCGAGCTTTCGTGTACCGGCAAAGTAGACTCGGAAGTCATGATACTAATGCAGCTCAATCTGACAGTGAATTCTTCAAAAAATTTTACAGTTTTAAATTTTAAACGAAGGAAAATGTGCTACAAAAGTAAGGAATTTATTTAACAAAATGTGTTTCATGTAGCTAAGAGGTCAGTGAAAGACTGTGTTACCTGTTTAGAGATTTAATCATGATCAAGTTTTGATTATACTTATGAGAAAGCAAGGCATGTTAGTCGATGGACTCTGTGCTGAGTGCTGCCTCGAGCGTCTATGCAGGATAACACTGCCTCTGGCTCTCAGCTCCATTGGAGCCTTGTGGGTGTTCCATCAGGAGCGGAGGTGGTGCCGCGTGCTTGGAAGGTAAGGGAGGAAGACAAACCTCCCAGGCCCAGAGCGACCCAGAGCGACCCAGAGCGACCCAGAGCCCAGCATTTGCTCTGTGGGCTTGGGCTCTGCAGGACCTTTGTGTTGGGGTCACATGGGCCTGGGTTGAACCACTGTTGAATCTGCTGTTTTCAGGATGTGGGGAATGTTATTTTACCACTGTACGGCTGAGGTCCTTGTCTATAAAGTGTGCATGATGCTGTTTCAGAGAGGTTTTAAAGTAATGAAACCTAGTCCAGAAAGTGACATGTGGGCGGGCACTTGATAATTAGGGTTTGGAGTGTATCATCCATTGCCCAGGAAATCACTACAGATAGTAGTGAGTTCTAGAGCACCAAGGCTGAGTTTTGAAATTTTAAGATTTATTTTAAAGATCTAAATATTAATATTTTATATATGTGAGTGCATTGTTGCTGTCTTCAGACACACCAGAAGAGGGCATCAGATCCCCTTACAGATGGTTGTGAGCCATCATGTGGTTGCTGGGAATTGCAGCCTCTGGAAGAGCAGTCAGTGCTCTTAACCACTGAGCCATCTTTCTAGCTCCAATTTTTAAGATTCTTTTTTTTTTTTTTTTGGTTCTTTTTTTCGGAGCTGGGGACCGAACCCAGGGCCTTGCGCTTCCTAGGCAAGCGCTCTACCACTGGGCTAAACCCCAACCCCCAATTTTTAAGATTCTTAAAGGTTATCTAATCTTCATGTAGCCCAGAGATAGCACTTCCATAATTTACAAATAGGTAGAGCTGTTTACTGTTTAAGGTAGAAACAAAACAAATATAACTCAGTGGGTGTTTCCCATGGTCTGTATACTTCACATGCACTAAATCCGTGAGTCTTACACCAACTTCAGGTGGAATGTTTTCAAAAAGTCTGAGTGACCTGGCCAAGGTCAGACAAAGTGCTGTAGCCAAGAGGCAAGCGTGTGCACCTTCTTTGTGAAACTGTACAGTTTCCCAGTTGAAATTAGCAAGTGAGTTACAGTGGCAGATGCCAAGATACAGGCCAATAAAAAAATCTGTATTTCATTGAAAAGAGACATTTTTAAAATAAAAAATTAACACCCTTAGCTTTAGTTCTATGACTTACATACCTACTTCAATGTAAATTTAAAGCCTAAGGGGACTGAAGAGGCTTTACTCCAACCTAATCTTTTTGCGATTGGCACGAGGACACGGACACTTTAGAGTAGGAGGCCTCCTAGGTTTGTGTAACTACTCAGTAGGGATAGATGGGGGATGGATGGATGATGGATGAAGGATGGATGGGTGGATGGATGGAGAATGGGTAGATGGATGGATGGGTGATGGATGGATGGATGGGCGGGCGGATGGATGAATGGAGAGTAGATGGATGGGAGGAAGGAGGGATAAAGGGTAGATGGAGGGTGGATGGAGGATGGGTAGATGGATGGATGGGTGATGGATGGATGGGTGGGTGGATGGATGGATGATGGATGGATGGATGGATGGGTAGATGGATGGATGGGTGGATGATGATGGAGGATGGATGGGTAGATGGATGGATGGGTGATGGATGGATGATGGATGGGTGGATAGATGGATGGGTGATGGATGGATGGAGAATGGGTAGATGGATGGATGGAAGATGGATGGATGGATGATGGATGGATGGATGATGGATGGAGGATGGATGGATGGATGGATGGAGAATGGGTAGATGGATGGATGGGTGATGGATGGAGGATGGATGGATGATGGATGATGGATACTAGGGTTGGACCTAAGATGTGCTAGGAGAGTGCTTTACCATTGAGCTATATCCAGAACTCTTATTTTAGAATTTTTATTTTGAGACAGGGTTCTGGTGAGTTACCCAAACTGAATTTGAACTCACTATGTAACCTAGTCAAGCCTCGAACTTGTGTTCCTCCTGCCTCAACCTCCAGGTAGCTGAGACTGATGCCTGACTTACGAAAATGGTTCTATTTTAGATTTAATGTATATCACCATCGTAATTTGGTGGTCATGTTGTCCACTTGAATCATGTAGTTTCTATTCATGACTCTTACTTTAATGTGTGATTCTGTTGTATTTATCTGGTTTCCTAGCCTATGGCACTTAAAAAACATAACTGAGCTGTGTGGGGTCTCACCTTTGGGCTTAGGAGTGAGAGCACTCCTGGGAGACCAGCTCTCTCCCGGCAGGTTTTGGGTCTGGAGGGCTGTGAGTCAGCCTTCACTCTGGGCGCAGATCCGAGCTGTGTGGGATGCTAAGGGCGGTTTCTCCCTAGGAGAAGCTTCTGTATCTTACAGGTGAGATTTAGGAGTCAGGAAGTTTTCTTCCTCTAGAACTGTAGCACCTTTCCACTCCACTGGTTGTGCCCTGAGTTTCCACGACGACAGGATAAGTTTGTGGGTTTTCCTACACTCTTGACCACAGAAGCCCATCTCATTGGGGATCTGTAAGTGACTGACAGACTGTTCTTTGACCAGTGATTGCACTGATGGGAAGGTAGTTCTCATGGTCTGTTGCAAACAGCTGTGACTTAGCTCAAACAATGCTCAGAAGGTAAGTTAGTATGTAAGAGATGTTACAGAAAACAATTTCTAAAGCACTTTTTACTTCTCTTTTAATCCAGAACTTGAAGAAGTAAAAACTTCAGCCTTGGACAAAAACACTAGCAGAACTATTTGTAAGTGTCACTGTGTTAGTGTTCTTCCCCCTGAGTGTGTGAGCATGATTGTGTGATGGTGCCAGTGTTAGTGTGTTTTACAGATGGATGCATAGACCGAGTGAAGCTGTTAGGATATTGAAGGTTTGAGAAATTCAAATTTAAACATACTTTATAGCAAGCTAACAAATGCCTTTTAGAAGCAAGAATTGTGGTTTTTCTCAGGTAGGCCCAACAGAGGAAAGGATATTGAGAAATATGTGTAAGACCTCCGTTAGCAGAGCGTTTACGAATCTGACTTTATGGCCTGGGCCCAGCCCTTAGCTAATTTCATCTTGATGAAAGTGAAAATTTATGTCATTTATTCTATACTGTATTTTGATACAGGGAGATGACTTAGTTGGTAAAGTGCTTGCTGTGCAAGCGTGAAGACTTATTTGGATTCCTAGCACTCATGTAAAAGGCAGGTGCTGCGACACACTCCTTGGGTGTTGCACTGTGGGGGCGGGAAAGGGGGAGGGGTAGAGGGGCAGAGACAGGCAGATGGCTCAGCAGCCAGCCAGCCAGCTAGTGCATTCCAGGCTCAGTGAGAGACCCTGTCTCAACAGGCGAGGCAGGAAGTGATAGAGGAAGGTACAGAAGGTCAGCTTCTGGTCTGTGCATACACGTGCACACACATAAACACCTGCATGCACTGCACACACAGGCATGCACACGCATGTGCACACGTACACACATGGAGAGACAGTCAGACAGATGAACACTTTGGTTCAGGCTGGCCTGGAGCGGTGGACATTGAACTCAGGGCCTGACATGTGCTAGGTAAACACCTAGTGCTGAGCCACACTCCCAGCCTGGGCATATATTACTAAACACACAGAGGAAAATTGTTAGGCCAATTAGATTTATTTGTTTACTCTTGGTATTGATTATATTATACACTATTAAACTTTTTTTCTCTTATGAACACGTGGTAGCATTTGCACCAAATGATCTTTATAGAAATAGATGATATTTTCAGGAGAAAGTTGCAAGAATACTGAAGTTCAGCATGCACTGGTGGACATTTATGTCTTTAGTAACTCGCATGTGTTCTTCTATGCATTACCTCCGAATTTGACGATTAGGGGATAAATGTTTTAAAGCACATTATAAACATCACGTCATTTTACCTCTAAGTATTTCACTGTAAGTCACTGAAAAAGCCCCCAGTTACCCAACATATATACACTTTGATTTCTCACATATAGCAAAGTAGCAGTAATTCCTTAGTAACCTCTTCTATCAAGTCCATGTTCATACATAATTGAGCCCAAACCATCTTTCTGTAGTTTCCTTCCTGGAAATCAGGATCTAAATGGAGCCTATTCATAGTGCATTTTGTCCATCAGAGTCATTATTTTATGTTCATCAGACACACCACTTCTTTATTAGTTGATCAAATTGTCTTTTTGTCCCATAGAATTTGCCAAAGTATAATCCTTTTGTGTTGTTTAACCTGCTTTTAACTCTTCTTTATAACCGGTAGTTAAATTTTGCACTTAATTAGATTAGGGTCACTTCTTTTGGCGAAAATACTTCATGGCTGTCCTGTGTGCTTCTTATTTACTTATTTTAGCACCTCGAGCACCGAGCATCTGTCCTAATGGAGGCTTTTGTTTATTTGATTGTTTTGCTTTTGTTTTCTGAGACAGGGCTTCTCTGTGTAGCCCTGGCTGTCCAGGAACTCACTCTGTAGACCAGGCTGGCCCTGAGCTGACAGAGACCACCTTTCTCTGCCTCCAGAGTGCTGAGATTAAAGGTGTCTCCATGACTGCCTGGCCAGGCTTTTTAAATGACGGAATAACACGAGTTGCTATGTACTTGCCACACTATTTGCTTTCGTTCATCTCTGAGGAGGAAGAAAAGACTTAACTGTCACTACTTGCCAGGTTTACCTAAAACATTCTGGTGCTTTTTCTTTTTTCTTTTCAGTTTTAAATGCTCACAAGGTATTTCTCACCAAGAGCAATGTAGGGTACTCTTGGCCTCTGTCTCTCCTCCTTCATCTTCCTCTTCCAACTTGTTCTCATTTGCCCCACATCTGGCTGTCCCACTTTCCCTTTTGCGCTAATCTTTTAGATTTTTATTGACTTTGTTTTTTTACTCCAAATTTAATTGTTTGGTTGTTGGTTTTTGAGCAGAGGCTTACTGTGTAGCCCAGGTTAGCCTCAAGCTCAGAACTCTGCTCAGCCTTCTTCCCAGTGCTAGGATTTCAAGCTTGTGCCACTATGTCCAGCTTGGGTTTGAAATTTTGAAAGCAACCGCAACCTTGTTTCTCCTTTTACTGTTTTTTTTTTTAATCACACCACACACACACACACACACACACACACACACACACACACACACACACACACACACACACAGTGTATTTCAATCTTACCCACTCCCCCTGTAGTTCCTACCGAGTCTCCCATACACACACACTCCTGCCCTTCCCCCCTTAAAAAGTCATAATTTCTACTTTTGTGTCCTGACCTATCTTATGTTTTCATTCATATCTTTCTTTTTAATATGTATCTGTATGTGTGCTTGTGTGTGCATGTACGTGTGTGTGTGTGTGTGTGTGTGTGTGTGTGTGTGAGAGAGAGAGAGAGAGAGAGAGAGAGAGAGAGAGAGAGAGAGAGAGAACGCATTGAATTAATTTTTCTATTCCTGTGGTGTTTCTTAAAATAATCTTAGCTGGGTATAATCATATTTAATCAATAGAATCTTTTTAAAAATATCAGAGAAGCAGAATAATATTGATCAAAAGAGCTATGCAGTCTGCCCAGCAGAGTGACTGTTAGCTGTGTGTAGCCTTGAGGCTGTGAATACATTAGCATGATATAAAATAAAGTACGTTGAAGTTACTCTGGGTGTTTTTCATACCACATAGCCAGGGTGGCTACTGTGTTGGGCAGGACAGTCTCTGTTCCTGTAAATGTGCTGTGGAGATTGCTTTACTGAAGAACACCCTGTGGGACAGCGCCGCTGTGCGTCTCGTGTACTGGGGTGTTTTATATATACCACTTCTGAGGGACTGTGTTCTTAGTAACCGGAAATTTTATTTAAAGTCTTTTCTTAAAACCATATCAAAACCACCAAAATTTGTATGAGTACCGCACTGTGGTTATCTGGTTTTATCAGAGTGATGGAATGCAGGCCTTCTTGTGAGGAACAGGGTCAGGTCTCCCCGTGTTAGGCACAGAGCCCTCCATTAGCTTTGTTTAAAACCCTGATGCGCTTCTCATTTTTGTTTCAGATGATCCTGTACACGCAGCTCCAACTACTTCCACACGTGTGTTTTACATCAGTGTGGGGGTTTGTTGTGCAGTAATATTTCTTGTAGCAATAATATTAGCAGTTTTGCACCTTCATAGTATGAAAAGGATTGAACTGGATGACAGGTACTGTACATGTTTTGGGAAACATGTTGCTTGCATGCGCATGAGTGCCCCGCCCACCCACATCCATGCACACTGCAGGGGAGGAGGGAGAATGCAGAAGCTCAAGCCAAAGAGGAAATCAGATGCCTTGGCTGTTACTACCTTTATTTTTATTTTCGTCTTTTAAAGTTTGTGGAGTTATAACCTGGGGGAGAAATAAAGGTCAGATATGTTTTTCATGTTCATTATCCCGATTTGCCTCCAGGTCCGTTTGCCCTTTTGAAACTGCTCCTTTCTTCTACTTCCTCCAACCCCCTCTTTTCACCTCCCCTCCTACCTTTCTTCTCTGTGACTTCCCACTCGAGTATCTGCAGCACTTTAAAGTTTCTCTATGATCCTGATGTATAGCAGAGCAGAGACACTGGGGAGATAATTACACTAAGTGTTGAGATTATAAGGATTAATGATACTCCTCACGGTATCAAGGTTCTTTGATGGTAACCCATAATTATAGTATAGAATTGATGATTGTGGTATGCATAATGTAGTGTGGGAATGCAGACGGTGCTGGCTTAACCTGGATGAGTCAGACACATTACAGCTAGAGTGCAGTGAGGGGTAAAGATACGTGCTTATAACCCACAGTCCTCAGCGACTAAAGGCATTCTCAGCATTGTATTTGACTTTGAACTTTGAACCCTTTCTACCCATCTTGCTGATCTTAGTTGTGATTGTCAGGTGATTCCTTATCCCTCACTCTGCCCTTTCAGCGCTTTTGTTCATACTGGGGCCATGGTACTGTCTACTAATCCATACCCATTATTTATACTCCAGATCCATCCGTGTCTTCCCCACAACTAAAATATAAGCTTTGTCCAGGCAGGGAGGAGAGGGCATTCTCTCCCTAAACTCAGACCTAACACTGTACAGTAGAACCATGATATCCGTATTCCCTTTATCTTTTATTTTTTATAATTATTTATTTTATGTATATGAGTACCGAAGAGGGCATTAGATCCCATTACAGATGGTTGTGAGCTACCATGTGGTTGCTGGGATTTGAACTCAGGACCTCTGGAAGAGCAGTCAGTGCTCTTAACCACTGAGCCATCTCTCCACCCCCCACATTCCCTTTATAAAAGATCTGGGAGCTAGTTGGGTTCAGTACACATGACTTGGTCTCCACTGTCCTTCTTCTCTTCCTTGAGTAGAGAAAGAAGAGAGGAATGATGGGAACATGGCAGAGTACACATAGGTGCTCTAATTTGCTTTCTGTTCTCGTGATAAAGCACTGACCAAAACCATTGTGGAGAAGGAACAGGCTCATCTGTCAGGTCACAGGGAAATCAAGGTGGGAACTGGAAGGCAGGAACCTGGAGCAGGAACCTTGGGCATGGACGCCAATTGCGTTGCTTCCTTAAATACCGAAGGCCCACCTGCCTAGGAGTGAAGCTCACAGTAGGGGGGGACCCCTCTCACATCATCATTAACCAGAACATTTCCTCATTTACAAAACCACAGGCCCCTCTGATCTAGGCAATTCCTCAGCCGAGACATCGTATGATTCTAGGCTGTGTCAAGTTGACAGCTAACTAGGTTAGTGGACACTGTGTTTTAGAATGTTTGGTGTACACTGTGAGAATGGAGTTCATTGTTTTGCAGAGGAAGAACTGGCAGTTGAGGGAATAGAGTGGTGGTAGATATTTTATAAACGATTTTGAGAGATGATAAAAGTGAGGAGCGTTACTGAGGAGCAGGATAGTCAGAAGTCATACTTTGTGCTTTTGATTTTTTTGAGTCAGGGTCTCATGTAGTCCAGGCTGGTTTTGAACTTTTGATCCTCCTGCTCCACTCCCTAACAGGAGTATACTGAGCTCACAGATCTGTTCTGATGCCCATTGAGTTGAGTTTTCCGTGACTGCTGGTGTTAAGGCTATGAATTCACATAGGCCAAGCTCATGCTGTAACTTGTAGATTCCATGAAGCACATGTGTCTTCCTGCTAAGTAGTGAGCACTCACAAGCAAACTCTAGGTTTCTAGATGTTGTCTGAATAAAGGCAATTACATGATTGTTTGTTGTTAGGAGCTAGCCTCTGGGGCCAGGCCATCTGCATCTGATGTCCTGCTGTTTGCGGGCCTCACGCCTGCCTTCTCACCAGTAAAGCGGAGACCGTGGGCTGTGAAGAGATGCTGCTAGAGGGTGGTAGCTCTCAGCCGTAGCTACATGCAGCAAGTACGCCCTGCCAATTTCATTCCCAGGAAGACACGGTGGCCACTCCTTTCTTCGGGCATCCCCATTCCTCCTGGCAGTTGCTTACGACACACCAGGCAAGCTAATGGTGGTGACCAGGTTCCTAGGTAATGCTCTGATAACACTGAAGGGTCACCTGCTGCTCCTGTCTTCACTCTGCTTCTCCTGCTGGTTGTGTAGTCAAGACCCAGAGACAGACTTAAAGACCATGGCTTCTGGGATTGTAGCATTACACCAGTGCAAGGAAGGTTATATTCTGTCATCCCTATATTGTAGATATATAAAATGCTTGCTGCCTAACAGGCTGTGCTCCCTGGGAGGCTTGGTGGGGAGACCTGTGGTGCTGTGAACTCTTGGGAAGAGCCGGTGTTCTGTTACATATAAAGTTTCTGTCTGAGAGTGTAGCTGTCTGAGATGTGCTCTCATCAGGGACACATGGAGTCCATGCATGTGGCTTTCCCCCTCTCCCAACACAGCAAACTGATGTTACACCAGGTGTGTCTGTCCTGAAGGGGCTGAGGGTTGGTCTCCTGTAGAAATCCATCTGTAGCTGTTCTCTCTGGTCTCCCTTAGTGACTGGAAAATCCATTCCTTAAGTATGGGGTGCTTGGATGTGTTTTTTCATTTTCTCTTTTAATTATTATTTTCTAGTGCCTCACTACCCTCACCATTAGGGTGGCAAAGTGGGTTTTTTGTTTTTTTGTTTTTCCTTTCTGTATTTGTCTTTACACTTATTGTTATAACAGACTGGCATATATAGTAATATATAGAGTCTTAGAGTTTCCTTCTTCTTCTTCTTTGAGACAGGGTTTCTCTGTGTTTCTCTATCCCTGGCTGTCTTGGAATTTGCTCTGTAGACTAGGCTAGCTTTGAACCCAGAGATCAGCCTTCCTCTGGCTTCTGAGCGATGGGACTAAAGATGTGCATGAAGAATGAAGAGAAGCAGAAAAGTTACTACACTAAACATTTCCCTTTTCATCACGTACCAGCAGCTGATGTCAGAAGTAGCTGATGTCAGAGCAGTGTTCTGCCTGGTTCATGTCTTTCCAGTTCGTAGGTGTGGCTTCTTTGAGTGGTCAACCCACTGTGCTTTGGGCTCTCATAGGGGCCCATTTGGGCTCACTGTGCCAGGAACCGGGTGTAGGTGTTGGGGAGGGTGGAGTGAACAGGCACTTAGCTGTCCCCGCGGAGTTTGTGGTCTGCCTTGAGGAGGCTTCAGCAAGAAGTCCCAGCTGGAGCGGGATGGGAACCTACTTCGTGTCCAGTGCTGCGTCCTCAGCAGCCAGAGCGCCACCTGTCATACAGTAGACACGTGATGACTGTTTATTGAATGAATACACAAATGGATACCACTCTAAAAATAGAGTAAGAGTCTAGTATTTGAAGATCTTTGTTTAAATTCTTAGTCCTAATCTGGGTGCTTACTTGCTTATGAAATCAAATTTGTTTAGACTAGTCATAAGCTATTAAGCGTTAGTAAGGACACATTTTAATCTGTTCCCGCCTCCTGTGATGAGAGCTTTCATGAGCGTGAGGAGCAGGTCACTGACTGTTCTTGTTTTCTTACAATAGTAAGTTTTGGCTCCAAAGAGAGTTTCTTTCTCTGCTGTCGCTTTGCTCATTCTTTACTTGGTCATTTACCCAGAGTTTGTTAAGGAAATGAAAATCTGGCATAGATAGCGGTAAAGCTTGACTGCTCCGGTCTTACTCATTTTTAGCTGACACAGGAGCGCCACCTACTGTTCAGCTGTCAAAGTCTGTTCAGCCATACACACTGTTGCTTGCAGAGAGTGTTTGAGGTTTTTACATTTATCATAAACTTGAGTCTCACATCTTGTGAGGTAGGTTTCCTCCACTTCTGTGGAGAGTTTCTCATCTGTTCTCCCTTTGAGATGCAACCCTTCCCTCCTCTGCACTGAAGACTAGACTTAACAAATTTGACTTTTGGTCACATCTTTGCGAAGTACTCAGCCAAAACATGTACCCTGTGAGTCCTTGTCATTCCAAGGTTGGAGATGTGATGCATACCATTCCTCATGGTAAAATAGCAGTGAGTGTCTGAGGGCAGAGCAGTATTCTCAGGGATGTACTTACACTCTTCCATGTCTTGGTGGGGGTAGCCTTATGCTTCCTTCTACCCCACAGAGTCTGAGGCTCCAGAAGGATTGAGTAGTTTGCCTAAGCTGCACAGCTGGTGATGTGGGCAATTATGGTTTACAGGTTTTTGTTCTCCATTTGCTTATGACCAACTACGTATGTAAACTCACATAAATCACTATTTAATAACTTCCAGAACTCCGACCACATGTTGGCCTGACAAATCTTTGTTACGTTCTCTGAGTTGAAAGTCCCTTCAGCAAAGTTGCTGGAAACAGCTGACCGCAAGCTCACAGGAAGAAGTAATAATCTGAAATGCAGGCATCTCCAGGCAGGGATGCCAGGGCACATTAAACGAACAGGCATTTCACATGGAGATTGTGCTGTGCAAAGTGGCTTGTGGATACACATGCTCTCCGAATGTTCATTGGAGGACACCCCTATCTCAGTACTTTAGCCATAATAGTAGGTAGTTCTGAATTGCGTTAGTGGTGAAAGGCTCCTAGAGCCTCCAGTACTCATTACTTGGATGCCATACATCTCTACATTTTTGGGCTCTTCGAATTGGCAAAATATAAATCCACGTGTAAGTGTCCAGATCATATAGCAGTTGGTCACCAGTTTCATTGAAGTCATTGGAGTTTGAAACTACAGTGATAGGGTACAAAGGGCAGTCAGTCACAAGGCTGTTCATATGTAACAGACTTGGAGCCTCTGGTGGGCCCCACCACCTCTGTATTGCAGGAGTTCCATCTGGCTTTCTGGTCTTATTCTTTGTGCTGAATCTCTCCGCTTGACCCTCCACAGCTACAAAACTAAAAGAAATAGGCCAGTGAGATGGAAGTGTGCCCAGGGTGACCTGGGACAAGGCTGCTACCCACTGAAAGACTGGAAGGATATGTTTGGGAACTATTGATTTATAGTAATTACAAACACCTGATTGACAAGATTTGAGCCCACCACCTTCAGGGGCTCCTCTTAGAAAGTGTGGTATAATGTAATGTTTCAAGTTCTAGAGATTTCTGAGAACTGTGAGTTCTAAAAGTGGGGTGGAGAGCAAAGAGGGGCAACGTGTATGATTAAATAGTGGGCCTATGAGGACACCACTTCCCACGGTGCGAGCATGGCACACTGATTTAATTTGTGACGACTTCATCTGAAGTCCATTTGATCTGGGCCATTGCTTAAATGATCTTGTTCTTCTCCTTGTCTCAAAGCCAGCTCAACTGAGCAGCATGGGGTCTTTCCTAGAGAGCTGCGCCACAGTTCCCTGACACAGCCCCTGTGAGGTTCAGAATTGCTGTCTGAGTACTTCGCCCTACACTTGTGATTACTTTTGCTCTGCTGACGTGCCCTCCATTGTGTCATCCCTTAGGAGTTCAGTGTGGATGCAGATAGAGATGTATGCGTTTATTGCATTATTATCTCTCTCAACTTTATAGCTACATGTATTTTATATGTATGGGAAAGAAATTCCTTGTTGAGGCTCACTTATTAAGTATTTCTGTCTTAAAATTCTCTGCAGCATCAGCGCCAGCAGCAGTTCACAGGGGCTGTCTCAGCCGTCCACCCAGACGACCCAGTATCTGAGAGCTGACACACCCAACAATGCAACTCCTGTCACCAGTAAGAGTCACTTAATTCTAACGCTGTTTGCATGGCTGCATGCTCTCCACGGTTAGGGCATTTGTGGAATTAATGTACAAGCATCCAAGTTGTGTAAAAGTCGGTTTGATCTTCCGAGTTTTGTTTTTTACAGCATTGAATAAAAACAAAAATTGGGGTATTTAAAAATAATTGCTAGAGCTAGTTTTACTTTGGGGAGATTTCCATATTTAATTTTATTAAATGAGCTAATAAACCAATTTTATACAAATCCAAACTGTAGGATTTCTCTGGAATAAGCTAGTATTTTTATGGGGCACACAGAGCCTTTGAATTGGTTTTACTCATCTAATGTTAGAGATGGAACCCGGGGTCTCCAGGATGCCAGCTACACTGTGTCAGGAGCTGTCCACCAGTCCTTGGCACTGTCTTCTAATCCCAATACAAATCTGGTTACTATTGGAATGGTCTGTCTGTTTGTCTGTGGGTTTTCAAAGCAGGGTTTCTCGGTGTGGCTGTGGCTGTCCTGGAACTCACTCTGTAGACCAGGCTGGCCTCGAACACAGAGATCCACCTGCCTCTGCCTCCTGAGTGCTGGGATTAAAGCTGTGCGTTATCACTCTCAACTAAAATAATTCTTTTAAAAATAATTAACCAACAATATATACAGTGTGTCTTAGTTAGGGTTTTACTGCTGTGAGCTGACACCATGATCAATGCGAGTTATAAAGGACAACCTTAACTGGGGCTGGCTTACAGGTTCAGAGGTTCAGTCCATTATCATCAAGGCCGGAGCGTGGCAGCATCCAGGCAGGCCTGGTACAGGAGGCGCTGAGTTCTACATATTCACCCAAAGGAAGCCAGGAACAGACTGAGCATCCTCAGGCAGCTAGGAGGAGGGTCTCTAAACCCACCCCATAGTGACACACTTCCTCCAACAAGGTCACACCTTCTAATAGTGCCACTCCCTGGGCCAAGCATATGCGAACCATCGCACAGTGTGATGTAAAATATGTATATAATACTGTAGTCATTATGGGAATATAATTTAGATTTAGTAGGGGATCAGTTAACATGCTCTCAGCCATGAGACTAGACTAACCCTCTGAAACTGTAAGCAAGACCCCAATTAAATGGTTTTTTTGTTTTTGTTTTTTTTTAAATGACAGTTGCCTTGGTGATGGTGCCTCTTTATAGCAATAAAATAATGACCAAGGCAGGGAGGAAGACAGCCTTGATCTAATGTTATTACCAAGAGAATGCCAGTCCAAAGAAGACAGCTAATATCCTACAAGATCCTAATTAATCATCAGCCTTTCCAAGTCAAGACTTGATCTGTGGCTCTTTGGGCTTCTCTTTAGTTCATGTTGCTGCATCCTGATCTATAGGGAGGGAGGTAAGGGGGGCGAGGGGGAGACCAACACCTAGGCCAGGTGTGGCTTTGAAACCTCAAAGGCTACTGCCCAGTGATATACTCCTCCAACAAGGCCACACCTCCTAATCCTTCTAATCTTTTCAAACAGTGCCACTCCCTGGAGACTATTGGAGCCATTCGTATCAAACCAGCACACTTCAGTGCCCTGTGGTGGTCTTTCTAAACTGTTTCCAACAAAGAAGAATCAGACTTGTTAGGAGAAAGAGCAGGTTCCAGGTCTGGGGCAGGAAATGAGCAGGACAAATCTGAGACATATGACTGAGCAACAACATATCAAGGCTGTTGCTACAGGTTGAAGCTCTCACTTACTAAGGACGGAGCCACTGAGTGTACAAGAGAACAATGACTGCAGTAAATTGGAACAAAACATGTGTAATACTCCATACATTTATAATGCTTATATTGCCTAGCATAATTATTAACTAGGGCTCCACCACTGCCTCAGTTTTCTGACCGCTGGCCAAAGGAGCTGTGTTGCAGGGTAACGAGCTAGTGCTGGTTGCTTGGAGCAGATACCTCTTTACAGAAGGCTCCCAGCTAATGAATATCAGAGGAGTGGAATAATTAGAAAAGGACATTTACAGTCCTCAATAAAAGACTTTGTTTAGGAATGATTGCCATTGCTGAAAGCCCTGAGCACGAGGGGAATGGAGGCTTCACCGTCAGCTCACTCACCCTTCCCGGGACCCACTGACAGAGAACTTAGCAGTCCAAAAAGTGTAGCCACCAGATACTTTACACCTATGGATATGAAATTCCAACCCGAGGTAGTTAGCCTGGATCTAACCAAGGCCCGTGGTTAAAGGCAGAGGGAGGAGATGAAGGATCCTCCAGGAGCAAGGAGGACAGTTTTACATCATTGATCTGTTTCCTTTGGTGGCAGTGGCAAGAAAGAAAGGCCAACAAGAAACCTCAGGGAAATCAGAGCAGCACCTGTGGTCACTCTCAAGGATGAAATATGACAAACCCTCCGTGAAAATTCTGTGGTAGATATGAAGGTCACTATTGCTCAGAAAGGCAAACCTTTCAATGTTGCTTTTAATGTTGACATTGGGGCCTGTCCTTACTTGTGGATATGACCTTATAAAAGAGATAATTCAGTGACTATGCTGAAAAATATTTAAGAATGCCAATGAAAATAATTTATGTATTAAAAATTTGTCATTAATGTGAAATTTACTTATTTCTTGGTTTTCATTGTTGACATTAACATAAAGAAACAGGTAATTCATTTATTAATAGATGATGAAAGCAGAACACTGGAAAATGTTTTTAACCTTTGACCTGGATGAGCGTTTGGCCTGCATATGTATGTGACCACGTGCATGAAGTCCCTGCAGAGGTCAGAAGAGGGCATTGATTCCCTGGGACCAGTGTTTACAACAGTTGTAAGCTGCCATATGGGTGCTAGGAATCTAACCTGGATCCTCCATTAGAATTATAGTGCTCTTAAACACTGAGCTTTCTCTTCCGCCCCTACAAGTTATTGTTTAAAAAGCTCAATACAAATATGATTGTTTTATGACTAAAAATAGAGGCCAGGCATGGTGGTACACACCTATAATCCTAGCACTTAGGAGGCAAGGGCAAATAGGTCTCTGGGAATCTGAGGCCAACCAGCTCTACATAGTGAGTTCCAGGCCAACCAGGGATACATAGTGAGACCCCGCCTCAAACTAAACAAAATAGTAATAACAACTAAAGGGATGGGGTGTGGCGGGACATACCTACAATTCCCGTACGTGGAAACTGAGGCAGATCTGAGGCAGATCGTGAGTGCTGAGCCAGCATGGGCTGCCTACCGAGACCTTGTCTCCAAAAGGAAAAAAAAAAGGAGCAGGGGACAGAAAGAAAAATACTTAAAAATATATTGAGCAAGACTTTTCTAACAGAGCAGAGTAGAACAGATCACAGATCCAGCACACTAAGAAACCTTCATGTGGACTCAAACTTGCAGTAATGGTTCAGGTATTGCCAGACTCCATCCACTGTACCATTCTGTAGACTTCATACAGTCGTCTGGCAGGTGCTGGTGCTCATTGTTATGACCCAGTAAATTTCTAAAATTAAGATGTCTCCTCCTTCCCGCCCTCTGACCTGTGCCCCTCTCTGTGCTTCCTTCCGGTTGTCTGTTAGAAGTCAGCAGGCTGCTGTCCTGGGTTCTGTTGGCCAGCACTTGTTCTTTTTATCCCAATTTCTTTCTTGACAGGAAAACCCTAATTTATGACTGTGAATTGTATTTTTCTGGTCGTTGTATTGAGAATGGCTAGAAATTGAGGGAACTTAAATTTGAACCTCGAAATGGCATGAGCAGGCTGGGCTGCGGGAGTACTAATGAGAGTGGCCGAAGTGATGACATTTTATCGTAAGGGATGCATTTCAAACTTGTTATTTGAGAAGATCGTTTGCTATAAGATTTGTTGAAAACTCACTTGGCAGGGAAACTAAGAGCGGTATTAGAGTCTGTTAGTCAAACCTGTGTCATCTGTCTCAAAGGCATCCCAAATTATAACATTTTTAGCATTTCTTGTTTTTTTTTCTTTGTTTTGTTTTGTTTTTTTTTTTTTCGGAGTTGGGGACCGAACCCCGGGCCTTGCGCTTCATAGGCAAGTGCTCTACCAACCCGCATTTCTTGTTTTAACATTTGGAAGTAGTAGTCCTGGACGACACTGTTTTTCCTTCATTAAAAACAATTATTCTTGTTCATTCACACTGAGGTTTTGCCTGCTGTCTGTTGTGAGGGTGTCAGGGCCTTGGACCTGGAGTTATAGACCACTGTAAGCTGCCATGTGGGATTTGAACCTGGGTCCTCTGGAAGAGTAGACAGTGCTCTTGACTGCCGAGCCTCCTCTCCAGCCTCTTTCCTTAACATCTTATGTGCCCTTCGTCTTAGCTCCCCTGGCCTGTGTATGTAGTTGTTTGCTTTTCTTTTGCTTCCTTAGTCATTGCTATGACTGAAGTGCTCAGGTGGAGTGCCTATGTGAGCCCCATGCTGTGGCAGGGTATTTATATTGTAGTAGGTATTTATATTGTATTTATATTGTAGTAGGTATTTATATGGTATTTATATTGTAGTAGGTATTTATATGGTATTTATATTGTAGTAGGTATTTATTTGCTTGGTCTGGCTTTGTTGGCTCCTCAGGTTACCCTACCTTGCGGATAGAGAAGAACGACTTGCGAAGTGTCACTCTTTTGGAAGCCAAAGCCAAGGTGAAGGATATTGCAATATCCAGGGAAAGGGTCACACTGAAAGATGTACTTCAAGAAGGTACTTATCTTCTCTACATTTTTAGTTTTGTTAAAAAATTGTTTTCATTTCCCATTTCTTTAGACTTTCATACAATGTGCCCTAGCAGCTTTGATGAACATCTTGGTTTTGAAGTGTGATAAAACAGACAAGTATTTGTTATCTATAAGTGTATTCTGTTCTTACTTCAAGTGGTCAGTACCCAGCATGTGTATTTTAAATATTTAAATTAGTTTAGGCCCTTGCTCTCTGTTTTGAGCTTTAGATCTTGATTGAGGAGTTGGTGAAATGGAAGAACAGAAACTAACAGTGAACCACTGCATCACACGCGGTTAGATGGCAGATGCTTGTTTCCTCCGCTATTCATTCTGGAATGTGTCTGGAATGTGTCGGTCCACACGAACCCATTCTGTTTGCTGGGCCTCCTGGAAGCTGACCTCAGCGAAGTGAGGGGCTAAGATGCCTTAGGAGCAAGCAGTGCTCAGTGGATGCAGATGCTTATTTCCGGTCTGTTTTTCAGAGTAGGAATGCTGCTCCTGCAGTTGTCCGTTTCCTAACTTGAGTAACTAGTTTTCGGATCTCTCTGCAGTCTGAGGAGAATAACCAGGCCAGACAGCATTTCCTACAGAGTTCATGGTTATGCCTAACAATTTCCTGTTTCCAAACAGGATGCCCATACTTTGAGGAAATGTGGAACCATGTTTTCCTTGATGTTTTCGGAGCCATAATAGGTTTTTTTTTTTGTTTTGTTTTTTTTTGTTTTGTTTTGTTTTTCCTTTTATCTTTTTTTCGGAGCTGGGGACTGAACCCGGGGCCTTGCGCTTGCTAGGCAAGCACTCTACCACTGAGCTAAATCCCCAACCCTGTTTTGTTTTTTAAATAAGAACTTTAGCTTTCAGAAAAGTAAATGTGACTGGCTAATATTTTGAAAAGTGGTGAGGTTCACTGGAAATCTGATTAAGTACAAATTAATCAGTAATTACACGCCACTTTTCTCATCTGTCAGATTGGATGAAAAAGAGATAGCTATATATATCCGGACAGGGTACGAGGGTATAAACTGTTATGCACTGTGACCTGTGGTAAGGTAATCTGTGTATACACATGCTTTAGTGTGGGTTTGCCCACAGTTACTTTTGCCTTTAAAGTGTGTGTTTGGAATATGTAAAGGGGACTGGTATGGGGAAGAGGAGACAGCAGGAGGGGTAGAGGGGAGGACCAGATCTCTCCTGCTGGGCAGGGGTGGGAGGGAGAGGTCTGTCCTGCTGGGCAGGGGTAGAAGGGAGAGGTCTGTCCTGCTGAGCAGGGGTAGAAGGGAGAGATCTGTCCTGCTGGGCAGGGGTAGAAGGGAGGAGCTCCTTTGACAGTACAGAGACTCGAGGTGTTTGGACAGCACTAAGCAAAGATTCTCTAAACCCCTCTGCCTGCAGCACCCATGTCACCCATCTCTAGTGGGCCCTTCCCCATGGCACCAGTAACTTCAGCACACACAGGGAGTGACATTAAAGTCCAAGGTGTGCGTGGTGTCCACAGCAAACCTAAACTGTTTCAGGCATTTCTTTTAAATTATGAAAAGAAATTAAAAGAATGGTCTTGTGAGAAAGAATAACGTCAGTAATCTTTTTTTTTTTTTTTTTTAAAGATCATCTCACTAGAAAACCTTTTAAAAATTAAAAGTATTATTTTGGAAACCAGGAATTACCAATAATCTGAATGGATGTCTGCATTTGTTTTAACCACTGCCCCACCCTCCCACCCCCCAGGAAGGCCATACTTTCTTTCCCTTTGCCGGGAGGGCTCTTGAGGAGCACACTTGGCCCTAATGACCTGAGAGTTGGGCCACCTCGCCTAAGGCTGAGCAGTAGAAGGCACGGAGGCCTCCTTGAAGCCAGGGTTTGCGTTCCTCACTCTCTTTTTGAAGTCTGAGTTTACAGAAAGAGAGGCTGTTTTCTTCCTCTGTCGTTGTAGTCTGAGGTGACTAGCAGACTCAGGTGTCCCAGCCAGACCCGCAGCCGCTACAGCACGCCTGACCCTGTCACTGGTTTATTTAGAGAAATTAAGAAAAATAGTCTCAGATACTTAGTTGAGATATGATGTTTCTCAAAGCAGCCTGCTTTGTGGCCTTGAATTGCTTTTAACAGGTTTGGTGCAGTTTACTCTGGAGGAGAATTGGCCGCAGCCGCACCTGTCACAGTTGAGTCGTGTCACTAGAAAGCTTTGGGATGTGAAGATTATCGTATGGCCTCATTAACTGTTTTTCTTCCTCTTAGGTACTTTTGGGCGTATTTTCCATGGGATTTTAGTAGATGAAAAAGATCCAAATAAAGAAAAACAAACATTCGTAAAAACAGTTAAAGGTAGGGTTTTGTTTTTTTTTAACATGCTGTTTCCGTAATAGTTTTTTTTTTCCCATGACTCAGACTAGCAAAACTCTGTCCTGTCTCAGTGTGTGGCAGACCTTTGGAATTAGTCTATATTAGTGTGACTCACACGCTAATGTTTGCAAATCCGGTTTTTCTCACCAGATAGAAAACATGGTTTTCTAACTTACATAGTTTTCTAACTTACATAGTTTTCTTAACATTTATAAGATATGACTCCAACTGTAGTTAAATTGCATAATCGCATATGCTTAACGTGGCTGTGCCTAACTTTGTTTTTTTCCAGTTAAAACTCTCTCATAACTTCCTTAATCCTACATAAGAAAACATTGTCATTAGTTTCCTTTTCAACACGTTTATAAAGAAGATAATGAGCTGTCCTCAGATCCACAGTACCTTATATGGATATATGTTGTTACCTTTCGTTCTCTCCCCTCTTACACGCTGTATAGTGCCCTAAGAAACGCCAGTTTCTACAACCCTTACCCGACTGCTGCCCTCTACGCTCACCCAGTGGGGGAGCAGGCATACACGCAGAGAGTCCATGAGTCAACCTTAGGTTTCTTTAATCGACTGCTATCCACCTTTGTTTTGTTTTTAAATTACCTTTATTTTATGTATATGAATGACTACATGTGTGCATTTGTACCACCTGGGTGCCCCAGTCCCCTGGGAGGATGTTAGACCCCCTGGAATAGATGGGTGTCAGCCACCATGTAGGTGCTGGGATTTGAACCCAAGTTCTCAGGAAAAGCAGCCACTACTCTTAACCACTGAAGCATCTCTCCCCAAATCACCTGACCTTGTAGATGTGTCTCCCTCTCTGGGACCCAGGGCTCTTCAGTTAGGCTAGGCAGACTGGTCAGCGAGCACCAGAGAACCCCTGGGTCTGCCTCAAGAGTGAGAGGCTTAGGCACGGGCCAGCGTGCCTGGTTCCTTTTCATGACCCTCAGATTGGTTCCTCATGCTCGTAAGGCAAGTGCTTTACAGACTAAAGCCTTCCTTCCAATCTGATAAACACAGAGATTGAGGGAAAATTACTTTTGAGTAAAAGATGTAAAATTTTTTGAGATTTACAAAGTTAAATAAATGATAATAACTTTCTAAATTGACTTAAAGGAATATGTGGGAAAGATGGAAGGCTTATGTATATAATTTCTAAAAATTTGAGTTTTGCTAGTCTTAACTAAAACATCTAGAATTTATTGCCTGTAATTTAACAAAATTGCCTGTTTAAAGCTTCTGCAAATCCTCAAAACCCTTCACAGTTCTTATCTTTTCTAAACAAATGGTTCACCTTGCTGTTTTGTTTTTTTTGTTTACCAATCCCCTTAGCACCTAAAACCTTTAATACTTTGTTAGAGAATAGTGGGCTTTCTGACTAATTTTGAAGGATAATTTACATGACTCTTTATATTTTACTCTTTATAAATACAAGGTTTGAGCCACAAGTGTAGTAAAAGAACTGCTTTTTGTTTTCTTATTTTTCTTAAGAAAAAAATTTATTTTAATGCCAGTATTTTTTAGATTTACAAATACTCTATGCATCATAATGTATCCCGAATTCAATCCTGAGTTAAGGTCGAAAGGAAATAATAATGATAAGAAAGCACAGCACAGATCCTGCAGTTGTGTGATAAGCCTCTCCTGTGCTGGGGCTGTGGCCACTCCCCCACCCCCACCCCTGTAACTACCGTGCTCTCCTTAACTGGAGGGAAACAGGAGCGAACGCAGTGAGTCCTTGGCATCCAGTCATGGCTCACATGGGGCTGGCAACACGCAGGGGTGCTTGTTTGCATGGGCCCCATGACTGAGTCGCTCCAAGTTTATCTTTTAGGGTACCGATTCTCAGTTGATGGTGTGCGCTGCTGACAAACGTCCCTGACAGGCTGTGTGCTTTATTTCCCCTACTGCATGCTGCACAGATAGTAGTTCTACAAAGAATAACTTGGGGTTTTTTGGGTTTTGTTTAAGAGAATGCAGATTTTTTATGGGAAAAATTGGAGCTTTTTTTTTTTTTTTAAAGTTTAATAATTTTGTCCAGAGAGCTAATAGATACCCGTGTTGGTTTCCAGAGACTGAAGTTGGTATGTTACCTGGTTCAAAACCCATGAAGTTAGAGGCTAGAAATAAAATGGAGCCAGGCACAATACACCGTGCTTAGGAGGGGGAAGCAGGAGGATCAGAAGTTGGAGGCCACCCTAGGCTACATCCGAAGACTTTGTAGGTTCAGAAAATTTAAACAGTACCGAAAGTGCAAAATAGAAATTGTCACATCCCCAAGGAACCAACGTAAAGAGTAGACTGTTCTCCCACAGCCAGGGAGAGCATGGCCCTGGGTATTTTTGATGTTTCAGGTAATTTGTTTTTAGAACATAGTGGGGCTCATGGGACCTTTCCAGGTTCTGTCTTCTGCTCCAGCGTTTCTGTGAAAGCTGACGACGTCTTCAGCAAGGGTCTGTCTGCTGCCTGGGGCTTTAGGCTGCATGTAACTTACCATAAAATTGACCCTCCATAACGAAATGTTAGTGTCACCAGCACAGTGTTACTCACGGCACTGCGTTGTTTTGTTCTGTTTTTAATACATAGACCAAGCTTCTGAAGTTCAGGTGACCATGATGCTTACTGAGAGCTGCAAGCTGCGAGGTCTGCACCACAGGTGAGCAGAGGCTCTGTGTCAGCCCAGGCACAGCGCCACTCGGCGCGCCCACTTATTTCTTAAGAACGATGTGTCTTCTTCAGAACTGAATTCTTTTGGAAATTCTTGATTTTTTTTTTTTTTCCTGAACATGAAGGTAAATGTGTGCTCATTGAACACACCTTGCATACAGCTAAGGGTGATGACGACGGAGGACAGGGTGTACACCGTGTAAATACTCAATGCACACAGCTAAGCTTTCTAAAATAGTCTACGTATTTACACACCTGTCTCCCTTAACAGATATGACAGAATGATACATACATTAAAGATAATATATGCTACGAAATTTTAAATGTGTAGAACGCCAGGGCCAAAAATAATCAACCATCCTTGGATTCAGAGAGGTTAATGGTCTGCCATGGGCTGTGAGTGTTAACTCATGTGTGCATATGCATGCCCGTGTGTGTGTGTGAGTGTGTGTGTGTGTGTGTGTGTGTGTGCGCGCGCGCGCGCGCGCGCGTGTGTGTGTAATTGTGTACTTGAGATCTCTATCTAGAAATAGCTATCTATGTATTTATCTGCAGAGATATTTTGTAATAAATTACATATCTCAACACTTTAGTGTGTTTCCAGTATACTTTTAAAAAGGACAGTGTTTTTATCTTTAATAAAAATTAATGTATTTCTTTATGTAACAATTAAAAAAAAAAACCTGTTTTAGGTTTTCCCATTGGTAACAGTAAATCCCTGTCCCCATTTTAAAATGCTGCTTAGTGGTTTACTGAGTGGCTATACCACATTTTAATTAATTTATCTCTAACATATGCTCTTAAAACACACAGTATGATTTCACAAAATGTTCCTGTAGGAAGAACTTTTAACAGCTTCTTCTAGACCAGGAATCGTTGGGGACGGCAGCATCAGTATCATGGCAGGTTTTCTTGGTATGTTTGTTTGTTGACAGAGTTTCTCTATAGCCCAGGCTTTCCTGGAACTCACTGTTTAGACTGTTTCCACTGTCTCCGCCACCCGCACGCTGGGATTAAAGACATCTTCCACCAGGCTGAGCAGGCAGTCTGGCTTTGTTTGAATCATCATGTAGAGGTCTGGGAGGTGGTAATGTCTATGACCTGGAGTTGTAGGGGTGCAGACAAGCAGATGTGTGCAGCTCATTGTCCAGCCCAGCTGAGTCAGTGTATTCCAGGTCAGACAGACCAAAATGGAGAGCAGTTAAGGAAGGCACATGACGTTGACCACTGACCTCTGTGCACATGCTCAGACATGTACATACTCATATACTCACTCCTACATGTACATGTACCACATACAAGTACTGTGTAGACTCTGCTTAATTTGTATGACTACTGAGAATCTCACATGTCTGAAGAGTGACCATGACTCTACACACTGGAAGGAAGGGTCTGTGGACTTCTGGGAGGGGCAGGCCACATGTGCAGAGGGCGTCATCGGCTTCCATTGGACTCAGCAGTTGCTGAGTTCTGATTGGAGTGTGAACTCCCAGAAATGTCTTCTTTTTGTTTTGTTTTTACTTTGGTTTGTGAGCGTCTGAAAAGATGACAGCCACATGAAAGTTAGCTCAGTGGTAATGAAAATGACAAGTTTTTGGTTGTGGTAGAAAAGAAAACAAGCCAAGAGTAGAAGACCTGTTTGGACTAAGATTAAACACAAGGTAATTCTTGGCTTCTGATCAGCTGAGATGAAGGTGACATTAAAGTCTGTAAGTCTCAGAAGCGGAGGAAAGAGAAAACGTTTAAAAGGAAGTTAAAAAGCTTTTTTCGTCTCAGATCCCAAGACAGATGTTGCATTGGATTTATTATTTAATGTGGATACTGACTAATATAAAAGTAAATACTCATTTTCTAAAATTTCATTGAAAAAGCAACGAGGTTTTTGAAAAAAGTTGAAGGCGACATTGAGGAACAGTGAGGGCGTGGGTTCCTTTGAAGAGTTGAGTAACATAACTCAAGAACGTTGCCTTCACATGGCTTACGCTCCGCCAGTTCTCTGAAACCCACAACCGTCAGGACAGAAGCGTGTGGCAGGAATAAGTGCAGACAAAGCCAGAGTTTTCCCGAGGAGGAGCGTTAGCTCTACCTCAGCTCTACGCGTGCCTTGGCTGAGCAACCTTCCAGGCAAGCGTTTAGTGTTCTCCCATGCAGCTGTAGGCTGTACTGCTCCCAGCATCCCACCATGATGGGTCCCAGGCACCCACAGAATGAGAGATGGAGCTTGTAAAAGCAAGTTGGTCAGAGTTCGTTGTCATCTTGGCCGTGAGGTGACATTAGGACTCCCAATTGAGGCAGTAAAGCCGTTAGTGTGCTACATTTCCTGCAGATCTTCACCTGACCACATGCTCTTGTTAACCAAGTACTCATGGCTGTGTGCCTGCTCACTTGGATTCCATTCACAAACTGCCCATTTTATACTCAGAACTCAGCCAGGCAGAGAAGGAAACTGAGAGTGACCTTAAGATCGGTGCCATAGTTTGTCATGCAGGCTCAGTGTGCTCAGAAAGAAATGCCACCTGTTTTCAGATTTCACCTTCTAACTGGTTGTAGTCTGTGATTCCGAAGGTTTGCTTTGTGTTCTAACATTCTGTGATGATGGGTTAAGAATCACTGATGACACATTTTAAAGCATCTTGAAATCCTTGGCTTTTCCTCTAAAACTTGTAAATGTTTTATCATAACTAATACTTGTATAAATTAAAAATAATCTGCTTTCATTATCTCATGTCTGAAAACCCCTAAGTCATTTTTTTGTGGTTTGAAGTCCCCGTTGGCCCAGGATGTATAGTGACGACACTCGTTAATGCTGAGTGACATGCAACTTGTTGTAAGCACACTCAGCATGAGAGGCAGTTGTGCCCACCCGGGCAGCCCTGCCTGGACTCCACCTTCTCACCTCCTCTCCTGTACCTCCACCTGTCCATTCTAAGATACCTCAGACCTTTCTGCTTGTCCTCATTTGCTTCGTAAAATAGGCAGTGAAGCAGTCATTTGTTCTTTGAAACATTGTCATAAACCTTATTACTGCTTCCAGAGTGTGTCCCCCCCCTGTTCTATTTCTATTTTATTTGTATGGGTGTTTGCATCTGGTATGCATCTGTGCACCATATTATGCAGGGCCTGAGAAGGGCAGAAGAGGCAAGAGACTGAGACTGGAGTTACAGTCAGTTGTGAACCGTGTGTGTGTGTGTGTGTGTGTGTGTGTGTGTCTGTCTGTCTGTCTGTCTGTAGTGGGTGGGTGGGGCTTCTAGAAAGGAGGGAACTATACAGTCCTTCCTGCATTCTCCTTTTTCCTGGGGAGGAAATGTCCAGCAGCCCAGGGGAAAGCACAGCATGTGGAATCTGATGACACCTGAGTTTTCTTCTCTTTATACTGATCTAACCTTCTCCCTGCCATGGCTGCCACTCTTCAGCTGTAATGCAAGCAGAAGCCCTCGATGGGTCCAGTGCCTCTTAGAGGCTGATGGTTCTTACAGCAGGGACCCTTTTAGGACACAAAGGCAAAGCAGAAACATACTGTAGTCTCACAAGTCAAAGACAGCTTACTCCTCTTGGTACATTTCTGCAGCTTCCCTGTCTTCCTGGTTGTCTGTGAAAGTGTGCTGTGTGCCTCAGTCTCTTTGAGCTCTTGTCATTGTTTGATCGTTCAGTTGTAAGGTGTTATTCGTCATTCTCAGGCATTCTTACTGTTTGCAGCTTTTCACTGTTGAAGTCCTATAGACTCCTCTTGTTAATGCACTTTTAACGTTTCCTATTAATTCTTCTTAAACGTTTTTTATTGACATAGGTATTCTGCCTCCAAGTATGTCTGTGTGAGGGTGTTGGATCCCCTAGAATTGGAATGACAGACAGTTGTAAACTGCCCTGTGGGTGCTGAGATTTGAACTTGGGTCCTTTAGAAGAGTAGCCAGTGCTCTGAATGCCGAGTCACCTCTCTAGCCCCATATATTCCTTCTTTACGAGACAGTCTCTAGGAACAGAATTTAATAATAAATAGTGCTTTTAGGGTATTGTTAATGCATGTGTTTCAAAAATGCATTAAACGTAACAGCCCAGGATGTGGCACTGAGTATATAAATTGAGCCTGTGATTATTTCTGGCTTAGTAGAGGGGAGGTAATTATTTAAATACTTACAACCTTGGGAAAATGAGTTATTTTTATGTATCAGCTGGTATGGCATTGTACAGGAGGGTGTGGTGTGTGTGTGTGTGTGTGTGTGTGTGTGTGTGTGTGTGTATGTGTGTACCATGAGAGGTAAAGTGGACAAGATTGTTCAGTACATTCTTGTTTTATTTTGTACATAAGAACTGTTCGTGACTGGTGAAATCCACATGTTACAAGTTTGAAAACCAAGGCCAAGTGGAGGAGGGGAGCAGGGCCTCTATGCACACTTGTGTGCACTTGAGTGTGCGCACGCACATACACACACACACACACACACACACACACACACACACAAACAATATTACTCAAATGGTGAATCTTGTTTTCAAAAATCAGGTTTCAAATTCTATTGCAAACATTTCACTTTTGTGACAGTTTGAACCTGTTAAAGAGAATTTGATGATCATGCTTTCGTTCACGGCCTAGATTGGGCCTTCTCATTTTCAAGTGTAATGACGAAAATCAGTGGGACAGCATCATACTGTGCTCCTGGCTAAGCTGCTGTCAGCTGTCTGTGCTCATCCTTTGGGGTGTGAATTTAACATGGCTTTCAGCAAATCTAGGACAAAGGGATTCACTCTGTGTTGGTAATTTTTATTCTACAAAGAAAGCACACACACATGAAGACTGTTTGCATCTGGTTTAAAAGTCGAACATTTGTAAACAAGTGTATCAATGATAATCCTCTAAGTGTATTTGGGGTTGTTTTGCTTTCGATTATCTTTGTTACTTTACGATAAACCAATAAGATTTTAAATCTCATTTGCATTTTACCAATCTCGTATTATTTTCTAGAAACCTTCTTCCTATTACTCATGTGTGCATAGAAGAAGGAGAAAAGCCTATGGTGATATCGCCATATATGAACTGGGGGAATCTTAAATTATTTCTACGGCAGTGCAAATTAGTAGAAGCCAATAATCCACAGGTGAGAAAACTTCCCTAGATAGGAATAATTTCTAATAATTGCAAGGAGATATTAATAACTACACAATATGGTCTAAAGACTTTAAAGGAGGTGTTGATAAGCTGCTGATTTAGATGACCATGAAGATGGCCTGTGGTTCCCCCAGTGGAGACCTTGGCCCATGCTGTTTCTCACTGCTCACCACATACTCATTCACAGTCACCTCTCATGCCCTGTGACAGCATCTCAAAGTCCCCTCTGGGGTAGCTTCTGAAGATGGTCCAGGATTTCCCTTCCTGTAATGGAAATCTTAACAGAGCTGCCTGATCATATGGTGCCAGCTCTGAAGGTTGGAGGTCAGGGTTGTGGGAGATAATTGGGAATATCCTTAATGTGAGTGACTGAGATGCTACCATTGAGAGTTCTTTCTTGTCACTACCCCATGTACTTACTTCATTCAGGTTCCAGACATGCTGTGACAGTGAAAAGAGAGTCTTCTATACGCTGGTTTTGTTAAGTTGATTTTAAGACTTATAATAGCATACTTATTGTAGTTATTAAGAAAAATAAACTCGGGTTGGGGATTTAGCTCAGGGGTAGAGCCCTTGCCAAGGAAGCACAAGGCCCTGGGTTCGGTCCCCAGCTCCGAAAAAAAAACAAAAAAAAAAAAAAAAGAAAAAAGAAAAATAAACTCAGATCTGCACTATTTGACTCTTAATGTATGTGATATGTCATTTAAGCTAAAAGAATAAAGCTCTGGTTTGAACCATGTAGTTAGAGGCTGTGGTCCATGAGTTTCACCAGGAGAGGAGCTTCCTCCCCAGCCTGCATTGCTGGCGTGCATCTCGAGGAGCTTGTCAGCAGAGACTTGTTTTGGTAGAACTCTGCCCCAACCCCAGGGTGGTGGTAATGGTGATAATCTGATAAAACTTACTACTGCAAAAGAAGAGATCAAGTCACTTGAAATACTGCTCTAGAGATTCAGTGTTACTGTGCAGGAATCACTGAGAAACTGCTCTCAAATGCTGATTTTAGAGAGATAAATGCAAAAGTTAAGTGTCATGGATAAAGTCACATAGACAATAAACTTGTCGTAGTAGATGAATAGTATACCATGCTTCCAGAGCACATCTTGATTGAGAAATGGGTTTTTAAAAACTTGGTAAGTGCAAGGCAGTGTTTTGGGGTGGGGCTATAGACTCAGATAATCAGATCCCAAACTAGCTTTGTAGTGTCTGCAAACTGTCTTTTTCTGTTTGAACAGGCAATTTCCCAACAAGATCTGGTACATATGGCTATTCAGATTGCCTGCGGAATGAGCTACCTGGCCAGAAGGGAAGTGATTCATAAAGACCTGGCTGCTAGGAACTGCGTGTAGGTGTCAGGGGCTTGAGTCAGCTGCGGGACCCAAGCTGTCTATGGGTAATGCTGCATCTGAACCCCCTTGACACCCTTTATGTCCATGTTTCACTTTTCAGCATCGACGACACTCTTCAAGTAAAAATCACAGACAATGCCCTTTCCAGAGACCTGTTTCCGATGGACTACCACTGTCTGGGGGACAACGAGAACAGGCCAGTGAGATGGATGGCTCTGGAAAGCCTGGTCAACAATGAGTTCTCTAGTGCTAGTGACGTGGTAAGTGCCTGTGGCCAGGCGGCAGCAGGTGGGGGAGAAACTTGTCCTTCCACTGCATTCAGTGTCCTGTTCTTAAAGTCTTGGTGCTAGTCCTTGAAATTTCCATCCGGAGAGCTCTGCACTTAGCTCCCTTTTGGCTACTTAAAGCAGAAAGACTGGCCCAGATCCTGGGCTGGTGCAGTGTGTTCCCCCTGCTCACACAAGCTGAGGCAACACCGTTCCCACCATTCCCACCGAGGTGGGCACTGAGGTTTAGGGAGCTGACGGCCCCTCATCTTCACCCTTGTATAAGCCTCAGTAGACCGAGTGTCTACTAAAGCCAGAATGGTTGCTTTCTGTGAATGGTCTCTTCTCAGTATGCAGCCTCTCGTCTGTAGTCCTGACACTGTTCCCGTTAGGTGTCCTCTTCCAGAGCACACATAAGCCCTCCTGCTCAGTGATAGGCTTTCAGGAGCCATATCTACTCGTCTGTTGTAAGGTTCCATCCATTGCTTGACTTTTTATCCTAGTTTAGATCATAGTCCTCCCAGACTTGGAGGCACATGCCTGTAATCCCAGAGCTGGGAAGGCAGAGTCAGGGGATGATGAGTTCCAGACCCACCTAGGGTACATAGTGACTATATCTCAAGAAAGAAAAAAAATAACGTGCTTTGTTTTGTTTTGTTTTTATCTCTTGGCTCTTATACACTGTAGCTATGTATCTGGAAATTAGGTAAAAAGTTTTGCTATTAAGGTCCCTAAACCATCATTTGAGAATACTGCATTACTTATAAAATAATTGGGATTTGATCTCACGTTTCAACATTGAAGAACTGGGCTTATTGTGTTTGGTCTCCGGTTTACTTTGTTTGTTCAGAGTTCCCTTTCTCTTGGTTTGTGTACTTTACACATTTCCCCTTTAGCAGTGTGGTACTCACACCAGTTTTGCTAGTTTTGCTAGTTGATTAGTGCACACTCTTTTCCTCAGGATATTAATTTTGCTGGTTCTTTAACCAATTACTATAACCTCAGTGCTCAGACATAAATGGACTGGACATTATAAATGTATATCATACCTTATAGCTTTCATAATTGTTATAATTATATTCAATTTATATCTGAGAAGAAAAAGAACCTTTTATTGTACTAAAAAGGGGTATTGTCTTTTGCTACGTATTGTAATGCTAAATAACGGCTCCCAAGGCCTAGTTGCTCCAAGGACAAGAGAATCTGTACATAGAACCAACTGATGCTATGTAACCGTGTCCCCTAAGTTATCCCTGATTGGTGAATAAAGATGCCTACAGCCTATGGCTGGGCAGAATTGAGATAGGCAGGTTTTGGGGTTCCCAGGCTTGGGGTTGAGGAGAGGGAGAAGGAGGGGAGAAGGAAGACCCCATGGGTTAGGTGAGTCATGAAAGCATAGCCATGAGGGCTGGCCAATTGGAGTTAAGAGCAGCCCAGACGGGACATGGTAAGTGGTAATTCAGGGTTCCTGATGGGGAGGTAGATTCTAGTCCTGCAGAGGGGCAGATGTCTGCCCAGCTCTAGTGACGATGAAGGCTTAGTGTGGTAATAAAAGTTTGTGTATTTTATCTGGTAACTGAACGATCAAAGGCAGGGTAGAAACCCTGATTTGAGATTAAATAATTATGGCAATATTTTATTGCTAAATTATTTTTGCATAACAACAGTATTTGGTTTTCTTATGGGTTTGTGGTCTGTTTAAGCTCTGGTTCTTGGCCACCCAAGCAGTGTCAGGCATGGGTTCTGTCTCATGGAGTGGGCTAAATCCAGTCAGAGAGTGGGTGGTCACTCCCACGTTTGTGCCACTATCAGCAGAGTATCATGCAGGACGGTCACCAGTGTAGATTTTAGGGTCTGTTACTGGGTTGATGGTTACCTTCTCTGGGAGTATGCAGAGCACTGATGAACACTGGTCTGTACGGGTGAAGACGCCAGTTAGACACCAGTGCAACTTCTCCATGGTCAGTGAGTTATGTAGGCTTTGCGTTCAGCAGTAGGCCTCATCATCTATATATTTTAAGAAATAATCTATTATAGTAGGTTTCCCTATGACTCCTCAAATGGCTCTGCTTCATTTTGACCACTATGAGTCCAATAATGGGCATCTTAACAGAATTCTTTAGACTTAGAATACCAACTCCCACTTCAATGAAGTTCTCACTCATTACAGCCCATACTTGTCTTGAACATGAACTTGCCTTCTAAGTGCTAGGATCACAGGCATGTGCTGCCATGGGTTGAGCATTCTGTTTTGCCTTATTCAAAGTTCTTTTGAGTTGGGATTAGCATGTCATTATAAGAATGTCCCTTGGTTACATTTAATGTGGCTAACTCCTAAAAATGATAAGATTTTTCTCTTAAATTCTTCCAGACTCATTTCATGCACATAGATAATTCCTGTAAGTGTCTTTTGCCTTGAATACTTGGGACTGAAAGAAATAGGTCTTTTCCTGTGACTATGATAGCCTGTTACTATTCTACCTTTCAGTTTGGGCATTGAATATTGTTTTAAATTCTTAAAGATTATTGTTACATTCTAACGGGGTTAACAATGCTAACAACTCCATGAACACGTTGAGTTTATTTGCTCTCTTTGGGTGGAGGTGGGATTCTGTCTGCCTATCCTATCCCATCCCATCCCACCCCACCCCATCCCATCCCATCCCACCCCATCCCATCCCATCCCACCCCATCCCACCCCACCCCATCCCACCCCACCCCACCCCATCCCATCCCATCCCATCCCATCCCATCCCATCCCATCCACCCCCACCCCATCCCATCCCATCCCATCCCATCCCATCCCATCCCAACCCAACCCATCCCCTCCCCACCCCACAAACGCCAACCCACGCAACCCCCCACCCTACCCCACCCCACCCCACCCCACCCCGTCCCAATCTTATTTTTCTAACAGAGTATCTCTGTATAAACCTAGCTGCCTTTTGAACTTTCTCTGTACACCAGGCTGGTCTTGAACTTGAGGATCCACCCACCTCTGCCTCCTGAGTGCTAGGAGGTGGGTGTAAAGTTGTACTCACTGTCATTTCTAGGGGGTGCTGAACAGTTCCCACCATCATGTACTAAGTAAGAAGTGTAACCCCACTCCCACTGGAATCCACGTGTAAAGTGCACACTTGGAGGTGTGTGTAATGCACACTTGAAGGTATAACTCAGGACTCCTTTTTCCCCTTGAAAGAACCTTACAGTTATGCATTTCTTTGTAGTTAAGGAGTCTTCGTGATTTGCTTAGAAACACATTGGTTGTTTGTTTTGTCATAAAAGTACTACACTGCCACTTTGGGCTTTGTTTTGTAATTCTGTCTGGAAACATCCAGTATTTTGGTACATTAAGATTCTAATAACATTAGCATCACCTTTGACTGTCAGCTTAGGAAATACACACAACCAGATCCAGCTGGTTATGAATGTCTGTTATCCCAAGATGTGACCTCACATAGGCATGCTGAAGACTGTCTGGGTATTGTTCTTGTTCCGTGTTTTTGTCAAATGTAGGCACAACTACAGATTTCTGTTAGGACTTTCCCCCCCTTTATTTGAAAAAATACTTTTTGATTGATGCCTCCTTTGAGTTATTTAGATAATTATAGTAGCGAATACAGCTCAGCTGTCAAGGTTCTGCCACCAATTGAGTGGTGAATGCAATCAGGAAAGCACGGTTGAGAGTTTCATGTTGGTTTTCTTGTCTTTATGGTGCTACATTGTGTTTAAAAGCATTTTCTTGGGAAAAACAAATCAAGGAAATGACTTCCATGCTAATCTTATCAGCATGACTTATGGCACTCTGAGGACCCTTTTTAAGGCATGTGACTAGTTATGAGGCCATAGGGCAAGTAAAATGTGCCCCGTGTGCCTCCTGTTTCTTTCTAGACATGAGTGGACGTTGTCCTGGGAGCAGAGGCTGCAGTCGGTCAGAGCTTGCATCTGCAGCGTGTTTCATCTGCTCCAGTTTGCCGAGTGCTCTAGCGGCCATCGCCAATCCGCAGTAGACGCTCTCAGGAGACATTTACAATGTTCCCACCAACAGCAGTCTTTGGAGCTACGGCGGGGTCTAAGGGAAAGCTGGAGGAACTGGAAGGTGCTTCCTATTCTTAAAAGCAGAGAACTCTTTGTGTTTTGTATTTCCCATTACTAATTTTAGAGCAGTGCTTAGAAGATGCACAGTAGTCACACGCTTCCTCCATGGTTGCACATTGTACATGCTAACAATCTTAGGCCTATCATTTTAGTATCAAATGCACATTAGGACAGTTAATGTAAGGACAAAAGACCAATGTAGAAATAAAAGGATCAGTTGAGACCTCAGTTTAGGAAATAGAGATTTAAGATTTAATATTCTTGATGCTAAGATACTGCTTAGTTGTGTTACTCTAACATTAGTTGTCCTGATATTTTCTAAGAATGAAGAATATAGGAATTACTTTAAGAACAGTTCCTGTGTTTCCCCTGGCAGCGTTGTCTGTAGTGCTGCTCTCTTAGGATCTCAAGAATCTCGTCATCTCTCTACCTGGGTGCTTTGGGGAATTACTCCTCCTCCTGCTTCCTTTCCCTGAGAAGACCTCAGCATTCTGTCGACACCGTGTGCAAGTGTCTGTTCGCGGAGAAAGTGGCATGAACAACCAGTTCTGTGACAGTCTTTGGTTGTGTGTAGGTGTCTGAGGATTAGTTATGCCAGCCGCTACAGATGCTAATTCTGAGGTTAAGCAGTGTCTTGGATTAAGGATAGACTCAGTAGCTCAGAACACAGGCTGCATTCATTCCTCCAGCTCTGAAGCCTGGGAAGTCCAACCTGAGGGTGCTGATCGGAAGTGTCCTGCTTTCTGCTGGTTCTTCACTGGCAGAAGGAAGAGTGGGGTTTGCTGAGGTCTTTATAAGGCACTAAGCCCTTTCCTGGGAGCTCCACCCTTATGCTGTTAACTCCTCCCACAAGCCCACCTGCTAGCTCCCTCACACTGGGGGTCAAGAGTTCAAAATGTACTGCAGCAGCATACAGAAAGTGCGTCTCTAATGCTCTGCTGCCAGGCCTCCTAACTCCCGTCCCTCACGTAGTAGATCACTCTCATTCCTTCCTGATCCTCGTTTGCCTAAAATCAGCCTCCGGGTATGATTTCTGCTCTGGCAAATTTGTCTTCAGTTCTAAGTTTAGGAAAGGAAGCGAGTTCCCAACCTCCAAAAGAGCAGTGGGGCGGGTTTAAGTTGTTGCATCTGTCCCAGGCAGGGTTCTGGCAGCGCGCGCTGCCCCTCGAGAGTTCATGCGACATCAGGTAGTGGGTTGAACTGCATCACCTCCGCACCCCTGTTCTCCAGATGATAGACAGGGAATTTTACTCCCTGAAACTAAGACTGTAACTTTAAGAACACCTAGGACTTCCAGTGACCAGTAGAAGCTGGAATTAGGAAGGAACGGACCACCTTTTAGAGTAATTTTTAATGTCATTCCATTGTGGATTTTTTTGTTTTGTTCTGTTTTATACATTCTGTTAAAACGTGGCAATTGTTCACTAGCATAGGTTGAATAGCTTCATCCAAAATACTTGGATATTTTTCTAGATTACATACATATATACATACATACATACATACTTATATATACATACATACGCTGTACAAATGGAACTCAAGTCTAAACACAGTTCTGTTTTTATGTAATATTTTTAATGATTTTTGTCATGAAACAGTTCCATGTATGGGAATTTCTTTATTGTCATGTCAGCTCTATAACTTAGATTTTGGCACGTTTTGCATTAGAGATATTCAACCTGTGAATGGCTTTTTTAAAAAAATCCATGTATTTTACACAGTGCTTCCAGGTTTTGTTCATACTGAAAACAATCCAGCTTCACGCTCTGGGTCAGATGTGCTCCGTGCCCCTCTGCCCCCAGCTCTGCTCTTTCACTCACTGAGCTGTGTGCTTAGGCAGCCACCGCTTTCACCTGCTTCCTCTCCCTATAACCTGAGCTGTGAGTTTCCCAGGGTTAGTCGTGAAAACTGAACGTGATTGGAGGCTCAGTGCAAAATACTGGTGAGAACCCTTTAGCTCCTGCACAGGCGTTGTTCCCTCTCCCCAGCGTAGTCGTGAACTCAGGGCTCACACACAGAGGTTGTCCCCATCATGCCCTTGGCAGCAGCATAGCGGCAGCTCTGGGTGGTGGTGGAGCCTGTCTTCTACATGCTCATCCTTCTCATGAAGGAGAGGTCCAGTCAGCCCACCAGGACTTGTGCTGCCTCTGTGTAGGCTCTGTTCTTACTGGTCTCCACTTGCTGTTTCTTTTTTCAGGGCGTTCCTAAAAGTGTGAATGATGCACCTCTGTACACGATAGGGTTCCATCCCTAGCCCGCAAAATAAGCAAATCAGAAACCCATGACTTATATTTTATATAATTTGCATCTTTCATCTACTGAGTGGATGTTCTGTCCATTTAGGTTGTTCTTCATTTCCCACCATAATTACTTAATTTGGGGGTAGCCAGAGATAAAAATGGTTTCTTTGAACAGACCTAATTACTTAGAACAAATGATACCAATGTTCACATTAAAGAGTTAACTCGTTAAAATGCTTTCTTTCCTACCCCAGCTAGAGAAACTAACCAATATGGTAGATTTTATTTTATGAACAATACTGACTTTATTTGAGTTTGTTCAGCTGCTATTTTTGACCTGTGTGTAGTCACCAGCACCCAGTTTTAAAATGTCCCCTCATTCTGCTGCTGTTCTCTCCTAGTGGGCCTTTGGAGTGACGCTGTGGGAGCTCATGACTCTGGGCCAGACGCCCTACGTGGACATCGACCCCTTTGAGATGGCTGCTTACCTGAAAGATGGTTACCGAATAGCCCAGCCAATCAACTGCCCTGACGAACTGTGAGTCTTTTGGATCTTGGACATAAGCTTTGATGAATTACTATGTTAATATAAACATAGGAAAGCAAGTTCCTGTGTTCAGCCCCCCACCCCTCTTTGAGAACGGCAAATCTTCAGACATGACTTAGATCTTGTAGAAGACAGCAGTCTCTTTTTAACGCACTTGGCATCTTGTATCAGTGGTGTATCATCCTAATTACTAAAACTGGGCCTGAGAATCTACCATCTAGTGAGGAAGTTGATGGGATGCTGCGTCAGTTAAACAGACAGAAATGTACAGTACAAGCAAAACTTGGGGTCCAAGTGCAGATCACCAGCACCCACCAAGAAGACAGGCATGGTAGCATGCATCTGGGACCCTTCCACAGGGCAGGCGGACAGGCAGATGCCTTGAAGCTCATTGGCTAGCCAGTACAGCTGCATCTCTGAGCTCCAGGTTCAGTAAGATATTCTGTCTGAAGAAAGAAAACAATAGAGGACACGCTCAATGCTGACCTCTGCTCTATACACACACACACACACACACACACACGCGCGCGCGCGCGCACACAACCACAGAGACATGTATGTACATACACCACATGACGGTAAACCCAGGCAGACAGACAGACACCTTTCTTGTCCTGGGCTTGCCTTTCTTAAGGAAGATGCTAAGGGCTAGTGAGTGGCATGTGCCTCCTGTCTCTGTCACCATGGCAGAGGGGTGCACAGTGACTGGTGGGTCCAGGAATCTTAATTTCAGGTAACACTTCCTTCTGTTGTTCCTCAGCAGTGGCCAGGACAACGTAGGCTGTTATTCTGGCTTCTGTGTATTTATGAGAAGCTCTGAATTTTCTCAGTATTGTATTCTCATGAAGAACAGAGATCACTGTGTGTAATCCAAATAGCTTAGCTTCTTTTAATTCTGAAAGTAATTGCTTGTGGCTGTTTTCCCACAGCACACCTGAACAGCACACATGACTGGCAAGCAGCTGACTGAGGCTTGCCATGTTTCCATGTCACTCTGCAGGTTTGCTGTGATGGCCTGTTGCTGGGCCTTGGACCCAGAGGAGCGGCCTAAGTTTCAGCAGCTGGTCCAGTGCCTCACAGAGTTCCATGCTGCCCTGGGCGCCTACGTCTGACTTCTCTCCCAGCTCCACCACTCAGAAGAAAGTGCCTGTCTGTCGCAGTTGCTTCGTGTGCAGCGCAGTGCCTGTAGGAGCCATCTGTCTCCTAGAACACACAGCCTTAGGAATGCTTTCAGACCGAACCTTTAAAGACAACTTAATAATGCAGAGTATTTTCTAGATACCACTTTTACTAGGTTGAACCAAAAGGGGTTTTGTAAATTTTTTGGCCAAAAATTTTTTAAAATATAGTTACTTTGGACTAGGGGTTGCATTCTTTAAAAATAAACAGTTTTAAAGATTATTTAGACAGACATTTGGAATAGCTGTCGTAGTGCCAACTGCTTTTATTTTTAATGTTTTACTTCATTGAGGTAATGTAGGTGACTCACCTTTAAAGCTTTTTAATATTTTGGTCACTACTTTTGGGAATGGTGTATCTTCAAAATGCGGTACATTTCTTAGGAAAATCAACATTACAAAAGTGTCTGATTTGCCTTATACAAGGAAAAATGGTATATTAGCAAAAGGAAAATTGACAAAAAAGTAAAAAGAAATTAAAAGGTAAAAGTGAAAAAGCATACACCCTGCATGGGAATGCTCGTTGAGTGACTGTGGCCTTGCTCGTGTTTGAGGGAAGCAGCTCCCAGCTCATCGCCTCTCAGCTTTCCTGTGAGCTGGAAGAAGGCTGGGCAGATGCGTAGAAGGCAGTGGTGATCCTATTTATTTTTCGCTCTCCCGGTAAGGAGATGACGCAGTTCCAGACAGTGACCCCTCTCTACTGCTGCGTTCCCCCATGCACGCCTGGGTGGAGCTGTGCACAGAGCCGGTGCTTCCGATGTTGTGGGTTTGGGGTCTTTTGGTTTGGGTTTTTGGTTTAAATTGGTAATTTTTATGCTTATCTTCAAGGCTGGCTTAAGTATAAATTTGTTTTTTAAAACACTTGAAAAATTAAAGGACTCGTTTTATATGCTGGTATTCAAAATACTGCTCACAGTGTGTGACTGTCGGTCGTGTCTTGAAAGTCTTTGAGTATGCAGCAGCTGGTTGGTCACACTTTTATTCCCTAAGTGTTTGACTCAGGTTCCAAAACCCTAACAGAAGAACAGCTGACTCTGCTCAACCGCCATGGCCTGTTAAGAAGTTGGAATTACTCCTACAGGAAGTGTCACAGAGAGCGCCTGTAAGTGGCATGTTGTATGTATTTACACACAGGTTCAGTCTTCCTAAGGGAGAGTCGGTCACCTGGGCCTGTGAAGTGACTGGGCCTGCAGCCGCTGCCTCTGTGTCCATTTTCTCAGGGATGCAAGGGAGAAGATGGGTCTGTTATATTAAAATAAGTCTTATCAATAAAGAGAGTATCTGAAAAGACAGCTTCAACAGGACAAGGCTCCCACAAGCAAGCCAGGAAGGAGCTCAGCATCCTGCATCGGGTCCCGGCATAGAGCCTAACTTGCCGGTGTTTTGTTTATGATGTGCTTTGTCCTCAAGTGTCTGAGTTTGAAAATGTTTCTTTCTCTTTTGTAACTTAAGACACATTGTTAATAGCCTGCATCTTAGAAGGGATCCAGTCAACAAGTCCTGGTGTGAATGTTACAGAGTAATCCAGCATCCAGTCAATGAGTGTGTACACTACAGCAATTCAGCTCCGGCTTCCAACGTCCAGTGCACTCTTGTTGTTATCAGATGAAAGCAGTGTGTAGAAATCGTAGCTCTCTGATCACAGTTCTCTGAATACACGTGGTTTTAAAAGTCAGTGTGCTGGGGCTGGAGACATGGCTCCATGGCTAAGACTGCTTACACCCAAGCACCTAAGAGCACCTAAGTTTGGATCCCAGCACCCACGGCGGGCAGCTCACAGCCACCTGTAACGCCAGGGATCCCTCTGGCTCCACGGGCACCAGGCATGCACACGGTATACAGGTATGTGTGTATATTCATAGATTTAGCTAGAACTGTTTTAAGGTAAAGTGTTGCTGTCTAACTTGCATCCCAGTTAAGTTGTACTTCTGTTTCCTTTGAGGATTTGTTACCTATGCACATGTGCGTGCTCTGTTGTTTTTTCTACTGAACTACGGAGACAGTGACAAGGGAAGAAAGGAAGCGCTGTTTTCCATGGCCAAAATGCCCTCCTCCAGTGATTTGTGTAGCTTCTGAATACTGCTGAACACCACCAACAATGTAGGTTTTCAAGAAAGAAGCAGAATGATGGAACAGAGATTGACCATAGGTTGTCTCTTCTGACAACACTTTAAAAAGATTTTTGATATAGTATCTTGCTGTGTAGCAGGCTAAGCTCAAACCTGCTCCTGCTTTCCAAGTGCTTGGATTACAAAGTAAACACCACCAGGTCTGGCTAAAGTAAGACATCTTTTAGTGATTTGTTTCTAAAGTAGTAAGGACCTCTCCAGGATTTAAAAAAAACAAAAACAAAAACAAACAAAAACCAAAAAACAGGAAATGAGCACAGTTTGAAAGTCATCATCTTTAAACAAAAACCTAAAATTGACACCATGTTGCCTAAAAGTTACATTTGGAATCAGTGTTCCTAGTTATTTTATATTTTTGCCTTCTGGCCACCAAGAATTAGCACAGGCTAATACTACATAGAGGCTTATATCATAGTAACGGTGACCAGAAGCTATTCACTCCACACATGCTGATGGCCCTGAAAATGGCTCCTCTCTAGGTCTGGTGTCTTTCTCTGTCTCTGTCTCTGTCTCTGTGTGCAAGCATGAGATGGATGTTAAATGTCTTCCATAGTTTTTCTATCTTAATTCTTTGCCTGCCTGCCTGCCTGCCTGCCTGCCTGCCTGCCTGCCTGCCTGCCTGCCTGCCTGCCTGCCTTCCTTCCTTCCTTCTTCTAGTTTTTCAAGGTAAAGTTACTCTGTGTAGCACCGGCTATCCTGGAACTCACTTTGTAGACCAATTTGGCCTCAAACTCAGAAATCTGCCTGCCTTTGTAGAGAGTGCTGGGATTAAAGATCCGTGCCTTAGTTTTCCCAAGACAAAGTGTCTTACTGAACCGGAACTCACCTGTTTGAGACAGGCCCCAGGGATCCAGCTGTCTGTGCTTCCCCAGTACTGGACGCAGTGCACTGCTTTTCTGCCGTGGTGGGCGCTGGGGATGGGATTTAGAGCCCTGCTTGTTGAGGCGGCTCAGCTTCTGAACATGCTTCCCACTAAACATGATGGCTGGAGTGCAGTCCCTAGAAAAGAGAAAACTGCCTCTTGCAAGCTGTCCCCTGACCTCCACCGTGTGTTACCGCATGCATTCGTGTGAACACAAGCGGATCAGTGTCATAGAGAAGAAGACTGTGACAATAACTGTTCTGTGCACTTGCATGACAGGCACTTCACCAGTGGAGCCACTTTCCAGCCCTGTGTGCTGTGATAGGAAAACGGGAACACCGATTAGCTGAGTCCTTGTGTGAGGAAACTGCTAACATTCTCGTAGGATGATTCTGCCGACATCTCACTGGAACCTGGCTAATGAGCATTCTAGGGAAAACACTTTAAGAGTTATTTTTGTTTTATGTGCATGAGTGTTTGCATGTATGTATGTATGTGCACAGTTTGTGTGCCCAGTGCCTGTGGAAGCCAGAAGGAGGGTGTCAGATCCCCTGAAATGAGTCCCAGTTGGTCGTAAGCCACCTTGTGGGTGCTGGGAATCAAACCTGGCTTCTCTGCCAGAGCATTGAGGGCTCTTAGTCGTTGGGCCATCTTTCTAGCCCAGAAGTTGTATTTTGTTAGGTTTTTTTTTAAAAGGTGGCTTTATTGAGATATAATTGATATTGCACCATTCAGTAGATGAGTTCTGGCATACTCATTGTCAAATGGTCATAACCACAGTCGGATTCAATTTGTTTCATTTCGGTTTTTGTCTTACGGGTTTATTTTTGAGACAGGACCTCACTGTGTAGCATAGGAAGTTCTCAGACTGTGGCCCAGGCTGGCCTTGCCTTGCAGCCCTCCTGCTTTAGCCTGCAAATGCCAGGAGAAAGGGGGAACAGTACTGTGCTAGCCCCCCTGTTCAGACGTACAGCCCCTAGGAAAACCCACTGCCCGTTCGCAGTCATCCCCTTCCCTTCTTGCCCTCGGCTCTAGGTGGTCACCAATCTCCTTGTCTGTACTCGGAGCTTTTGCAGTATGTGGAGTTGTGATGTAGTCTTTCATGTCTGTCTGACGTCTTTTACTTAGCACATGGTCTTCAGGGTTTCCATGTTGTGGTGTGGCCAGCAGATACTTTGTTCTGCTGAAAAAAATATTCCCTTGTAAGGGTATGCAACATTGTCAGTTGACACATGCTTGAGGGAACTGAGTTTTTGTTTAATCAGATCCTCACCTGAAAAAAAAAGAAAAAAGAGGCTTTCTGTGGGTAAGGATGAGGAATGGCTGTAGGTATCTCCTAGCAGGTCAGCCACAGTCTAGAGATGGACTCTTGACCTGGCTTCCTTTGCCAATGTGTTCAGAAGTTGTCAAATGTGAAGGGAAGCAACACGATTCTACGAAGGTTCAAGTTAGCAAAGCCACCACTGAGGAGAAAGCCTGGTAAGCGCCACCATCTAAACTTCTGGCTCCTCGTCCTGAAAGCCCTACCAGTACATCATGGCTGCTGCCACTTTGACCTCTGGCCTTCCTCTGTTTGTGCCAAACTGTATTTGGGCTTGCAAAGTTAAGTATGTCTCCGTACCTGACACTGTAACATCTACCTCGGGGAGCCTTTGCTTTGGCTGTATGATCTAACTACCTAGGACTTTGGCCTCTGGTAATCATGCAGAAGTCGGCCATGTGCCCATGCAAAAGGTAAATGAGCTTAAGCCCTCGCCTAATGACACAAGTCTTGGACTAGGTCTTAAGTCTTTATCTGCATGTATAAGAGGTTTGTTAACATTTCCTTGTGGAGACCAAATCTCACTGTGTAGCATAAACTCTTGACACACGTACACACGCACGCGCACCAGTGCGTTTCAGTCTCCTGGGCAGTGGGATTGGATTACAGATGTGCAGCACAGTGCCCAGCTTGATATTTAATTTTAATTTAATTTTGTGTGCCATGTGAGTGCACACCAGCCATCAGCATCAGGTGTTTTCCCATTACGTTGTGTTTTGAGGCAGATTCTCTTGCTGAACCTGGAGTTCACCGATCATCTAGACTAGCTGGCTAGCGAGCTCCATGGGTTCTCCTCTCTTCCTCCCCAGCCAAACTTGACTTTTGTGTATGTGCTGGGAGTTGAGCTCAGATCCCTGTGCTTCTGTGACAGGCTGGCGTAGCCATCTCAGCCCCTAGAGGTTTGCCACCTTGAACTGGCTTTACTCAGTCACAGAAGTAAGTTTATCTCAAGAGTGCTTTAGGATTTGTCTTTCTCTGAAGGCCACTGCTCAGTGTTTCTGGCTTCATAGAAACATCAGATTTACTATTGTGAGGAAAGATCCTGTGGCCCCAACTTGTCTGGAGCCAGAATGGCCTTGGCCTCAGCAGGTCAGGAAGTGGAGTGCATAGTATGAGTATTTTAAGTTCTGTGTTGGAATCTCTAGGTAGTGTCCTGCTGGCCTTGGCTCCCCCTATCCCCTCAAGACCCACAGATGGCTTTGCTGAAGGAGAGGGTTGTGCATTTGACCTGACAGCAATTTTGGTCACCTAAACAGACTCTTGTTCTGTGGTAAGTGCTTCCTCAGGATTCTCCTCGCCTCTTCTGGGAAGGCAGGAAAAGGAAGAGACAGGAGTCTGGCCTGCTGGGCATGGTGGGAAGCTCCCACGCCACCTCCCCTGGCCACTCAGGTCTCCGCACGCTCTAGGCTCCCATTGCTGGACTCACCCTCTGGCTCAGGCTTTGTCCCCATTGAAGGAACGATGTTCTCTTTCCACAGGATGTGGCCCTTAGGTGCATTAAAACAACATAAGACCGGGAAGCAGATATAAATACTGGATTTCCCATCTCCGCCTCAGTGTAGTGCTGTGTTTTTAGAGATGGGAAGCTGATACAATGTAACCCTTATTTTACAAATGAAGCAAATGAAAGTGGCTTTTACTTATAGACATAAGATGTATAATAGGCTGTTTCTTGTGTTGGTGTATTTATAGGAGGTGGGTGTGCTTTTCACAAAGGGGAATTAATTTGGTAGGACCCTGACCAACACTGTTAGTAGGCATTTTGATAAACACCTGTCAAATGAGGTCAGACTCATGTATTTGGTTCTCTGAACCCATGAACAGAGTGCTATTATATATTGGTCAAAACCCTTCAAAAACAAAGTTGCTGGGAAGGAAGGTTCTGAGGTAAATGGGCAGATGTGCCATGAGGGTCTAACATCAAGAAGTTCAGACTTTGGTCTGGAGGTAATAGAAACTCAATAAAAGGCTCACGTCGGAGAGATGCAGCCACGTGCGTTTTAGCGGTGTTTGTGGCAGGCAGCTGTTGGCACTGTACATCGGGCACGGTTCTAACCTCCAGCACACCGAAGCACTGGCCAGCCTCATTTCCATTTCACAACTGGAAATGAAAACAGCTCAGTTGCATAGATAAGGCTGCATCTTGATCCAGGGAGTCTGGCCCAAACACTGCCATTGACATGAGGGAAAGGGGTTTGCAAGGGAGGCAGGACATCTTGGGGAACCCGCTTGTTGGTTCCAGTATTTCTGGTGATCTAAAAGGTAATGTTAATGTTTGCAGTACCAGGTTGGGGAAGGGCTTGTAAGCCTTGTAGGAGCTTGAAGTATTATGGAGGGAAATTAAAAATGGAGCTAACTGGAAGCAAATAGGAATGGGATACAACTAAGGTAAATCATTGGTACTGCCCTGGTTGGTCAGCACATTTTTCTTCAGAAAATTGGTTACAGTGGAATCTGCTATAAAAAAAAATAGTAGATTAAGTAATTGTTTTCTTCTTACATTATAGTCCAAAGGGAGCAGGGCAACTAAGGACCCATCATCCTTTCATCCTGCCCTTCCTATCAGATGCCTTGTGGCTGCATGGTGGGTGCTGGGTTGCAAGCACACCAGTGCAGCTCCCAGAGGAGGCTATGAGCAGGAAAGGCCCTTTCCTTATCAGTAAGTGATAGAAAAGCCACCAGGTCACTTCTGCTGACATCCATCAGGTAAGACTTGGGAACCAGCCTAAGGACATCATGTAGGAAGGAATCTTACTTGGCGGCTGCCTGGAAGAAAATAGTTTGTACACAGCAGTTGTTTTTTTCTGGACAGGCATGAGGCTAGCAGCACTCCAGAGCTTAGGCTAATAGGGGAAAGGAGCTACCTGGCCATGCGTTCCAGTTCCACAAAGACATTGACGATCTGAATACCGTGGGCCTAAGCTTCTCCAGAATAAATATGGGACTAAGGCTGACAGTAGATGAGTGAGAGCTGGTGTTTCATGGCTAGAGGAGAAACTGGTTTTGAGCCCAGAATGCCTTAATTCTGGAAGATAAACCCCTTGCAGCCATGGCTTGGGAGGTGAAGGGGTTGGGGTGGAGTCACAGCATGGTGTGGTCAGGAGTGCCATCCTAGCACACAGCACCCTCTACTCTCGGTCGGCTTGCTCTAACACAATACCTGAGATGACCGAAGGAAAGAAGAGCTTATGTTTGTTTATAGTTTGTGGAGGTTTCTGTTCGTATAGGACCAACCGTCCTTTGAGCTTGTGGCAAGTGAGGGCATATGTGGTGGACTAACTAATTCTTGTATGGAAGCCAGAAATCAGAGAGAAAGGAGATGGCCAATACTGATTTGAAAGGTGTGACCCCTCTTGGCTGCAAGGCCTCTGAGTAGTCCCCACCTCTGAAAGACTCTGCCACCCTACAGTAATACCCTGAACTAGCGACCAGGCTTTACACAGGACCTTTGTTGGGGACATAAGCCCAAACTCTAGCATCATCTGGTCCTTGACCACCTACTTCACAAATGGTTTCTTTTCTACTTAGCACACGTACACACACCTGCCTTGTGCCTTCACGGATAATCTTGTCTGTGTAAGGTTCCATACCTACTGCAGTCTAGACGAAGCTCTTAAAGAGGTTCTTCAGGATCCTTAGTCTCCGCTTTCAGTCTGCCCCCATCAAGGCTGCACTCCCCCACCCCCAGGTCATTTATACCATATAACATGAGTGTCACATGAGCAGATGGGGGGGGCGGATTTCACATTTGACCACATAAGGGACAGAGCCTGCTGTGAGCTTGGGTGTGTTTTCTAAGCAGCTGGCCATGCTTGGCACCAGCTTGACACCAGGACTATCCAGTTGGCACCCCAACTCTGTCATCATCTTCCCCAGCTCTCTTGCACTCTGACCCTGCTTGCCCTGCCCTCATCCTCCACTCTACCCTCTCCCCGGCTTCCCTTGAACTCAGTTCTAGTCAACAGTTCCTCCTCCTTGCCGGACAGAGTGTTCTGAGATATCTTCTCTATCAGAAGAGCTTCAAGTTTGCCTCCTGGACTCCTCAGACTTGTTCTATGCATGGTTTGTTCTGCCAACGACTTCCCCAACTTCCAGCACCTCTCCCTGCCTTCCTGTTAGAGTGAGTTGCCACCTCCTCACTCCATTCAGTGTCTGCCCTGATGTGGGATCAGGGTCCTTACTCCCTAGGGTAATGGCTCCCTTTGCAGGCCCCAGACACCATAGGTGCCAAATTCAGGGACATTCTCTTAAACTGCCTTCTGTGACTTTGACTTTTCTTTTTTCTTTTCTTAAAAGATTTATTTAGGGCTGGAGAGATGGCTCAGTGGTTAAGAGCACTGACTCCTCTTCCAGAGGTCCTGAGTTCAAATCCCAGCAACCACATGTTGGCTCACAACCATCTGTAATGGGATCCGATGCCCTCTTCTGGTGTGTCTGAAGACAGCTAGAGTGTACTTATATGTAATAAATAAAAAAAATCCTTAAAAAAGGGGGTGGGGTGCTGGAGAGATGGCTCAGTAGTTAAGAGCTGACTGACTCCTCTTGCCAAGGTCCTGACTTCAATTCCCATTAACCACATGGTGGCTCACAACCATCTGTAATGGGATCTGATGCCCTCTTCTGGTGTGTCTGAAGACAGTGACAGTGTACTTACATACATTACAATAAATAAAATCTTTTAAAAAAAGATTTATTATATACAGTTTTATTATATGCAGCCCAACTTTGACTTTTCAAATTCTGTTTTTAATAGTTGTTCTTAAATGCTTGAACCTCCCTGGTAGCCCACCACCCACCAGAGGTAGTGAAAAAGAAAGGTTATTAGCATATGGGGGCAGTGGGCCTGTTTAGAAATTGTTTTATGAAGCAAATCCCAACTGTGTTGTCAGAAAACCAGCAGTTCAGGTTACAGGAATCAGCAGCCGCAGCTCGCTCCACTCGCAAACACTCCACAGATACACCAGCAGTCCAGGTCAGTAGATTGGGATAGCAAACGTGAGTCATCAGTGGTGGAACGACCTAGCAGAGACATCCAGGCCTCAAGCAAATCTTCACAAATCAGCAGAAGAGAGCAGGACCACCAGGAACGCCAGAACTTTTTTGCCATGAGTGAAGCCAAGATCAGCGAAGCCTCAAGACCAAGAAGTGTTGCACAGTTGTGCAAGCAAGCCAAACCAAGCCTTTGTCACCATCCATTGAGTCCTAGTTATATTCCCCCCAAACATCATGTGTCCTCCACAGGGCTTGCTGCACCACAGGTCTTACCTCAGCACGTGAGTCTGCCTTAGCAAAACTCCACGAGTCTATGTCAGCCCGTATCACTCTGCCAATTGGCCTGCCTGAGTCCTCGTTAGCGGCAAGAAGCTGCAGGAGCCTCTATGGAGTCACAAGAAATGGAGCTCAACGATGCATGTAAAGCAAACCAATACATGCGTGTCGTTAGTGAAGAATTCACACACCCTTTCACGTGCTTGCTTTAGCAAAACATCCTTTCACCTGTGTCTGCTTCCGTGAAACATTCCTTCACGTGTCTGCTTGAGCAAAACGTTCTTTGATGTACCTGACTGTCTTTCCACTGCAGCCTTCCTTCCACACTTAGCTCTTCTGCTGCTCAAGCGTCCACCTTCCCCTTCCCCAAATTTTAGATTCCTATGGTTCCTATGTCAGTCTTGAGCACCTGCCCATCAGTGGTCTTTTCTGTGCTCAATAGCTCTGCAGGACCATCCGGCATCCCTCATCCCCAACACTATACCCTCCACAGGGCCACCAGGACGCCACCCTTACTGCTTCATAGTGCTTCCTGAGCCATCTGTGGGCAGAACTTGTGGTCTCTTGACAGTTCTCACCAGACTCCATTGCCCCAGCCTGCTTTCCCACAGCCCCACCCCACCTACCCCCACCATTAGTTATACATGTTTTTTTTTTTTATTATCTGTTTAGATAATCACTCAGGCTCTAAATTGTTATGGGAACTGGTTTTGTTCAACCAGTGATACAAAGGATCATGTGAACTAAGGCGTGTGTGTGTGTGTGTGTGTGTGTGTGTGTGTGTGTGTGTGTGTGTGGGAGAATATATGTATGTACTGTCTATTGTCTTTCCTGAAACAAAGGACCACTCCACCGCTCTGCAATTTCCTGTAGCCTAGAATTTATTAAACATTACTTCTCGCTGAGAAAATACACTTACGGAATTCAATATTCTAAAAGTTTGTATTGGCAAAAAACAAAACCAAACCAAAAAAACCTAAATATATTCCAAAGGCTTAGAGGAAGGTATCCAGACAGGGCTAGCAAACCCCCAAATGAAGATGAACTTTTATCCTCAATGTTGACCTGCAGAGGGAGCCATGTATAGAGGTTTGTCCTTATTTGTTTTATGAAAACCCTGCTGGTGGGGGCCTTTCCCACAGCCTGTCTTTATGGCACCACTCCCACTCTGGCCCGTAATTACTCAGCTGACACTGTACAGCTAGTCCCAAGAGTTGCTTTCGTAGTAGGAGTAGAAACTTCCGCACATGACCCTGATCTCTGCATCCAGGCCTGAAACCACAGGGCGCCTCCTGAGGTTGGGCTGCAACCTGTGGCTGGGAGCCACTGAGGAAATGGCCTGTGACCTGACATCAGTCATGTACTGCTTCATCAGCTCTCTCACAAAACATCACCTAGAATGCTGTTCTAAGGAGTTGACACTGCTGGCTGACCTTCCCTGGGGGTGGCGCTGGGCCTACAATGTGAGTTTCCAACAATGGCCTATCTCCTCACTACCTCAGAAATTGGGTTTCTTGTAACTTTTCTTTTTTTTGGAGTAAAATGAATGCAGGGTACCTTGTTACATAGTTAGCAAATACACTTTCTTACCAGGCACAGGCTACTAAAAAGTTGCTTTGAAGTTGTTTACTGGTGTACTTGCTACAGTAAGCATTTGATTTCTTTCCTGTTTGAAAGAAAATGTCAAACTGAATATAGGCTCAGGATTTATGGCTGGGTCTATAAAGTCTTAACAGTAAGAAGAATAAAACTAGTTTTGAAGGCCTTTTCCTATTACAGCAACCCTATCTTTCAGGGATATTTTAAAATACTATTCCTCTTGTTAACTCTGCCCTCAGAGGGACAATAATCTGCTGTGTTCTTCAGCTCTGCCCTTATCCACCAATGGAGAGTGGGCTTAGGTCTTAAAGTTCAGTAGTTGTATTTTCTTTAATAAAGGTGGTACTTATTTTGAGGCAGAATCTCATTAAGTAGCCCTGGCTGTCCTGCACTCCCTGGGTCGATCAGGCTGGCTTTGAACTCACTGAGATCCTCCTGCCTCTGCCTCCCTTGAGCAGGGATTAAAAGTGTGTGCCACCACCGCCCAGCCCCCTAAGAACTGCTTTTGTCAAGAGTATTTATGACAGCAGAAAAAGGAACTCAGACACTGACCAGCTCCCTCATTGTGCCCCCAGCAGTAACTTAGGCCCATGAAGGTTGTTTTTCCTGTGTTCGTTCAATCCTTGGTCAGACTCCTTCCTGGTCTTCCTAGGTCAGGTTCCTTGGGTCACATTCAGTCAGGAGCTTGGAATCTGTACCTTGCCTTGAAACCCAGACATAGTTACAACACATTTCTGTAACTCCAGAACTCTAGAGGCTGAGGGAGAGGATCTGAGGTGGGCCAGCCTGAGCTACATGGAAACGTCTTGTCTCTCCAAAACAAATAGAAAACACAAAAGGGGAAAATGGCAGTCCGAGGGAAGAGGGTGGCCCAACCCAAACATTTCTGGGAGTTTCAGGCCTGGGTTATGAGTTTCCCTTTCAGATGAAGACCTCAAACTTCACAAGGCCTTCATCATCCTTGCAAGTTTCCTACTGCTATGGTTAGGATCTGGAATGTTGCCACAAAAAGGCTCATGTGTCTAAGGTTGTGGTGCTGCTTGGGAAGGTTCAGGAACTTCGGGAGGTGGAGGAGACAGATCACTGGGCATGTTCGTGGAGACCGTAACTTCTCCCTAGTGCCCAGTGCCTCTCCTTCCCACCCCTCCCCCCACCTCTCCGACTCCCATCTGTGTGAACTGCTTCTCTCTACAGGATGCTCTCTGCCAGAATGTTCAGCTGTGCCTCAGGCAAGGGAGCTAACCCAGTAGGAACTGAAATTTCAGAACCTGTGAGCTAAAGTCATCCATTCATCCTTCTATACTATTCCATCATTCATTTTGTTGGAGTGGTGAAAAGTCAGTTATACTTTGTCTTTTCATAAACTTACAACTCCTTCCCTTTCTCCTCTACCCCTCCCTCTCCTCCTCCTCCTTCCTTCTCTCCCTCCCTCCCTCCCTGTCTTCCTTTCTCCCTCCCTCTCTCTCTGAGACAAGGTTTTATTCTGTACCTTAAGCTGTCCCGCAGTTTTCTCTATTATCCAGGCTGACCTCAAAACCTTCCAAGAGAGCCATGCCCGGCTCCCTTTATCCCTTTCAGCTTCCCTCATTCTGGAGACCATAGGAGACCCCAGAAATCATATCTTTGCTCTCTCTGCTACCAGATGTATGGACCTATTGGTGTGTTTTGTGATGCTGTAGCATGATGCAGTGGGAGGGGGTGCCTTAGCATCCCCCTCCCCCTAGGTACCAGCCATACGACGGGTTTAGTATGAAATGAAGTTTATTTGGGGTATGAGAAGGGGAGAAGGGAGTGTGGGAAAGAAAGGGGACAGAGAGGGACAGGACAGGAGAAGGGAAGAGGCTGACCAGGAACACTTGGAGAGATAGAGGGGGAGGAAGAGAAAGAAAGAGGCCAGAGAGAGAAAGAAAAAGAGGCCAAGCAGTCCTTTTATAGCAAACTAGGCTCCTACCTGGCTGTTGCTAGGTAACTGCTAGGCAGAGCCTAGATGAAATGCTAATACCCATATGTGTTCACATCTCCCTATCCTAGGTTTGGGAAAGCATCCCAGCCTGAGAAAGGCCAGTCTGCAGTCTGATCCTTACTCCCTCTTGCTTTCTCAAGGACTGTTTTCTCTGTCTATTAGATCTGTGGCCTCAAACTGGAGCAAACATCATAGACACCTGAGAGTCTGTTTAGAGCCCTGAGCCTCACCTGCCATTAGCTTGTCCACGGTGTCAGGCTGCTACTGCTGCTGTTAGTCGGAAGACCACAATGGCCGCAGTGCAACAGTTGGCAGCTTTTACTACTAAAGTCTTGAGAGAATTTTTTTCCGCTGTACACATTTTATTTACAGTTTTGTACACTGTCTAAATATGGGTAGGACTGCTTTTCTACTTGAGCCATTTTAACCAAAGCAAAATAATCTAAGAAATACTAAGTATTAAAGTACAGCATAAAGATACAAAAGCAGACAACTAATTCTAGTTAGGAATGTGGTTACGGTGTTACATTTGTTTTTAAAGAATTTTTTATTTTATGTGAGTACACTTCAGACACAGCGGAAAAGCATCAGACCCCATTACAGATGGTTGTGAGCCACCATGTGGTTGCTGGGAATTGAACTCAGGACCTCTGGAAGAGTAGTCTGTTCTTAAGCACTGAACCATCTCTCCAGCCCCATGGTGCTACATTTTTATAGTCCACAATTATGTCTAGGGATCACACAGACATAGATCACTGATATGAATGAAATGCATAAATTTGTAGCAAAGCTTTGTAGTTACAAAAAAAATTACCAAAGAACGTACAAATCTAATGCTTATTCTACCGTTCTGTCACATTCCTGGATCCTTCACCAATAACACGTGAGAAAAAAAAAAAAACCAAAAGCAAAACAAATGAAAAACTGAAATCAGAATCACTAATGTTAATCAAGGAGGGAAGCGGCTCGATTAACATCTAGCAGCCATCAGCAAGAGAACAGCAAGGACAATGCTGTGACAGGAAACAGAAGGCCGCTAGAAAGCCGTACTCAGACTCTCACACCAGGAAAAACTGCTCCTGCGTGGAGTGGAACAAACCAGATCTCTTTCTGCTAAGGTAATAGAAGTGCATGCTCTTTTTCGAATACCGTGGAAAGACAAGTGTGTGTATGTCATGGTAATTCTACCCGGCTGTTACAGAGCGGGCCAGGAACACATCTATCTGTGGGTTCTGGGTGACGCATACTGTAATTCTTTGATTGGGATAGTGGACACACCAGCAAAAATTGGGGGTGGGGGAGGAGAATGAGCACAGAAGTAAAAGACAAAGGCGAATGAGACTTCTCTCATATCTTAGCAGAGCTAAGTCACACATAGGGAGGGTCTACAAGGACAGGTTAGGACTTCCTCTGAAGACAGTGATTGGTTATCCGTCCCACGCAGACACAGCTACAAAGAGTGGCTCCACCACTAAAAATAGGTTCAATACCGTCCTTAAAAAGTGAGTAGCCACGGCCAGGCATTAAATTACTAGACGACTGGATATGGTTATATAGAGCCCAAAAGTCCTCAACAGTATCAAACTTAGAGATCAATCGAAGGTTTGCTTGCTAAGTTTTGCTTTTATCAATTTTAAAAAGCCAGAGTACCCACCTGTTCTGTAGGGGGTGTTTAATATAGTGCTCTGGGCTAGCAACCTCCTGATTAGACTCTGTTTTTATCTCTTCCACAGGTGGGGAATTAGTGGTAGGAGTGGTTTCTGGTTCCACAGTCACCATTTTAGATTGATCTGGAGAGAATTTTTTACAAATACATTGGCCACCACCTAGAACACTTATATCAGAATTTTAGGCATCAGTATTTTTTTTAAAGATTTATTTATTTATTTAGTATATGAGTACACTGTAGCTATCTTCAGACACACCAGAAGAGGGCATCGGATCCCATTACAGATGGTTGTGAGCCACCATGTGGTTGCTGGATTTGAACTCAGGACCTCTGGAAGAGCAGTCGGTGCCCTTAACCACTGAGCCGTCTCTCCAGCCCTCACTGAGCCATCTCTCTAGCCCAGTATTTTTTTTTTTTATATTTCCTACTTAATTCCACTGTGTAGCCAAACTTGATAAGTCTTTATTCTTCAACTTTTGTTTATGAGAGACAGACAGACAGACACACACTTGTTTATGAGAGACAGACAGACAGACAGACAGACAGACACACACACACACAGAAACAGAGACAGACTTAAGTGAGCACAGCGTATGCAGGCACATGTGTTCCATGGTGCATGTGTGGAAGTCAGAGGACAATTTTTAGTACTTGGTTCTCTTCTTCCATTGGGGTGTCAGGGATCAAACTCAGGCCATTAGGATTAAGAGGCAAACACTTCTAACCAAGGAGCCATCCTTCCAGCCCACCAGTAGAACAATTCTAATCAAGTTCTTAGTTCAGGATTTGATGAGCTGGGATGTTTAGCACATCCATCCTTCCATATGCAGTATTGCTAAGGTAGGCTTCACTTCTGCTGCTCCTGTTCCATTGCTCCTCACTGTCTTCTGGTTTTTGTTGCCCTCATAAAACATGACTAAAAGAAACCGGTTCTAGAAAAGGTTTATTTCTTCTTAAAACTCTCTGATCACACTCTGTCACTGGGGGAAGTCAGAGCAAGAAATCAAGCAGGAACCTGGAGGCAGGAACTGGAGCAGAGGCCATGGAGGAGTGCTGCTCACTGGCTTGCTCCCCAAGGCTTGCTCAGCCTGGTTTATTATAGAACTCAGGACCACCTGCCCAGGAGTGACACCACCTGTGACAGGCTGGCCCGTCCCTCATCAATCAAGAAAAGGCCCCACAGGCTTGTCCACAAGCCAAGGTGGTGGGAGTGTTTTCCTCTTCCCAGATGGCTCTAGCTTGTGTCAAGGTGACAAACTAGCCAGCACACTCATCCTGATGAGACATGATCAAGAAGTGATGGAGGAAGGGGATGATTTGCAGATGATTTTATAATGAACCCAGAAAGTAGAAAAAAAAAAAAAACCAATCATCTATTAGAGTACATTTACTCATAACTAAGAGACCTGGCAAAGATAATTTACCTGTGTCTTACTTTCCAATAGATATAATAATTTTTTTAAAGAGTAGTTTTTTTTTTAAGGACTGGGCAAAGATTGCTTTTGAAACAGAATAAAAACAAGAAATAGAAACAAGGAATAAACAAGTCAACGAACGTGCATGGCTTAGCAAACCAAAGCCTGCTCTGATTACGTGGTGATGCTCTCTGTGGAAGATGAGGAGATCCAAGATCATAAACACGTCACCCCTTCCCAAGTTTGCTAACGTAGTTACAATACGGACTTGGCAAGCGCCGTCTCACATTCATCTGGAAGAGAATTGGTCAGTTAATCAGTGCACATGGCAGTTCTTCTGTGGAGTGGTAATTTTGGCTCGCTGCTCTGGCTCCCGGAGGGTTACACGTGCGTGCACCCACCCAGGAGCTAACTGGATTCTCAAGTGAAACACACACACACACACACACACACACACACACACACACACACACACACACACCGGTTAATTTTAAAATGCCTTGACTAGATCAAAGGCTGGGAAGTTCTAATCCTTCTTGCTGCTAGCAAACATTCCCCTCTGGTACTTCTGAGTTAGCATCTTTTAAAATCTGTATTTCATCTCTGCTACCCCAAACGCAATTGGGAAAGTGGCCCTTTGTCCTTCTTTCCTCTCCCCCTTTCCTAGCCCTTGCAAATCCCCAAGTCCTGCCTCAGTCTACCTGCCCACCCATTGGCTGTACGACAAGTTTTCTTATTGCCAATCAAATCCAGCTGGGGACGGAGACCCTCAGCGTCTGGGAACAAGGCCTTTGGGAGCTGAATTGAACTGAGACAGCATTAGAGCCAATCCCTAACGCTACTGTTTTGCAGATTAGGAAACTGAGGCGCAGAGGACCCATTTCCCAAACACTTCCAGGACATTACAACCCAGGAGGGAGGAGCCTATAGGGGGTTGAGGTGGGGCACAGAGAGAGGAGATCTCCAGTTCACAAAGTTCAGAGTTCTATGATAGCACTGGGTTGGTAGACACTGTTACAAGATCCTTAAAACTAGAACTGACCAGAGCACTGAATAGTGATTGCTTTTCTAAAGGCCAGGGAGCCTGCTGGAGATTTGCATCTGGGAACCTGAATAAGGGTATTTGCTGCTTACATTCTGCACTGCCCGATGCTTGTTCATGGTAAATTGGTAACAGGCAATAAAGATCCCTCCCTGCAAAGTACACGGCGCTCTGTGGTTGAAAAATGGATTAGCTGACCCATGTCAGCGTCACAATGTCTGGGCAGCATTGAGGGTGGAGGGGACCCCAAGATAGGTAGTGCTGATTTGCAGAGAGCGCTCTGTTCTTTTGAGTTCACAGGCCTACAAAAATAGCCAAGTGTTCTAAATGTGCTCAATTCCCCCTTTACATAACTGTGAGAAGATCCTTCAGAGCCGTGGCGTTTTATTTGAGATAGTTCGGGACAGTTTATGGAAGTGGAGGGCTCAATGACTCCTAGTGACGGTCCAACCAGAGCCTCGGAATAGCAGATGTCTAGACTTTCGAGGGCTGGCAGTGGCAGTCACAAGAGCCTGCTTTGCTGGGGGCCAGCCTGAGAGGAGAGGCCATGGGATCAAGACTTCTCTTCCTCTCCTGAGGTCTCTGGGATCTTAGTCAAATCCCATGACCACACCAAGTGTCCTTATTGAAAGAATGGCTGCACTAATGATCTGGTTTATTTGTTGAGTCCAGTGTGATGGTATAACAGACAGTACTCTCCAACTATAGCTGGAGAACCTAGTGGGACGGACTCTGAGGACATGGAGGTGGACTTCACCTGTTTGTACTGTGGATTAAATCTGTGCCGAGCATACAAAATATTAGATTTATCAGTGTAGACTCCACCCCAAATCTTTAGACAAAGGCTAAAACCAAAATAAAAAGTCTGCTAGGCATAGCTGGGCAGACCCCTGGTATACAAGCAGCCCAGTCCAGGAAGCTGACAGAACGGAGGACATGGAAGGGAGCATCGTGCATACATGATGGCTGGCTTACTGTTACAATCCAGAAGACAGAACTGGCTATGTCTCAGCCTGAGAGAGAACAGGTACTCAGTTGGGCAGGCTAGTGGGGCTTCTTAAGACAGTGTGGCCGGACCTTGAAGGATGTGGCAGCATTCCTATCAGGAACCCCAGCCCTTCGTAGAGCAGACAAGGCTCTCTTCGAGGACAGCGAGGAGAAAGTTGCCCCATCTGCCCCTGGAACGAAAACCATGTTGTTTCTTTCAGCTGCAACCTGGGGTTAAGATAGCCTGGCTCTGCGTGGCCCAGGAGGACTGAGCTTAGTTCATAGGAACCCTAGCGCCAATGGGAAGACTGCCCAGAAGGACACTGGCCTTAAGAGAGGGTTTCCCGCACACACCTTCTCTTCTTCTGTGAACACTTCCCACAGGCCTCTGTCTCAGACTGTCTTTCTCTAAGGCCCTGTGGGCTATGAAGTCTGTGACTGGGATATGGTGGGACAATAGCCCGATGTGCTGATTTCTTCCTGTGACAAGTGCCTCAGGACCCCAGTGTAAAGTGTCCTCTGACCTCCCCAGATTTTCCTATAACCGTCTTGGCTGAGATAGTTGGTTTCTTGGCTGTGGGGAACTACAGATCGGAGCGCTATGGACAATAAGAAGAGAGGCGCCTTAAGGAAACATGCTGATATCACCAATGACTAGAGCAAATCAACAAAGCCTGAAGGAGCATGAGGTGGGGACATTCACAGAAGGAGGGAGAGTGAGTTCTCATCCCTCTTCACACATCCACTGTTCCTGGTGCATTTTCACAGCGACCCTAGATGTTCTGGGCCTGAAATCCCACTTTTGGGCTCTTCCGAGGCCTCGGCAGCATGGTTAACTTTGCCGTGCATGCCTTGCTTACCTGTTTAGAATCCTGGGCTTAGTTCTCTGGCTCTAGCAAAGTGGTGTAAGACTCTCTGAGTTTCTTTGGCCGAGCCTTGGTTGCTTCCATGGCCCCAGCCACACTCTTTCCCTCCTCACCGCCCTAACTATCACTACCATCACCACCATCACCAACCAAACTACCACAGGGCCTGACAGGAAGCCAGTTGGAGATTACAGAACAGACAGGGGCTTCCCCGCAGGCCGGTATTCCTCCAGGCAACTTCATGTTGAGTCTGGAGACTCCTGAAAAACCCAATCAACGTTCCTGGGCCCCAGAGAGCCAGACTATTTCCTAAGGCCATTTGCTTCATTGCCTCCTAGTATTGACGTCATCAACCTTGTGATCTTCCGGCCGGTCATATCGGTTATCTCTAATGAGATAACGATATACTATCACCATCAGCCCCCTACCACTGTCATTTCTACCAAATGTTGGTCCTCTCAAGCTTACCAGGCTACAGGACAGAAAGCTGTCGCTATCTCTTCTCCTTCATTCTCCTCCTAGCCAATCCAAGAGGCCCAACCCTCTGGGGGGCGGGGCGTAGAGCACAGCCCCTTTCTCCTTTCCTAGTGAGAACTTGAAACTGGCTACGGGCCAAGTGCCAGTCACCCACCCCTGTCTCTGTCCAATCCAGAGGCAACCTACCCCCATCCCCGCCCACCCCCGTCCCTCCAAGTAGTAAAGTCTCTATGGTGAGAATCTGGTGTCCAGGTGTGTTCTGTGCTGTATCTAGGTCACTTTATCAGCTCTCTTCTCCCTTCAGACTCCCTACTGTAATTTACCAGCGCCTGTGTCCACCAACTCATCTATTCAAATATTCCTTCCCCTGCTGACTCCAGCTGTGGCTTCTACTTCCGGACTTCTCCTAGAGAGCTGTGGTCCTCCAAAGATAGCGAGCTTGTCTGTCTCCCTGATTTTCAGTACAGTTTGCGCTATGACTTCATTTCTAAGAAGAGTGGCTGACATCCGGCCTCTTCCTTTTGTGTGAGGATGAGAGAAACAAACTTTTCATGATCTTTATGTGAGACAAGAAGAGATGGTTTTGAGGATAGGAGCCCTTAAAGCTCTTGCATAGGACCTGGGTTTGACTCCATGTACCCGGATGGTGATTCACACCGTCTGTAACTGCAGGGAATAAATGCCCTCTTCTGGCCCCCATGACACCAGGCACATACATGGTTCATACATACATGTAGGCAAAACATTCATACACATAGATAAAAGTAAACAAGTCTTTAAAACAGCCCCTCTATATAACAAAAATATAGATGGCTTTTTTTAAAGGCCTTTTGAAATTCTCTAAACATAGCATTGTCATTTTCTTCGGACCGTTTAAATGGTTTGAATACTTTCGCAGCCATTACCGTAGTCTAATTTCAGAAGACACTCTTTGTCCCAGAAAAAGAAAAGTGCCCATGCCAAAGATGAAGCCAGGTTAAAATTTCCAAGTAAACAACGAAAGGTTGTTTTACTCTTTCAAAAGTGGGAGCTTTTTAACAACATAGAAAGGGAGAGGGAGGGGAAAGAGAAAGCAGGTGAAAGTGTGGATTTCCTTAACAACTCGTGGCACACCAACTACCAGCCAAGGAAGGGGCCGAGCTCAACCTCTATGGCATTGTTCAGGGGCATCCATCTTGGGTTTTGGGATCTTGGCCTCTACAATTAGGCTAAGCTAGAAACTCTTGGGATGGCTAGTGTTAAGTATCAACCTTACAGAATCTAGAATCTAATCTGCCCCTCCTAGTGCTGGGATGTGCCATAATGCTCAGATCGTTACTTGGGTCCTGGGGATTGAACTCACTTCTTCATGAGTGCTAGGTGAAGCTGAACCATCTCCTTAACCCACGTGGTAACTTTTAAAATCAGAAAGTATGAGCCTCTTAAGTCTTTTCCAAGATGGTTTGAGATATTCTGGCCCCCTTGCATTTCTATATGAATTTTAGAATCAATTTGCCAATTATTGGTGGGGGGGGGACCCCACTAGGATTTTGCCTGTGATCACACCAAATCCGTTGGTCTAGATGAGATATTTGTACAACTTTATTCACTGTGGGAGCAACTGAATACAGTATATTTAATTTATGTATGTAATAATTACTAGATCAAACAAAATTCAGTATTTGTACATATCATTTACATAGAAAAATTCAAACAATACAAAGAAAAAGTAGAATTATTAAGAGTTTACCAAATTTGCTGGCTATAAGTTTGTAAGAAATTGTTTGTATAAAAGAAAGCAATACCATTTATATCGGGAGGGCTGTCTACCAGGTCAACCTACAAAAATCAATTATATCTTATATACTAGTGTTTTAGTTAGGGTTTTTATTGCTGTGATGAAAACGCTATGACCAAAAAGCAAATTGGAGAGGAAAGGGTTTATTTGGCTTAAATTTCTAGATTGTGTAGTCAATCACTAGAGGAAGTAAGGACAGGAACTCAAACGGGGCAGGAACTTGGAGGCAGGAGCTGATGCAGAGGTCATGGAGGGGTGCTGTTTGCTGGCTTGCTTCTCTGGCTTGCTCAGCCTGCTTTCTTATAAAAACCCAGGACCACCAACCCAGGGAGGGCACCACCCACAATGGGCTGGGTCCTCCCCTACTGATCATTAATTGATAAAACGCCTTACAGCTGGATCTCAAGTCCTCAACTCTTTCTCTTTGATGACTCTAGCTTGTGTCAAGTTCTCACACAAAGTCAGCCAGTACAACTAGCAATAAACAATTTGTTTTGTTTTGTTTTTCAAGACAGGGGTTTCTCTGTGTAGCCCCGGCTGACCTGGAACTCATTCTGTAGACCAGGCTAGCCTCTGCTTCCCGAATGCTGGGATTAAAGGCGTGTACCACCATCGCCCAGCTAAACAATCTCAAAACGAACATGAAGCAATTCAATTTATTAGTAACTCTCCCTAACCTCTTCCCGTCTCGTGTTCTCTCTGCTTCCAGGCTGACAGGAGGTGAGCAGCTCTGCCTCTATGATGCCCTTTCTGCCATGCTGTATTCCCCACAGGCCCACAGTGACAATGGCACCAAACAATCATGAGTCCAAATAAACCTTTACTCTTCCTAGGTTGGTTTGCTCAGGTATTTAGTGTGGCAGTGGTGGGAAAAACTAACAGAAGGAATGTATCTTGAACTATTCTCCATGCACACCTGTTAATAGTGTCATGTTGGTTCTCTTTGTTTGTTTTGTTTTGTTTTAGCTTTTTAGATGGAGAAACAATTTACCGACTAGTTTCCTGGTAAGGCAGTAACATCCCAATCTTATAGTAAGTAAGTAATCTGTGAGTAAATGCAACTTTGTCAAGATACATTATTTTTATGCATTGCTGACTCTGATAGAGTAGCATTTTTGAGAGGACTTGGGGGGGGGATTATGTTTGTGTGATAGTGGCCTCTAGCTTTCTGCTCTTATACTTTTCTTTGTCAGTTTATGGTGTCAGGGTTATGGTGTCACTTCTGAAAGGAAAAGTGTTTCTTCTTTTAGATATTGGAAATATTCTTTGTTTTTCTTTCTCTAGAAGAAGGCTAATAGTACTTGGATTGTTTATTTCTAGATTAATTAGTAACTTAGATCTAGAAGTTTTCTTCGTGGCAAGCCACATGACTACTGATTAATTTCTCAGAGGATGTAGGACTACACTAGCATTCTATTTCTTCCTGCTAGATGTTTTTCCTCTAAGAAAGTTAAAGTCATATAGTTTTAACATTTATTCTGTTTTAATGTCTATACTATTTCATCCTCTTTCATTATTTTATTGTGTTTTTATCTTTTATTCTTTAACAATGGGTTTTAATAAGTTGGTCAGTTTTAAAAATTCTATCAAATAATAGTTTTTGGTCCTCCATATTGCATCTTCTTTTCTATTTGTTTCTTTGTGTTAATTTTATACATTCTCCTCATCCAAAATATTTATCTTTAATGTTTTTTAATATATTTATTGCAGTCATTGTTTTTCTTTCACCTGTTGCTTTGGTTGAATCCCAAGACTTGGCTGTTCATTTCTAATATGATTGTTTAACCCATCGATTATTTATAAGTGAATTAATTAATAACCAAATAAACAAATAATTCCAGCTATAGTTTGTCAATTTCCAGAATAATTACATAATGGCTTTTTTCCCTCTCTATTTCTAATCACATAAAATTTATTCTTTTTTATGTTTTATGGTAAATTTTGGCAAATATTCTAAGTGCACTTGAAAAGAATGTGCATCTATGGTTGTTAGGTGAAAGAAAATGTGCCTGTTGCTATACACTTGCTAATTGCGTTGTTCAAATCAGCTCAGAATATTGATGATGATGGTGTACTGGTGCTGTTAGAGGTAGATGGTTAAAAATAGTCTAAGCCAGCTTCTTTCTTTCTTTTTTACGATTTACTTATTGTTCACTCTCACTATCTGTCTCTCTGTCTCTCTGTCTCTCTGTCTCTCTGTCTCTCTGTCTCTGTCTCTGTCTCTGTCTCTCTCTCTCTGTGTGTGTGTGTGTGTGTGTGTGTGTGTCAGCCAGAGCAGGATGTCAGATTCCCCTAGAGCTGGAATTAGAGGTAATGATGAGCTATCTTTTATGGGTGCCAGGAATCAAACGCAGGTCCTCTGGAAGAGCTTCAAGTGCTCTTAATCACTGAGCCAGCTCTCCAGTCCCAGTCATCCTTCGTGACATTGACACTTTCCCGATTTAGTCACTTTCTGTGCTCCTGCCTCTGTTATGTTTAAGAGGTGTCTCGTTTGCCACAGTCTGACAGTTACTTGGTAACCTGTTTCTACTTGGTTCACATCTGAGCACTCACCCCATGCCCAGCGCCTCATATCTATTTCCTCGCTTTTGACCGGGCACGTTTTAATAAGCAGTGTTTCAATCTCACACATTTGCGTTGTTAGGCAGTCATAACCACCTCCGGACTTCTGAAAATGAGTGTTAACCGGCATCTTCACCCACTCCCTGGGCAGTGGAACTGCAGCTCTTCTGACCCATTTATTCCTTCCCCGTGGTTGTCGGGTACAGGCTGTTCCGTTGTGATACATTTCCTTCCTAGCAGTTAGTGCATATGTGATTGATAAGTGATGACGTCAGAATAATTCATAAAGTCTATTAGTCTGGGTATGATTTCCCCCAGCACTGGTGGTGTGAAGCGGTAAGAGCCAAGCTATGTGAAGGCCTTTAGAGAGGCAGAACACCCTGTGTACGTGTCCTAAGTCAATGCAAGAAGGGTACGCTGGTGGCTTCCAGTGCCTCCAGAAGGTTTGGTAATCTACCTGGGAAGATCACAGTGTAAATACAGAAACTGCAAAGATACTTCTTTATGCGTTATAATAATGTTTGCCCGCTGGGGAAGGCTACTCAAATGTACTTTTACTATTTATTTATCTTTTTTAACACAAGAAAAATTCTACGTTTTTTCTGTGTGTCATCCTATGAATTTCCACACAGCCAGAGAGGTTCAGAAACATCCGTGCCGTCAGGACACATAATGTTCGAAATGTCATCCCATATCTCCATGTTGCTTTGATTTTTGATAAGAAACCATTCGTTTTGATCTTCGGTTTTTTTAAAAAAAAATTTTTTTTTCACTTGCTGATTTCCAAATTCCCCCTCCCCTTGTCATCAGCTTGGGGCAATTGTGCAAAATGATTTCCTGCTGCTTCCTTTCTCAACTCACTGAGCTTCAACCTGTACAGTTAAAATGTTATACCGTCTGGAAGGAGTTAAACTTCTCCTCTGTGTCTCTGTGTGTGTGTGTGTGTGTGTGTGTGTGTGTGTGTGTGTGTGCGCGTGCGCGCGCGCGTGGGCATGCCCATGAGCATGCACGTGCACAGGTTATATGTTCTGGTCATTTTGAATCTAATAGATCAGACTCCAAGTCTGGTTTAAGTTCTCTGGAGAACATTGCTCTTGCCTTTTAGAGTCCATCAACTCAATTGCGTTTTGCCTGCCAGCAAGTTCTGACCCAGCTTCTGGCATTTGTGTTTTGAAATGAGCTCCATTTTCAATTTTTTTGCATTGAGAGTGAGGTGCCCCTACCCTGGTGTAACCAGCTTCACTCTTCCCATGATGCTCAGATGTTTCCGTGTATTTTAGGGTCATATCCATTCACTCACAGTTAGATGTAAGCCTGGGATTCCATAAGCAGTATTATTTACTATTGTATTAAATATATTATGTAATTAGTGATACAATTATATAGTGTATATTATATAATACATGTGTAATATATAAGATGCATGCTATTATACATTATTACATATTATTGTTATATTCTATTACTATATATTATGCTATTATATACTATAATACATAAGTGTTGTGGGTTTCTGCACCTAGGCCCCTATTCTTTGCACCCTTCCTCTGACATCCTGTTTCCCCCAGAGCCCCTCCTCTTGGTTTTCTGGCTGTGACTAAAGCCCCACTTTTAATTTCCTACTTCCCACAATTGTACTCCTGGTTTAGGCCACAACTCAGAAAGACAAAAACGATTGGGGGTTTCTCGTCCTCTGGGGACAGTTTGAGCACACGAGTGAAAGAGACTATTCCTGGAGCTGCAGAGAGGGCTTCTGCAGAGGACCTGGGATTTCACTCCCGGCATCTACATGGCAGCTCACAACTGTCTGTAGCTCCATTTCCAGGGGATCCAACTCCCTCCAACCACCTCAAGTACCAGGCAAGCACATGGTGAACACACATATGTGCAGGCAAAACAGTCATAAACAAAAAGTAAAATATGCCTAATTAAAAAAAAAAAGTGGGCCGCTCCTCTTCAGTATCTTCCTGAGGATCGCCTGGAGGTGACACTTGCTTCCTTTTGAGTTGGTATCTTTTGTTTCTTCTTTTCACTGAAATTTCTGATATACCTTATGGCTGTTGCTTGTTATCCGATCTGTATGATGAAAATATTTTTCTCCTAGTCTGTCAGTTTTTAAAATTACATTTGTTAGTTTGTGCTTTTACTTGTTTGAGACATAGTCTATCTATGGGAAGGGCCCTGGCTGTCCTGGAACTCACTATGTAGACCAGGCTAGCTTCAAACTCACAGAGATCTGCCTGCCCCTGCCTCCAAAGTTCAAGGACTAAAGGCCTGTGCCACCACAGCAGGCTAAAAGCATTTTGATATGATCACATTTATCTGGTTTTCCTCTCAGACTTTTGCACTGGGGATTAATTAATTCTTCATTCTTTCTTATTTTTAAAAAGGACTTTATGTATGTGGGTGTTTTATCTGCATGTGTCTGAGCACCCTTCGAGTGCCTGGTACCCATGGAAGACAGAAGAAGATTTAGGATCAATGCATCTGGAGATACAGATGGTTGTGAGGCACCATGTGAGTGATGGGAATTGAACCTGAGTCCTCTGGAACACCAAGCAGTGCTCTTACCCGCTGAGCTATCTCTCCAGCACCCCACTCCCTCCTTCCCTCTCTCCCTCCCTCCCTCCCTCCCTCCCTCCCTCTCTCCTTTTCTTCCTTCCTTTTATTCTTTCTTTACAGATCAGATGGCTGACACAGTACCATGGATAACCCAGGGCTTTGTGAATGCTGGGCAAGCCTCTCTCAATAGAACTACATTTCCAGTCACCCAGAACTATTTTTTTTTAAATCTTCTAACTATAATTAATCTAAATTTTCTCTGGGTGCTTTTATTTCTTTCCCTGGTTTTGTTTTATATTTAGTTCTCAGCTTCTCCCAGAGTTCTGATTGATGGCGGAATAATTGCATAGCTTGGTGGTGAATTTATCCTATCCTTTCTTCTACATCCAATTGCTCCCAAATCACTCATCAAATATTTCATAGCCTTCATAAAGTGTATTTGCATCAGCCATGATGACAGATACCTATAATACCAGCACTTGGGAGACTGGGGCAGAAGGATGTTGAATTTGAGGTTAGCCTGGGCTACATAGTGAGTTCTGGGCTAACCTGGACTCCACAGCAGCACCCTACCTCACAAAGCAAAATGGAAAACTCATCTGCCATGCCACTTTTAGTAAATTCACTTCTCTTTCATGTGTCAATTTAATTCTGTGTTTTATGTTCACTTTAACTAGGAACTTATTTATACCGAAACCAACATTACACACATATTTATAGCTTGATTAATATGCTTTCTTATAAGATTCATTCTGTTCCTATGGACTTTTAAATTTTTACTTGATGAGCCCAGGATCTTATGTCAGTCTAATATATATATTTCCAATATATATATTGGGAAAAAAAGCATGGACAGCCAGTATCCATTAGACAGTATAGCAACTACTTATAGCATTTAATTTAGACATAATAAGTAATCTAGAGGTGGCTTAAATAACACGAGAGGACTTGTAAGAATTGTATACAAACACTTATGCATTCTACAGAAAGGACGTTGAACTTCCAAGGCATAGGAGAGAATTCTGGAGCCAAGCCTCAGTGGACGCTGGAGCAACATTGCAAGGACGTTTTAGAGAATTAACATGGTGATGTATAGGGCCATGCTATTCAGTGCCTCGGTGACTGTCCATCACAACCCACTAGTTTTTATATACAAACTACTGTTATCATTGTTATATTTATCACTGTGTGTGTGTCTCCCACACACGCAGTGTTATCTCATGTGTATAGTCAGAGGACGGCTTGCAGGAGTCGTCTCCCTCTTCCCACTGCGGGTTCTGAAGGTCAAACTCGGATCCCCAGGCTTACACAGCAAGGGCCTAAACCTACCAAGCCATCTTGCCGGTCCATGGCCTTCAAAATGCAGTCTAGTTCATATGTAAAGGAACACCAGCAATTCCAAATAGCACTTCATAACCATACTCTTAAAAGCCTGCAATTAGAAGTCTTCCAGGTTTTTGGAGAATGGGATAGTAATTTTTCCCATTGTATTTCCAAAGTCATTATCTGCGTCAGGCTGCCCTACCTCTTGTTCTGAGAACTTAATTGATTTTTATGGGGCTTTCCAATGTATGTGATTTTATTGCCAACAATAACAGATAACTTTGTTTATATAGTCTAGACGGACACTCTGCTTCTTCATTCCTGTTTGAAGACTGTCTAGGACAGTCCTCAAACATTCCCAGAGAGAGCTTCCATCCACCCTCCCTCCTCCTCCCATCACAGAGCTTCATTGGACCTCGTCTCTGTGTCTCTGTATGCTTTGTGCTATTTATTCATATATATATATATATATACATATATATATTCATATATATATTTAAGCCAGCTTTCCAGTACTAATCTTGAGTCGATTGGCCCAATTTAGCGGTTTTCGGGCCTCAGAGATCTTTTTTATCTCTCGTTCTCTGCGCTGTCTGTTTGAAGAGCTGGAGTGGCCGCGTGACTCTCCTTTCAGACTCTGGCTTTTGCTCAGCGGTCCTTTTAACCAGGCCTTCAGAAGCAAGCTCAGATAATCCATGACATCGACATCGGGTGAAGGTCCGTCTCTTTGTTTTCCTTCTCAGGGAGGAGCCGCACCTTGGTGGGGCGTCCACCTGGATAACCCGTGCTCTGCAGTGTAGAGGGAGGGGCGTGATCAGACCCATCCATCTCTGAAAATGTCCCTCCCGTTTTCACTGGAATGTGGTTTTGGTTTTCTGACAGCCAGTGCGCCGAAGCCTCTCCTGTTCACTGGCGGTCTCCCAGAGGCATTCCGTCCGTGTCTTATTAATAACTGTGGCTGTGGCTGAGGCCTCCTAGTGCGACATCTTGTTAGTATCGCTTCCCTCAAAGAGTGTTCCAACAGTTTCAAAATAATTTTAAACATGATTTTGGTGGAGTTCTCTCTCTCTTTTTTAATCTAAAAATAACAAGAAACAGAAGATTATTGATTATTTTTTCCATGTGTTTGTTCCTTGCTATAATTTTATTACTATTTTGTAATTATGTCTAACTACTGTTCATGAATATGGGTGGGGCTTAGGAGATTAAATTTGTATTCTATTATAGGATTTCTTAAACTTCTGCTATTCACGCCTCTCATTTCATTTTAGATCACCCAGGGCGTATAGGTATAAACGTACAAATCAACATGTACCGATAGTAAATCATAAGGAAGATCGTTTAAAAACAATTCCTTGGCATACATATAATTTTACACTTATTAAAGACAAAATTATACTAATGGGATGGACGATTGTGTTTACTTGTCTAAGACGTTCCAGTTTGAAGGTAGAATAAACTAGTTAGATGCACACTCAAGACTGTGAGTGGGAAACTTAGTCTTTTTTTATTTTACATAATTAAACCGATGTGTTCCTAAACGAGCAGAAAAGCACAGAAGCGTCAGACTTGAGCCAAGGCATCTCAGTGAGACCCTGGCATCGTGTGTGGTGCGCAGTGCAAGGTGCAAAGTTTCAGGGAGGTTGGAGGTTGCCCGGAGCAGTCCGGCGAGCATGATCAGAAGCAGCCTGGATTTCACGTGTTTGCCTTGGGGTTCGCTTTTAGCCCTTGTGTGTTTAGAAACCTTTAACCTCTGCCAGATTTTCACAACCCCCAGCTTGGGTTGTGAGACCTCAGGTGGGGTCGTGACTTATTTTAGAAGCTTCGCTAGAGCGCTAAGTCACGTGGTTACTCCAGCGGCTCGTTGTTGGTTGGTTGGTCGTTTACTTTTGAGTAAAATGTCCAACTCTATCTTGATTCCCTTCCTTAACTTGCCCTTTTAATTTTCCGAACCATTACCCCTTATGAGAAGCTGCCTGACCTCCGAGTTCCTTGGAGACCTTTGAGGGAAGCTGACGAGTGGCCCTTGAAGTCCCGTGTCTGTACGGACAGGCATGCAGTTGCGATGTACACCGGCAATCTTCCTCTCACAGAGTAGGAAGCGAGCAGGTGACAAGGCTTGTACTCGCCACGTGTTCTTGTTGGTGAGGAGTTTAGTCTTCATTACCTACCTTCCTTAACACCACATTAGGTTCGTTATTAGACCCCCTCTGTGTCCCACCGAGTGGCCTGTAACTTTCTATTTTAACTCTTTCTTTAGTTCATGGACCTGCTTTTCTATTTATTCCTAGTTTTCCATCCAGTATTTCACCAACTCACGTACATTTAAAAAATGTTTGTTATCTTTAATTATGCGTATGCATGTATGCCAGTGTTCGGGTGTGTGCATGTGAATGCAGGTGCTTGCCAAAGCAGGGAGTCAGTCTCTCTCTCTCTGTCTCTGTCTCTGTCTCTGTCTCTGTCTCTGTCTCTGTCTCTCTCTCTCTCTCTCTCTCTCACACACACACACACACACACACACGTACACACTTATGCACACACGGACATGTCGGAACACAGGCTGAGAATGGAGTCACGTGAGAATTCTGAGTGCCTGTGAAAAAACTCCAAGAAAACAAGTCTTGTGAGCCCAGTTTCTTCAAAACACAGAACTGTCCTTGGAATGTGTTTTCGTGCTCCTCCCAGGTGTAGCGGATAGGCGTGAGTTTATTCAGATTACTCATTACTGCTTGCCGCTGATAGTCAACTAAATGTCTGAACTAGCCTTTCTGTCCTTCTGTGGAAAAACATGTTTTTGCCACATGTGGCGTTTCCTTCTGATTGTATACAGCGTGAGCTCATGAGAACTTTACTCACATGACCCTTCTTAACCCTCAGAGTATAAACTGTCTGGGAGTCTGAAAAAAATTGGTTATCGCATGAGACTTAGTCTGCCTGATTTAATGGTTCCACTCTCCCAGGTCCTACCACCTCTAGAGTAATGTGTACACACACACACACACACACACACACACACACACACACACACACACACACACACACACACACACACACACACACACACACACACACACACACACACACACACACACACATACACATATACACACACATACACATACATACCCACATATACACATACACATACACACACACACACACACACACACACACACACACACACACACAGAGGTATAACATACTTTGATCTTATTTCCTGGTTTTGTTCTCATTAGCATTGCGTACTGAATCTTTATCTAGCCTTTGAACTTAAAACTTCTACTTTAATATAGTATATTCTTGAAAAAAAAAAGCCAGCATAATTTTCACCTTTTCAAATACAATCAATCTGATAGCCTTTTAAAAATAGCCAAATCACCCCAGGTCATAATCAATGGCATCTCAGTTATTGATAATTACACAAGCCAGAGACCACTAGGAACACACTTAGGAGAAATTTGGTTTGTAGTTACTGTAATGAGGGCAGGGGGAGCACTCTTAAGTTCTCCATGGGGTGCAGTTGTTGGAACAAAGACCTGGTCAGCTAGGGCTGTGTCCCTGGTACTCTGTAAGCACCAACACAGTAAAAAGCACTGGCTCCTGGCTTCCCTCTCAAGCTGCTCTGTCTCAATAATGACTCCTCCCTGTGTACAAGCTTAAGATGGCTGTCTGTGTGCGAGCTTGTAATGGCTTACTGCATGCTAACTTGTGATGTCTCACCAACTAGCTTACAGTGCTGTGTAGCTTGTGATACAGTGTCACACTTGTGATGCCCACTGCGTGCCAGCTTGTGATGGCCCACTGCGTGCCAGCTTGTGATGGCCCACTGCGTGCCAGCTTGTGATGGCCCACTGTGTGCCAGCTTGCATCTCGACTTTGATTTCTTTGTCTTTTGCTCCCTCACCTCTCAGTCTCCGTGTCTCCCTAACTCCTTCACATTTAGTCAAGCCAGATGTACAGGTCAGAACAATGACTACCACACAGTGAGCCTGGAAATGGGGGCAGCGACCAAGAACAGCAGCTAGAAGCTGGGCTGAGCAAAACTCTCAGGGATTTTCCTAACATGGCCTTGAGGAAGAATTACAACAACCACCACCTCCCACCTCGACTGTTCCTCATATTCCTGCGGCCACCGGAGCCTAGTCAGACTCTCACTGTGGGGATTTGATTTGTGTGTCTAATTAGGACCAAGGCACTACAGTTCTTACTTTCTGTTCTATTTCCACTTCCTTTTGTAGCCTGTTGCCTTTTGAGCTGCAGACCTAGTGCCTTATGGAGGTAAGGGAGAGATGATATTGAGGCCTTGGACCAGAGAGCAATGTGGATGTGGAGAGACTGTTAAACTCTTCTATGCATGTTCCCAACGCTATGAAATGCCTTCTGTCTCCACCACACAGCCGTGTGTGTGTGTGTGTGTGTGTGTGTGTGTGTGTGTGTGTGTGTGTAGATATATTCTTGATTACTTTTTATTATTGTGGTGATAATTGATAGCCTACAGGACAATACAGGTTCAGCCTAAGAGGCTAGAAGTTGTGGACCACTGGATTGGCAGCAGCCCACCCAGGCTCTGACACTCCCTGGAGGATCAGGGAAGATATTGGCAAAGCTGTAAAAGGTGAGGGAACGTTGCAGGAGGAAGAAGGGAGAGAAAGGTGTTCTAGGCAGAGGAAACAGACCACACAGAATGGAGCAGGGCTGGATTGGGGCAATGTTGAGCCATGCTGAGAGGCAAGCAAGAGGGACTGAGGCTGGGGTTGGTGTGCATCATCTAGAGTTGCTGTCTGGCTTCATGCCCCTGGCCATGGTGCTCTCCCTGCTTGTGACGTCTAGGGGTCTCTGTCATCAACAGCTGAGCAGACTCATTGTGACTTTGGCTACATCAGCAGCCGTCACTCCTGTGCTCCTTCTCCGGGTCCCGGCCCTCTGACCTAGTTATCAGCCCAGGCGCCTCTCTAGACATTCTAATTGTTAATAAAGACGTTCCCTGGAACACAGAAGCCAGGGGTGGGATGCAGCTCAGTGGGAGAGCTCTTACCTAGGACCACGAGGACCCTGGGTTTGGTTCCCAGCATTGGAAAAACAAAAGACAGACAAACTAAAAGTTAAAAAGTGATCTTTTAAAAGAGGGGGGGAGGTAGGTATTTAAACCACGTTGGTCTGTCTGTCTGTCTGTCTGTCTGTCTGTCTTGTGCTGGGGATATAATCCAGAGCCACATCAATGTCAGGCAGGCACTTTATCACAGAACCTAGTTTTTGTCACTTACAACGTAAAGTCTTAATTACTAGACAAGCACCTGCCTGTGCCAACCAGTCCTTATGCGACCTCGACACAGGCTACGATCACTTGGGAAGAAGGGATCTTAACTGAGAAAATGCTTTCAAAAGATTGGCCTGTGGATAATTTCCTTGGGGTTGATGTTAGAAGGGCCCGGCCCATTATGGAGTCCCACCCTTGGGTCGGTGGCTCTGAATTTATAAAACTGCAGGCTGAGCAAGCCATGGGGGAGCAAGGCAGCAATGGGGCTCCTCCAAGGTCTCTGCTTCAGTTCCTGCCTCCGGTTCCTGCCTGACTGTTCTGGATGATGGACAAGTCATAAGGTGAAATGAACCTTTTTCTTCCAAGTCGCTTCTGGTCATGGCGTTTTAACATTGCAAGAGTAACCCTGGCTAAAACACTGATGGTAGGCATTGAGAGGAGGCTAGCGACGGCTTGCCCTCAGTCCATGTCAATCTACCACCTGGGCATGGAGAAGCATTGCAAGTCTTCTGTAAGCAGGAAAGAAACACCCAGGGTGGCAGGAGGATATGTAGAAAACAGTGACACTTAATCAACTTGGAAGGCTAACTAATGAATAGTCTATATTCTTACCATCACATTGGTAAGTCTCCCTTCCCCCACGACTCCATTGTTATGTAGGGAGGGCAGAGAGTAGAAACACGAGACCTGTGGCCCCTTTGGCTGATCTGGCTCAGCTCGAGGAAGGGCTCTGTACATCCATGTCTTTGGAGGGAAGCCCTATAGCAGTGGTCCTCAACCTGGGCTGAGATCCCTTCAGGGGTAGAATGACCCTTTCACAGGGGTTGCATATCAGAGATTTACATTAAGATTCATAACAGTAGCAAAATTACAGTCACGAAATGGCAACAAAAATAATTCTATGGTTGCGGGGGACACCATAACGTGTGGAACATGAGGAAGTGCTTTAAAGAGCTGCCTCGTGGAAGGTTGAGAACCACTACCCTAGAGGGTTCCCAGCTGCCTGCTTCGGTGTCCCTTTGGCTTGTTCCTCAGAGTGTGCTCTGTAGCCTGGTGCATCAGGGGCATCTGGGCGTTGGCCTTTTAAATCTGAACTTTAGATCCTCAGCCCTTGAGTCTGCTCATTAAAATTCAGAGGTGTGGTTTGGGAGAACTGGGGGAGTTGTTACATAGTGCCCAGGTTCTGTTTGTTTGTTTCTTTTTTAAGTTCATGCCATCCTCGTAGGGATTTTCCTCACTGTGCTAAGATAGAGCTAGGCAGTCTTCCCTGTGTGTGCAGAGGGCTGAGGGGGTCCCTTTAGAAAGGGGAGCCACTGGCCCGCACCTTTAATTCCAGCACTCAAGAGGCAGAGTCAGGCTGATCGCTGAGTTTGAGGCCAACCTGGTCTACAGAGTAAATTCTAGGACAGCCAGGATTACATTTAAAATAAAAGGCTCAGAAAAACTGCGTGGGTGGGGTGGGGGTGGAGAGAGAGAGAGAGAGAGAGAGAGAGAGAGAGAGAGAGAGAGAGAGAGAGAGAGAGAAGACTCACTAATCCTATTACCAGAATGAAGCTGCGACTGAGAAGCGGGGAACAGGAAGGCAATACCTAGAAAAAAAGGATCATGGTCTCAGCATGAAGCCTACACAGTGCTTACCTATTCCCAAGGTGGGGCGTCACCCGCACCAGTCAAGAGTCCTCAATGGGGATCCTTCAGAGACACCCCCTCCACACAGGATCTTGTCTTCTTGTTTATTCATTTATAAGTACACTGTTGCTGTCTTCAGACACACCAGAAGAGGATATCGGATTCTATTGTAGATGGTTGTGAGCCACCATGTGTCTGCTGGGATTTGAACTCAGGACCTCTGGAAGAGCAGTCAGTGCTCTAACCACTGAGCCATCTCTCCAGCCCTAAACAGTACTATCAAGGGTGTGGTCTGTCCCATCCCTGGAGGGTGGCCATTGGCTCCACTCTTGTACAAGGTGGTCTGGCAAGTTTGCCAAGACTATGTGACATCTCTTCCCTGCCTGGCCGGTACCCGTGTGTTGTCTTTCCCTTCTTCCAGATGAGACGCCTGGAGAAATCCCAATTTCCTGGGATCCATTATCTGGGTAGTCTGGAGAAGGCAGAGATGGTCTCTTTAGAACTCCGCACGCCCGTCAGGACCACCCGGGTGCATTTGTTAGGCCAGCTGAGTCCCCAGCCAGTTCTGTACAGAGATGGATGCCGCTCAGCTCTGCCAGGACACGGCGTGACACAGAGCTGGAGAGAGAACGGGCCTGATGTGTCCCAGGTGCCTTTTATTGTCCCTTTATTCTTGTTTCTGTTTTTTTTCTTCCCTCTACTTCCCTCAGGACGACCGCCTCTTTATCCTTTCAGCAAGCTCGGGATATTGCTTTGAACGCCGGGACAAAATGCTTTACCAAATCAACGTCACAGAAGGTCGATTTGGGTTCAGTTTAGAGGTACAGTCCCTCATCGTAGGGAAGGTATGGTGGCCCCAGCAAACACAGCTGTGTGCGGCGGGGGAGTAAAGTGGCTGGGTGGTCACATTGTGGCTAGAGCCAGGAAGCAGAGAAAAGAGTGCCCGGTACCCAGCTGCCTTCCTCATCTGCCCCTTTCATTAAGCCTGGCATCTTAGCCCATAAGGGTGCCACTCACATTTATAAGGGAACTTCCCTCCTCAGTTAAGCCTCCCTGGAAACATCCTCACAGATACCCTCAGAAGTGTGTCTCCTAGGTGACCCCAAATCCTGGCACATTGACAACAGAGGCTGACATCACACTTGGAGAGAAATGAAATAGGTTTGTATCTTGTCCCAGGAAGGGAAGTGAATAAGAAGATCCTGCTCATTTACAGAAAGCTTTCTTGTCCCCCAGGGAAAATATACAGGAAGAGGAGGAGGAGGTGGAGGAGGAGGAGGAGGAGGTGGAGGAGGAGGAGGAGGAGGAGGAGGAGGAGGAGGAGGAACAGGAGAAGGAGCAGGAAGAGGAGGAGGAGGAGGAAGAGGAGCACTCTTGGACAGGGGACTGTGATGTTCCCATGCTGTACAGATGATCGTTGGCTAGTTAGCTGCAAGGCCCATTAGATTAGAGCCTGTGTTGGTTATATGAGGTCCTCTGGACCCAACACAGTACCCAACCCATGACGTTCAGCCAGCTTTACAGTGACTTCAGAGCTAAAGACTTTATGCCACAGCATAGGCACTCATGCGAGTACTTCTGCCTCCCAGCCCACCCGAGAGGGCAGGGGGGCTCTGAACCTTCTCTTAATTGAAACCAAAGGCCCTGCTCTAGGACCTCTGTCATGAGTGACTGTCCTCTGAGTCAAACAACTACCATTTTGGGGAGTTCAGCTGGGCCCCCATCCCCCACCCCAAAAGACCACCCCAGTTAGGACAATTGACAGCTTACACGATAGAAGACAGAGACTCTCTCGTGAGTGCTCATCTGCTCCCTACCATCCAGCATCTCTGCGTGTGGCCTGGGGGGAGTAGCTAGAGCAGATAGGCTGGGGAAGGCTAAGACGTCCTTGTTGGATGAGGCTTTCCAGATGTGGACAGTTGTGGGAGGAACACTGCACCCCTGAAAGCAACCCCTCACCTGGGCTTAATAGTAAAGCCCAGTAAAGTTCTTCAGAGAGACGTCTGGTGGAACCCGCCTGGCTGTCATTGAGACCTTGGGAGGAAAGGTAGACATTGCTTTCTTTTTCCCCTAGGGAGGGATTTTAGCAGAAACCTCACATCACCTGGCCTCAGGAGGTTGCTTCCTTCCACAAACCGTGTTCTGCCCGCTTTCTCGAGACAAACACTGGTGTTCCGATCCATCATCATAGGCTAGGAGCCCCGAGGGTGTCTTGCTCATTAGTGGATTCATCCCCTCCCCCATTCTATATTCATTTACTCAGCATGCACCTGGTGTCACAGGCGGAGAGACAGACAGGGTCTGTCTCTGTCTGCAAGGGCCTCAAGGTCTGGGCAGCAGATGGACCCAGAACGGGCTCTGGGTGGTGCAGTAGTCAGTTCTTTCCCCAGCCTCTGAAGTGGTCGGTGCTCAGAAGTATTGACTAGTCACAAGGAAGAGGATAACGTTGGTTAATTTTCTGTTTCAACTTGACTAGGCTAAGGGATGTCCAAAGAGCTTGTTACACATTATTCCTAGCTGAGTCTGCGAGGATGTTTCTAGAAGAAACATTTGCATCAGAGACAATATTCACCCTGGCCAATATGAGTGGGGATTCTCCAACATACTGAGAACCAGAATAGACAGAAGGCCTAGGCAGCTGTCCTCTTTCATCTTCAGACGCCTGTACCCGTGGTTCTCAAGTCTTTGGATTTAGACTCAGAAATACTATAGGTTCTCAGGTTTTAAAACTCAAAGGTATATCAGCATTCCTTGCTCTCCGGGTTACAGGTCAAAGACCATGGGGCATCTCGGCTTCTGTGACTGCATGGGCCAATCTTTCATAACGTCTCTTTCCTCGTGTCTATGTTTAGCCTGTTGCTTCTGCCTTTCTCAGGAATCTGAAGTATGGTGGGGATAGGTAGGCAAGTGAACAGAAGAAAGGCACAGGGACAGTGCTGTAAGATCATCACCAGCATTTCCCAGCGTTCCCTGTCTCTGGATGGGGCCTTGTGACTAGTTCTCGCTAATGGATGGCCCAGTGCCTAGGCTACCCCATGAACTCTTTTGTTGTTGTTTGAGACAGGATCATTCTAGTGTGTAGCTCTGGCTGTCCAGGAACTCAGTATGTAAACAAGACTAACCTCTAACTCCCAGAGCTCTGCCTGCCTCTGCTGTGACTAAGGGTATGCGTCACCATGCCTGACTGTCTCATGAACTCTTCAGCTTTTGGCCTTTTAGCTCCCTGAATGCCAATCAACGACCTAGCTGAGGTGACCAAGAAGTCACAAGCTAGGAGTGACCGTTCAACCAGGAACACCCACTGTGTTAGAGTAGAAAAAACAAACCCACAAAACAACATAGCTCCTTGACTTGTAAAAAGATGATTAAAGGCAGTGAGAGACTATTGAAACAAAACCCCAACATGTAAGCTACTGACTTAGGAGTGGGTTGTAACAGCAAGGGAGCTGGTACTGGAGTCTGGAGAAGGGACCCATGTTGTCTGAGGCAACTGTTTGGTAGAACTGTTGCTTTGTCAAGAGAGAAAGGAAGGGCACACACTACTTGACCCTCAGGAACAGGAAGGAGTAAGGTGAACAGCGTGCCGATGTGGGCACAGATGTTATTGGGTGGGTTGGCAAGGCATGGCAAGAATGTTTTATGCTAAGGAGAAGAGCAGCCATTATCAAAGTAGAAATACAATAAAACTGAGACACTCTAAAATAAGAGGGTGGCGGAGAAATGAGAAGAGTATTTTGAAGCTGTAAGAAGGAAACTAGATAAGTTTGATGAAACTAAAACATGCATGCTGAAAGGGACCGGATATAGATCTCTCCTGAGAGACACATCCAGAGCATGTCCAATACAGAGGTCAATGCTAGCAGCAAACCACTGAACTGAGAACAGGACCCCCTAGGGGGGAATTAGAGGAAGGATTGAAAGAGTTGAAAGAGCTTGCAACCCCATAAGAACAACAATGCCAACCAACCAGAGCTTCCAGGGACTAAACCACTACTGAAAATCTATACATGGACTGACCCAGGGCTCCAACTCCATGTGTAGCAGAGAATAGCCTTGTTGGGTCACCAGTGGAAGGGGAAGCCCTTGGTCCTGCCAAGGTTGGGCCTCCAGTGCCGGGGAGTATGGGGGGCAGTAAGGGGGATGTATAGGGGCAATACCCGTATGGGGGAGGGAGGGATGGGATGGGATGGGGGCTTACGGACAGGAAACTGGGAAAGGGAATAACATTTGAAATGTAAGTAAAGAAATATATCTAATAAAGAATTTTAAAAAGATATAAACTGAACTCTGAGTAACAATGACTCAATAACACTTATTACTTAAATATAAGCTCATGGCAAGCATTTTAATTTGGCTTTTTTTGGTCAAGATGGGCTCTGAGTAGCTGCTGTTCCTCTGAGAGACAACAAGGGGTGGGCGTGAGAACATGGGGAGAAAGAATGTGTTGTGATTAATACCAGGAACCAACTCAGAGAAATTAGCAACTGAGTAAGTGCCTGAAGGAATTACAGTTTGTAATTGACACAGACCTCAACCACAGTGTAACAGAAATGGCTCTGTCAGTTCAAGACAAAACAGAGGGATGGTGGAGCTAGAACGGGAAGCGAGCCTGGGCCACTCATTTCTCCGAGCACAGAACGTTTTGGGATCCTGTCTTATCTCCCAGCTGTCAAGGTGTTCGCAGCAAATTCCAAGAAAACAGGCCATTCCTAGGGGACTGAACAAGTTGCCTCCCCTCAGCTTCTGACTCATAAGGTCTCAGGATATACATCACCACATGGATGACTAACAGAGACTTCAGGCTTATCCCCTCAAAAGATGGATATCCGAGACTCCCAGTGCCGAATGGGATGGATTAACGAACCAGGCTTACTTCCACTCGAAACAGTCAAAACTTCTTGGCAAACAGGTAACACAATCTCTCTTAAAGCATTACACATTGAGCAGTTAGGAACTGTAATCTCTAACACAAGAGAAACAACAGAGGTGCATCCCACCATGCCAAGCTCGTTCCAGAAGGACAAGCTAGGGAGGACTGAGAGAGTCTCCCTCATCTGAGAAGATAGGACTGGAGCCTAAGAAGGCTTGACTTTGCAGAGGAAATGGTTAGCAAAGAGAAGCTGTAGGAAGAAAACGCTAGGGATACACAGAGGGTCCATTTGTTGAGCCACACAGGGGAGATAGAGATATGACCCCCCCACACCAAAATAAATGAATGAATGAATGAATGAATAAATAAATAAAAATAAAAGACCAAAGTGGGAAAATCTTTGTAGCCCAAGAAAGAAAACTTTCTGGCTGTGCCATCCAGAATGGAAACTCTAAGAGTCAGGTAGATTGCACAGTGTCTGCTTCAGTGAGCAGAAAAACATTAGCCCCAGCCTAAATGCTCCTCTGATCTAATATAATCACACTTAAAGGTAAGCCTTAGAAGAATTAATCTCGGAGTTGGACAGGTGGCTCAGAAGTTTATGACACGTACTACTCTCGCAGAGGACCCAAGTTTACTTTCAACACTTGTATCAGGGACCTTGGCCCTCCCACCCCATAACTCTGGCTCCAGAGGATCCAATGCTATTTTCTGGCCTCTCTGGGCACCTGTATTCCTGTTCACAAACCCACACAGAAGCACGGAAGTATATACATCATTAAAATTATTTTTTTTTTAAAAAAAGAACCAGTCTTTAAGTGACTTAATCTCGTTCCATAACGAAGTTCAAACATGTTTATAGAAAGATCAAAACATGCAATCCCTGGCAAGGCGACATTTCCATGCAGGCATACACTCAAAGATGATCAGATAGGAAGGGATGTAGCGAGATAAGATATTCCACGCGGAGAAACTGTTACCAATAAGAACTAAGCCAGAGCTTACATAGATGATAGAATCGCTGGGCTGGGAGTCTCACACATTACTTCACTACATCTTGGAGAAGACACATGGAGGAACAACTGAGTATCCATACTACGGAAGTCTAAGATCCAGGCTGAATGGACAGACGTGCGAATGCCCACAGCTGAGGCTGGTTTGGACTGGAAACGGTGGATTGGATTGAGAGGGAGAAGATAAGGAAACCGAAGACACCTGGAAACACAAAGGAAAAATACTACACACACACACACACACACCCACACCCCAAAACAACAAAAACCCCCCAAACCCACAGTGAGCACTGGGATAACAATGAGCACCCCAGTGCACACGTCACTGGAGTCCCCAGAGAGGTGAGATGGGACAAAAGTGTTTCTGTGAACTACTGACTGTAGAGTGCTGAGTACTTCTTGATGCTCCAGAAATAACATAAGAAGTCGGAACCGTAGCCCAAGGGAAGAAAGATAGCAGATGGCTTTCTTGTTGGAATCATCTGCAGCCAGAACAACATTCTTTTACACAGAGATAAGAGTGTTTCTTACCTACTTACAATGTCTTTCAGTAATGGTAAAAATAAGCTTCTCAGGTATAAAAATCCTCAGAGAAATCATTGCCGAGTGCAGACTTGCACGGTAAGAAAGATCAAAGAAATCCTCCTCGGGACAGGTAGTTGTGTGCATTTGCACAAGGGAGGGAAGATCTCCATGTCCTGCACATCAAAGGGAGCTCTTGGGCTCGTTCACCCTTTAAGAGGAGCTTGTTTCATTAAAAGGAAAAAGTATTAGCATTTTTAATTGTGAAAAACTGTGGGCTTCCTTTTTAGACCCGTATATGGTTACTTTGAGGAGGTCCATTCCCTCCTCTCCTTTCCCTCCTCCTCCTTAGCAGCTCACCTCCCAGCAATGCACATAGCCTATGGACACCAATATCATTAGCAATGTTTCCTTTTCTCTTTAGAATACCATTTTAAATTTACTTTTTGAAGTTTTTATACATGTATATACATGTATACTTGGATCCTATTCACCCCCACTTCCTCCTTCCCGCTTTCCCAAGGACCCACCAACTTGTCTGCCTTCAAATTCCATGTCTTTTTTAAAAAAGTTGTTATTTTTTTATGAATAGCCCTTTGAATTGAGTTAGTGCTGACCATGTGCACACAAATGCTGGGCCGTCATTCACTGGGGCATGGACAGCCCTCCAGTGACTACATTCTCAAAGCAAAGTAACTCTCCCTCCCCAAGCAGCCATAAAACACTAATAGTGGCTCAGCTGTGGGTGTGGCCTCAGGGGCCCTCCCTCACCTATGACGGAATTTTCAGTGGTCTGACCTTGTGCAGGACTTACACAGGCAACCGTCCATATCAGCCTTTCCTAGCTTTTCTTCCTAACCTCTGGCTTTTACATTTTTCTCACCGTTCTTTGATATTTCCTGGGACTTGGATTGGTCAGGGGGGTTGATATGAATGATCTGTTTATAACCAAGTACTCACAATCACTAACTCTGAGCACTTTAACCAGTTAGGAATTTCTGCGTTAACCGCCATCCTCTACAGAAGCTTCTCTGACCAAGGCTGAACACATCACAAATTTGTGGGCATAAACATAAATATTAAGAAGATAGTTTGACAATATGGTCACTTTCCAAAATACCACCAGTGGATTCCCTCCCTGGGGCCTATGATCTCCACACTCAAAGGCTTTTGAGCAGGTTTATAGTACCACACACAAACTCACATCTGAGGAGAAAGTCTCAAATCCAGTCAGAAAAGGGTTGGCTGGTTACAATAACCATCAGGCCACTATTGTAACAGTGGGCACATCTTTCCTCATGGTCATCATTTCAATGCAAATTTAAATGATTTTAGGATTCTATGCCATCCCAATAAGAGCAGCTACCATCAAGAAGACAACAATACTTGCAGATGAGGATATGTGGAAAGAGAGACCTCTCACCGCTGGTGGGAGTGTAAGCTTGTGAAGCCATTGTGGAAAACAGTGTGTGTAGATTTATAGAAATAAACAAACAATAGATACATAGATAGATACATAAATAGATAGCTACATAGATAGATACATCGTCAGATACATTGATAGATGCATAGATACATAGATACATAAATAGATACATCGATAGATACATATATAGATACTAAATAGATAGATAGATACATCGATAGATACATACATAGATAGATACATTGATAGATACATAGATACATAAATAGATAGATACATAGATACATACATAGATAGATACATAGATAGATACAGAAATTGATAGATACATAGATACATACATAGTACATACATAGATACATACATAGTCAGATCCTTTGTAGAATATTGTAACATTTCTAAGTACATATCCAAAGGACTTCACATTCTACCATAGAGATGTTCATTACTCTATTCACAATGGCAAGGGGATGGGAGTAGCTTAGATGTCCATCAACAGATGAGGGGTTAACGAACATGTGTTATATATATATATATATATATATATATGTGTGTGTGTGTATGTATATATGCAATGGAATTTTATTAAGTCATAAAGAAAAATGAAATGATGAAAATTTCATGGAAAATGGGAGGATCTGGAAGTTATTATATTAGCTGAGGTGAAGACAGAAAGACAAATGCCACACGTTCTCCCTTGGATGCAGATCCCAGCTTCTAATTGTTAGGCTGTGTATCTGTGTGGAGTGAGGGTAGTTATAGGCACGGAATGAAAAGGGACCATGAGAGAGACAAGGAGAGTTGAAGGGAGACAGGCAGGGAGGGTAATAGAGTATCTGTGACATGGGCATGGAAGGAAACTATTGGGAATGGAAGGGTAGCAGGTGGGCCATGAGATGGGGGAGGGGAGTGGGGAAGAAGGGTCAGCCAACACTAAGAGTGTGTGAAAACGACAATAAGGAAACCCGTTACTTTGTCTGATGATTTAAAATCTCCCTTCTCTCCTTCTCCTTTCCTGCTAGAAGAGAATTGTGTGTGTTAACATGGAAAATGGCTGTAAGTCCCTCTTTTCACGTGAAGTGGTGCAAAGTCATTTTAAAGTAGTCTTGGCAAATCTCGCCTGCATGCTGTAACCTGCAACTTGTTACTCACACACTGACAACGGAGAAAATAGGACACACTTCACTGTTGCCAAAGAAGGGAAGAAGAAGAAGAGGGAAAGGAAGAGAAAGAAGAAAAGGAAAGAAAAGTCGAGTGAGCTGTCAGCAGTTCATAAGATAAAGCTGTTTGTTTCTTTGAGAGGGATTTGTCTTTTTTTAAACTTCTGATTAAAATTTTATTTACATTCGTTTATTTTTTTGTGAGCATATGTATGACACAGTGGGCATGTGGTGGTCAGAGGAAAACTGCATGTGTGCGTGGTGGATGGAAAACCTGACGTCAATAGGCCATGCCCGTAAAAAGAGGACACTCATAGGCCTGAGAGGTGGCCCAGAGGGTAAGGTGCTTGCCACCAATGACCTGAATTCAACTCCTGGGAGCCACATGCTGGAAGGAGAGAACTGGCGCCTGCAAGTTCTGACCTCCCTGTGCATGCTACAGTGCATGCTACAGGGTACACACATGTTCATACCAAGACCAGCCAGCACCGCTCTGCCCTCGGTGAGCTCCTGTAAAAGGGGAAATTACGAGTAAAAAGGAATTTTTTTTCTAAACTATAAACTCTCTCTCAAGAAATGGTACCTGGCAGTTAATCTGGTAAAAGCTTCTGCCCGCAATTATCCCGTCTTGCAGAGAGAAACAGTGAAGTTGTTGCCGTTGTCCCGTGCAGAGACATCCGGCATCTCAACATGCTTGGCCAACTGACCACAGAAAGGAATCTCCCTTTACACTTAGTCACATGGACTCTTTGTGGCACTTAGCAGTTTAAGTCCACCAATGATGTCCTGGCTTAGAAGCAGTGTGAGAAAGCCTACAAGTGTGGATCCTCTGTGTGATCGCTCAGACTCATGAAGATATTTTTCCTATGCGCCGCAAGTAATAGACATTTCCAGCCCTCTGCTCAGGGTTCAGTGTGTCTGAAAGCAGAGACATCCTCACTCCCCTACGTGACACTGAGGCAGATCAGCTAGGTAACCCTGCGACATCCCAGCTCTGGTTTCTTCTGCCTCCCAGGGTTGTGATCAGCTGGAGGCATTCCTCAGGGTCACCAGTCCCTACCCTTATGGAGCAACAAGCCATTCCTTGGTATTTATAGAGCAAAAGCCACCACGGTTTGAGGACTTTGAGGTAGGGACAACAGTGAAGGCAAAGAGTGAGTCCCGTTGTTACCTAGCGACAAATGAAGAATGGCGGTCATTCCTGGAGGAAATTAGCAAAATCAGAAGCCTGTAGCCCTGACTGCTAGGCTCCCCAGGTGCTCCAGGCCACAGCACCCACCTCCCATCCCCCACTACTACCCAGTGTGCTCACACCAAGCCCTGCCCATGGGCAGCGACAGGAAGGGACCGACAGCATCCTTCTCCAGACGCTGGCCACAGACTGCCAGGAAGAGGAAAGCGAGAGGAAGAAGCCAGAATTGCTCCTAGGGTATTTCCTCAGATGTAGAAAGAGAAGGGTCAGCTGGGTGAAGCTTCTCTGTCTCTAAGGTCATAGGGGACAGAGTGCAGGGCCTTTGTATGGATGTCTCCTGTGACCTTTACCTCAAGCCTGCAGTTAGCTGGGCTTTCTCAGTGGCTTCAGAGAAGGCTGCACTGTATAAATTTATATTTATATATACAGTACATATGTATATATAAATTTATATTTATATATACATTTGGTATACATATACTAACACTGGAATGGCACAGTGGTTAGCGTAGCTGCTGTGTAAGGATAGTGTGTAAATTCATGATGACCTCTGTTCAAAAAATTAATTATTAATTAATTATTGGGCTGGAGAGATGGCTCAGTGGTTAAGAGCACTGACTACTCTTCCGGAGGTCCTGTGTAGCCCTGGCTGCCCTTGAACTCACTCTGTAGACCAGGGTGTCCTTGAACTCAATGAGATTCTCCTGCCCCAGTTTCCTAAACACTGGGATTAAAAACGTGAGACACCCAGTTCAGAACAGACAATATTTTAAAATATTTTTTCCTGATATGTAGCTTGGCTTTTTATTTTCTCAATAGTGTTTTGTTGTTGTTGTTTTCAAAAATGGCTTTGAACTGTGACAAAATCTGTGACCACTTTTTCTTTTATAGTTGATTCATTTTATACACTAGGGAATCCCACATATTTTTTTCCTAGAAATTTTACAGTTTTGGCCATTATATTTGTTTCTATGCTTTTTTTCAGTTTTTGCATATAGTCTGAGGTAAGAATTGAGGTTCCTTTGTATTTCTGTTTATAGATACTCAGGTATCTTGCTTCATTTGAAGAATAAATTCTTCTACCCACTGAACTTTTAAGATTTCTTACTGGGTTTTTTCTGAGCATCTTTTCTGTCTATCTATGTGGTTTTATTTTTGCATTGGTCTGTTGGTTAGTTTTAAAGTCAACTCTAAAACCAACCCGAATGGGTGTTTTATTTGCTTATCTGTCTGGGCACCATGTGCATGCCATGCCCATGGAGGCCAGACGAGGGCATCTGATCCCCTGGGATTGGAGTAAGAGACAATTGTGAACCACCTTCTAGATGCTGGGAATCAAACTCCAGCACTTCAAAGCCCTTAACTGCTGAGCCACCTCTCCAGCCCTGGTTTTAAGTCAACTGGATACAAACTAGAGTTATTTGGGAGGAAGTACCCTCAACTGAGAAAGTACCTCCAAAAGTCTGGATAAAGACTCTGTAGAGCATTTTTTTTAAAAGGAAAAATTAATGATGGATGTGGGAGGATTCAGTCCACTGTGGGTGGTGCCATCCCTTAGGCTGGTAGTTGTATAGGAAAGTGGACTGAGCAAGCTGTGAGGAGCAAGCCAGTGAGAAGTATTCCTCCACGGCCTCTACTTCAGTTCCTGCTTCTTGCCTTTAAGTCTTGCTCTGACTCTCCTTGCTAATAGACTGATATGGAAGTGTAAGCCATAACCTCCAGTACATGTTGCTTTTGTTCCCCAAGTTATCACAGCAGTGGAAACCCTGACTGAGACAACTCTCTGGTCTGTTTCTCTGGTCTTGGGCCTTAGATTTACAGCATATCTGAAAATCAAATATAACACCCAGTCTCCCAATGGATATATCTTTTAAAATATTATTTGGCTATCGTAGGTCATTAACATTTCTATATAAATATTACTATTAGTTTTCCTATTTCTACAAGGAAAACATGTTGGAATTCTTATTACAATTTCATGGGTCAAATTGGAGATAAATTGATGTTTTAACAACATAAGATCTTCCAGTCCATGAACATGCTATATCTCGTCATTTAATTTCTCCTTCATTTTTATTAATGATTTCCCATAGTTTTCAGTGAATGGGGCTTGAGTATACATGGTTTAAAATATCTCTAAATGTTATATATTTCTTTAGACTACTTAAGGGGGTTTTGTTTTTACTTTCTTTTTTGAGATGTTTATTACTGGTAGACAGAAACAAATTATGTTTATATACTGATTTTGTCTCCTGGAACCCTTCTCAATCCTGTTATTGCCATTAATAACTTTCTAAGATGGGTTCCTTAAGATTTTTGATGATTATTATTTGCAAATAAAGGCAGTTTTACTTCTTCATTTCTAGCATTTACTCTTCTTATACCTTAGTCTGGTACCATTATGTTGAATAGAAGTAATAAAGTTCAGGATTATTTTTGTATTATTTCTTGCGCCCTCACACCATTGTCATTATTAGTTCATATTAGTTTCTTCCTTTGAAATACTTGTATGTACTCAATCTAGAGAGTTGATTAAATACACAGAATCTAGAACTAAGGCTCAAGTTCAAATCTTGAATCTACCAGTCACTGGTTGATATTTGGGCAATTACATAATCTCTTTGGTTCAGCTTTTTTATTTACAAAGAGATTGACTATAATATGCCTACCTCATGGTTAGGGGCGGGGTAAGGACTAAACCTTTGCTCATTCCAAGTGCACACTAACTGTGAGTATTGTCTGGTCACACTTTCCCAACTACTCTCAACGCAACAGTAAGATTCTATTGAAACATAAATCAGAACACATCCCTCTCCAGTTCCAAGCCCTTTAGTGATTCCATTCAAGTGCTATATAGTCAAAGACCTTATAATAGGGTCTCCGTCTAGGCTGAGGGGACCCAGTGACACAGCCCCCTGCAAGCCTAGACTGTGGAGAGGTAGTACCTCAGCCATGATCACTGGAAGAGTCATTGGGAGCAGACAGATAAATGAGGCCACTGTCCCCTAGCATGGGGTTGCCTTGCCCTCCAGGAAATGTATTCTTGTGCAGCTCAACTCTACCTCCTCCTTGAGGTAACAGGACCTTGTCACTGGACACAGACCAGTCTCAAAGGAGCATTGGTCACACAGCCAGGTCTCACACACCATGCAAGTGAGTGATGGGGACCTCCCCTCACCCCAGGGTTTTATAGTCAGCAACCAAGATGGCATCCATCTCTAAGTGTTCCTGGATTGAATGGCCCTTCAGCATGCTTGCCATGAGTGGGTCTCAGGGTGGGCATCAGCTGCCACCATCTGGGAGACAGAGGCAAACCTGGTGCTACCGTATCTTCACACTGCATTGGGGGGAGGCCTTGTACTGAATGCCAGACCCATGGTGATGGAGATAGCCCTGCCTGTATGGTGCTGGTCATCCAGTGGGGAGACAGAAAGAAAATTCACCACAGACATAGGGTGGGCAGGTTCGGGGAGAAAATTACTCATCTGGTCTTAGGTTATAGCAAGCAGTTAGGGAACCCTTCCTGGGAAGTGATAACCTAATTTCTGAGTAAAGAAAAGAAAAAAAAAATCATGGTCAGAGAGGTCACTGGTTCCTTTGGGGGTGAAGGCAGAAACTTTGAGGATTTCCGGCAGGTCTGATAAGCGGGGCTTTGTCATCCATTCTCACCACACCTGTGCCAGCTTTACCTGGCTGTCCTGAGTGAGTCAGAGCCTTGACTCAAGCAAGCCTGGAACTTATCTGTAGTGTCCCATATACTGTTCTTGGGGTACGCCTTTCCAGCACTGTCTGTAAACATCATCACCTTTGATTTAAAGTGTATGAACTGAGGCTCAGAGGGTCTCACACAGCTAGCCTAAAGCCAAGCCTAGATTTGCACTCCTGTCTGTCAGCCTGCAAAGAGTGAGGTCCCTTCTTCTTGTTCTCAGACAGTTCCAAGCCAATGACGGTGACATTTGCGATGGCATCCTCAAGACCTTGAGGTACTCGACGTATAAAAGCCCAGGCTGTGATCTAGAGGCTGCCACACCTGCCCTTGAGCTTTACAGCCCTCAGCCCCCATCGGACATGAACATGAGGTTCAGTGGGGGACATTTACAGTGAGCAAGGCGCTGAGGGTGAGCCGGTGTGCTAGTTATAGGGACACAGACCGAATCACCTCCTCCCCTCTCCCTGACACAGGTCCAGCTTGGGCCTCCCTTAGCACCATTAACAGGCACAGAGAAGGACAATTTCTTACCTCCTCTCCTTGCTTTAACTGCAAGGCAGCCAGAGCCGCTCACCCCAGGCTGCAGAAAAAAAGGAGGCTCGGATAGATAAAGTTATCTGATCTGGAATCGGACTGACCCGAAAGCCCAGCTCATATCCCTACACCCCCATCTGCACTTCTCTCTGCCTTTCTGCCATGATCTTGGGAGTCTGGAGGCAGAGGCTCAGCAGCTCTCCCAGAACAAACAGCCCCAACCTGGGACTGTTTTCCAGACTGTGGAGGTCTGCCGATTGCCGGGCTGCACCTTAGCTGGAGAAGAGCCTTCAGCAGGACATCCGTCATAATGTATGGCCCACGGTGACAACATTTAAGGTCATAAGGCCACTGCAGGAGTCATGCCCCAGCTCCTTCTTCATGCCACATTTTCACATTGCCCATCAGGAGGAGCTGGGGGCACCCAGAGCCCAGAGGGGACTCTCCATCTTGGCTACAGACTGCAATAGCTAGAGAATTTTCTTAACTCATCAGTGCCTGGGCCGCACCCCAGAGATCTAGAGCAGGACAGAAATCTTGACAGGTTAAAAAGTCTCCTCGTACCATGACTGTGGCATGGCACCCAGGTTGAGGGTCCCTAGCTATGCAGTCTCTGCTGTCCCCATCCATCCTCCTGTGTAAGCTTGCCCAATGTAAGGGCTCAGAACTGGAACATAAGGACAGGAGCTGGAGGCTCTGCAGAGTGGAGTCATCCAGGGCACTGAGGCAGGCACCTCTGGGAGATTTCCTCATCCCCCGAAGCTGAGGGATGAGGAATTTTGGTATTTTAGGCCACTTTCCTTGGAAATTTAACTCTAAAGCTCCCAGAAGTTGGCAAAAGGCGGCTAATTTTGTAGCTATAAAGCGAGTTGCCAAAGGAGGGGCGCCCTTCCTGGAAGGCTCCCACAGCGAGCCTTTCTTCCTATTATTGACTCAACCTCTGCCATTCATGCCTCTGAGACAGGCCTGATACTGTAGCTGGGTCCAGGAACTAAGAGGTAACAGGTAACACACTTACAGGTGATGGGCAGCTATGTGCAGGATGCAGTGTTGACGTGGGAGGTCAGCAGATGACACGGCATGCACATTTGCCGTTTGGATAGAAGCTCTCTTGCTCTTTTGGCTTCCATGTTCATGAATCTGAACCCAAGGCTACAACCCAACTCCACCATAAAGAGACCACGAGTCTAGAAGGTCAGAGAAACACTGGGATTCCACTTTGGGATCTGAGTGCCTTTGGGTGAGATACACCCAGGGTGGGTGGACCCAAAGGGGTTTTCCTAGGGACTTGGTGTCCCTGGCACCCTTCATGCTGGGCTGCCACAATAGCAAGGAATCAGTTGAGAATCAGGGAAAGGGGAGACTAAGCCTCTGGGGCAGTGCTCTGTTACCCCTTACACTCACAGACCCTCATCTGGGGATGGAGTTCTTATTGGAGGGCTCTTCCTCTCTGGCGACAGATTGGCAGGTCACAGAAGGTTCATTTCTCCTTACCTGGAGGGACCTCTGTATAAACTGAGAGCATGGCCACTCCACGGTATGGTTAAGTTGAAGGCTTTTATTGTAGATGGGGTGGGTGGGAATTAGTCTAGGCTCTGCCTCACCGTTACCTGGGAACAGCCAGGTATGACTGACTCCTCTCTCTCTTGCTCTCCTGCCTTTGCTCCCTTACCTTCTTCCCCCTCTCTCCCCATTTCCTTTCCCCATTCTCTCTCCCCATACTCATGGCTGATCTCTCTCTCTCTCTCTCTCTCTCTCTCTCTCTCTCTCTCTCTCTCTCTCCCTCTCTCTCATCTCCCCTCCCCATGCCAGGAATAAACTCTATTCTATACTATACCGTCATGTGGCTGGTCCCTCAGGGGAAAGGGATGCCTCAGCATGGGCCCACAGAGGCACCCCCTTCCCCCACACCTTACCGCACCTCCATCAAACATAGTCCTTTTCTCTTTATTTTTATAAAACACAGCGTGTGGGGGCGGGTGAGAATAGCTATGGTTATTAGTAAGAGTGCAGAGCAAGAATAGCAGAGGAGAAAACATAAGGAGACAAACAGGGCCAAGCACAGAGAGGAGGAGGAAGACAGAGAAGGAGAGAGGAAGAGGGGAAGAAGGGGAGGGAGGGAAGGAAAGAGGGAGGGGAAGAGGAGGGGAAGGAGAGAGAAAACATAATGGGGGAAAAAACACCACAAAACTTCAGGGTTACGTGGAGAACGTGGGGGAAGGGAAGCCCAGGAGCTGGAGGAAGTGAAAAGTCCAGGAAGGCGGCATTAACTTTGAATGGTGTGCACATACTTGTGACACTGAGTGGGGGGTGGGGCAGAGGCCAGCATGTGCCTTGGTATGCTAAAAGGCATCACAGGTAGCCATTTGTCCCTTTGGCCTCAGGTAATGGAAATGACACCTTTTGGTAGGGGGAAACCAGGTTCACACGTTCCTGAGGAATACTGGCTTTTATCTAATAATCAGAAATCCCCTCTTAAGGTCCATTTGTGGCTGTTTGAATTGCCTTTTGGAGCTTGGGGAGTTGGAATCTCCTTGGATCTAACAACTTGTGCAACCTTCCCAATTTCCTGTGACTCCTGAAGAATTTACAACCCTGTTACCAGGAAGAGTTAGAAACTTGGAGCGGGACTTCCTGTACGCCATGGGGGCTCCCAGGGTCAGCTTTCTAGAGCCTAGAGCCTGAGAACCCTCTCTCTCAGGCCTCAGCGGTAGATGAGACTTCATTAAGATCGTGCTCTGCTGAAGGACCGGAAGAGCCTGGTGGTAGATCCCACCCCAGCTACCCAACATCCGGTCAGAAGTTTATAGGATCCGAGCCCTCGGGGCACGTAGGATTTCTCTTACCAGATAGGTGTGCCAAAAGCATTTGACCTGGAGATCCCAAGGAAGGAACGCGAGGGGAAAGGGAGGAGCCAGGGGAGGATTCCCAGCCCTTTGGTGCAGGAGGACCGGACCGTTTCTCACTAGCAGTTTTAGAGCATCAACAGAAACCATCCCCCTGCACCATGTCACATGCTTGTGGCCACAAGGATGGTGCTAGAGGGGGTAGAGAAGGGAGGACCAGAGGTGGGCACAAGGAAGACGAGGCGGTCCCTGACGGTCCGGTCAGATGGGTCCTGGCATGCAGCACGCTGACATTTAAAACAGCTGATGTCTTTTCCTGGGTTGACAGTAATCTTAGTTTTTACCCCCTCTTTCTGCTAATAATTTCCAGAAAGTAAATTTAAAACAGGCCGCCTACTTAGGTATAGACACGGGACCAAGTGTCCCTGAGGGTCGTTTAGGAAAGAGGTAGCCTCAGCCTTGGCAAAGTGTGGGCTTTCCTGCTCGGACTGACAAGTGCTTTGATTCTGCTCAACACATCATAGCCACGTCGAAATTTTTCTTCAAGTGTTTTTATCTGAGGAGGAATAGTATTTTGCCTAAAAACACCACTTTCTCCCATGTAAAAACGTCTAACATACACAGTGGAGTCGGTCTCCAGTGTGCCATGAGCAGGTTTAATAATAACCATCTGCCCACCCTTGATTCATCTCCAGCCTGCATCTGTACTTCCTCCCTAGCCTCTGGTCATGGGATTACCGTAAGGCCCGCTCTAGACTTGAAGGCCTTCATCTGTGAATACTTAGTGCTCTAAGAAGTAGGACTTTCTCTTCAAAACCAGATGTGCAAGCTAACGCAACGTAGGAGAGTTAACTGTGGCTCCTGACTGTCATCAGATTCCCCTTCGTGGTTAAGCTTTCCGACTGTCTCTTTACGCCATGTATGAGTGAGCAGCTGTGTGTACCCCAAAAGCCAGAGAAGAGCATCAACAGTTCTGCGCTATTCTTCTCAGCCACACCCCCTTGAGATAAGTTGATGGTCAACAAACCCCGTGTCAATAAGATCCTCCTGGGCCTGTCCTCGTTAGCGGTTAATGGGTGGGCACACCCAGTGGTTTTCTCTGGGTTCCAGGTTCGAAACTCGGGTCCTCATATTTGCACAGCAGGTGTTCTTACCCCTTGAGTCGTTTATCCAGGTCCTACTGATGGTTTTTCATAGATGAGCTGTCGAAACAAAGCTTGCACATCGATTTTGCTTGGTTAACACGCCTCTTAAGTTTCCTCGAGACAACCATTTTTTTCCTTGTAATATATTTGTTTAAAAAAAGAATCATATGTCCTGCAGAATCTTTTGCATGTTGATCATTGTTGATTGCACCCTCCTAGTGTCTTTCATGGGTTCCTCTGGTCTCTCTTGCTGACAACGGCAGTTAGATTTGGAGGTTTCACTATGGTAAATTCTCTGTAAGAATTCATTGGCAATGAGTTCAGTCTTTATTATGCAAACATGTCCGTTCTTCTTTGTTTTGTGAAATATATTCATTGCAAAGTTTTCCATACTCCCTGGCTGACAGTTTTAAATGACATCCACGGGCCCACGGGTAGCTAAGGGTGTCTGCTGCCAAGGTTGACATCCTAGGCTTGATCCCTCAAACCCACATGGTCTGACACCTGGAAGTTGTCCTTTGACCTCCACATGTGCATTACGACACGTGCATGCCCACACAATCAATCAATATTTAAAAAAAGTGTTGACGTCATCCCAGAATGCCTCGGTCAGTCATTATGTCATGACATGCAAAACAGTGGTTTTTAAACTGTGCCAAGCACTTCTGAATTCATTACTCAAGAAGACCCTTCCCTACAGCAAATGGCTAGGCCTTTGGTGGCCCTGAAACACAGTGGATGGAGAAGCTTCAGATAAACCTTTGCCTCTGCTCGTGTCTCAATATCTGTCAAAGGCAATTAGTGAGACGGGCGTTAACCTCTGAGTAATTTTCTGAACGCTGCCAGGCTAGCCTGCCATCCTTGTGGGTACCAGCTGAAGATTTGCAAGGTCGAAATCAGAAGTGGCGGGCTCTACCACCGATGGCCAAGCACGAGTCTGATGCTCACACCGGTTCTCCCCTATCCTAAGTCTCTCCAGGGGAGTTTGGTGTTACCCAGGTAGGTACTGTCTATGCAGTGGGGTTGTGTGATAGCCGACACACACTGCACTGAGAGATTCACCTTGGCTTTGAGTACGACATTCTTTGACCCAACACAATTACTCTGTGTACAGCTAACTAAGAGACCCAGACTGGGCAAGGAGGGGATAAGGCTGAGGAAAAGCAGGGGTGCTGGGCTCATGTCCTCAGCGTCTTGAATTATTATCCAAAGGCACAGTCACTTGTAAATACTTTTGATGTATTTTATTCTGTCACGTTCATTTAGCTTGCTGGTGTTCAAGCGTCCCTTATGGGACTGGTAGGAGCCTTTGATTTGGCTCCTGTAACCTTCTGGCATAGCCACAATGGTCCTGTATAGCCTTCAAGTCCGACAAGGCCTTCTGGCCTCACCCTGTTCATTTCCTACTTCAGGATTCATATATTTCCTCCTTCACTGACTGTTGGTGTCTAGATATGCAAAGCAGGTGGAAAGTGCGCTTTCTATGTCCTAGGAAAATAAGTATTTATTTTGACATTTGGAGCTACTATGTATCATATTGATATTCTAGATCAAATTTTCAGGTTATAGGGTTCAACTTTAATTTTTTTAAATTTTTAAATGTTGTGTGTGTATAGAGTGTATATATGTGTGCATGTTTTGTGTACATAGACATGTTGGTGTGCATACTTGTGTATATACATGCATGTGTAGGCTAGAGGTTGATATTGGGTTTCTTCTATCAATGACTATCATTTGTTTGTGTATGTATGTATGTATGTATGTATGTATGTATGTATGTATCTAAGACAAGGTCACACTCTAAACCCAGAGCTCATCAATGGCTGTAGTGATGGCCGTCCATCTCTGGGGATCTAATTTCCTCCATGTACCTCCCTTCTAGTGCCCTGACTCCCCAGCTCTAAGGGTTACATGCATGAACCAAACCTGGCCTTTTCACAGATGCTGGGGATCTGAACTCTGGCCCTCACGCTTGCGTGACAAACACTTCACTGACTGAGCCATCTCCCAGTCCTACTCCTCTAGCATTTACATGAAAGATAGCATACGTCCATACTGTCTGGGTGGTGGTGGTACATACTTTACATCTGAACACTCGGGAAGCAGAGACAGGCAGATCTCTGAGTTCCAGCCCAGCCTGGTCCACAGAGAAAGTCCAGGACAGCCAGGGCCACACAGAAAAACCCTGTCTCAAAAAACAAAACAAAAAAACAAAGGAGGAAGATAGCGTCCTGTTGCCCTGTCTCCCACAGTTGGAGGTTTGAATAGTTGGTGACCAATTTATTTTGAAGACTCTGTTGCCTTAAGTGACCAGGCTGGAGGAAGCCGGTCACTGGGGCAGGCCTCAGGAGATTATACCTGGCCTTGGTCCCCCTGAGCTCTGAGCCTCCTGTGTCATGTCAGAGCTGGTGACTTGTTTCCCCTCAGAAGGAGCCACTGCTGACTCTGTGTCCTTCCCTACCCGAATAGGCCATAATCCCTCTGAAATGACGAATCAAAATGAACTCTCCCTCCTTTAAGTTGGTTCCATCGGGCACGTTGGCCACAGTCACAAGAAAAGCAGCTAATGATCCCTGTGGACTATACACGTGGTCTGCACCTTCCTCTCTGCTTTCCAATAGATGCCTGATATGTCGCCGCTCTTTCTAACTCCTTCTTGGCTCTGCATTGCCTGGTCATGGTGGGTGGGGTCCACTGAGCATCCTCCTGTGGTTCAAATGTGTGTTTCCAATCTTCTGCTATTACAAGAAGGATCTGATGACAGGGCAGTTTGTATCACTTGCTGGTAAGTCTGTGACTCGGTTCTTAGACGTCCAGTGTAAGAGTGAACAGCGCAGATTCTAAGCACACCCCTAGGGTCGCTGGGCCCTGTGAGGTCTCTGAACCTCTTATTGAAAATGAGTCTTGCTTACCGACAGGCAGCGAATGCTGTCTGGGGGACGGAGTGCTGCTCATTCTCTGTCATAACCATTTGCAATAAGCCTAAGTTAGTTTACAGTTCTAACATCTGTCTCTCCTCCCTTCCCCAGAAGTATGGCAAGATCTTTAACTTTTGAGTTGTTTTAATTATATGAGTCATGAATAGATCTAGTATCCCCCATCCCCAAAACAAGATTAAAGACTGGTGTAATTTTGTTTGGTGTGCTCATCAAATTCCCTTCCACACTGTGCTGGTTAGTTTTGTGTCAACTTGACACAAGCTAGAGTCATCAGAGAGGAGGAGGGAGCCTGGGTTGAGAAAATAACTCCATAAGATAGGGCTGTAGGTTAGCTTCTGGAACATTTTCTTAAGTAGTGATGGACAAGACAGAGTCCAGCCCACTGTGGGTGGTTCCATCCCTGTGACAGTGGTTCTTGCTTCTATAAGAAAGCAGACTGAGCAACTCAGGAAGCAAGCCAGGAAGCAGCACTCTCCCAAGGTCTCTGCATCGGCCCCTGCCTCCAGGTCCCTGCCCTGCTTGAGTTCCTGCTCTGACTTCCTTCAGTGATGGACTACAATGTGGAAGTGTAAGTCAAATCAACCCTTTTCTCTCCAACTTGCTTTTGGTCATGGTGTTTCATCCCGGCAGTAGAAACTCTAAGACAGACAGGGTTGGGCCTTGCCACTTTCTATCACTGAATACATTATCAAGAGTGATGTGACATTTTTCTTAGTATTTCCAGTATATCTGTAATTATGTATTTACAGCAATTTAGACCTATGAAATAACCCTTTTACTTAATTTTGGGAGAGTACAAAAATCTTTCAAAAAACTTGGTTAGATTGCCCAGGCTGACCTCAGACTTACTGTGTAGCCAGAGTTGGACTTGAGTTTTTGATCCTCTAGTTTCCACCTAAATGCTAGGCTTGCAAGCATTTGTCTCCATGCTGGAGGCAGGGGTGTGGTGGGGAAGAATCTGTCTTAGTAATATGACCAAAAACATCAAATACTGAAAAGGATGTGAAGAAATGGATTCTCTGCACACTATCCGTACCAATGCAAATTTGAACAGCCATTATGGAAAGGTAGGCATCTCCTCAGTTTAAAAAACAAGCTAGCGTATGGTCCCACAATCTCTCTATTGAATATACACCCGGAGGAGATGGAGTCAGTATGTTTAAAGAGACACCTACATCCCAGTGCAAATTGTGGCATAGTTCATAAGAACAACAACAACAAAAAAATGGCAGTCATTAACTGATGAGTGGGTAAAAACGTACAGTCTCTCCACCATGAGAAACACAGGACTATGTCATTTGTCACAAATGGGCCTGGAGGCCATCATGTTATAGGAAACAAATTAAGTACACAAAGGCAGGTGTTGCAGGATGTCATTCTTTCGTAGACTCTACGAAAGCTGCTTTTACAGAAGTTAACAATGGAGTGGTTGTTAGTGGAGAGAGTATAGGGGAGTTGGAGGATGCTGATCAGTGATGTGTAAGTGACAGCTGAGAGGAGTAACGTGTTCTCACGTGCTATGACACAGCCATGTGACCACAGATGATGCCAATGCACTGTTTATTTGGAACCATTAAAGGGATTTTGGAGACTTTCACAGTTATTGAGGACTAAGAGTGTAGCTTATTGGCAGCATGCTGGCCTAGTATTTGTGAGAAGCTAGGCTCAATTCTCAGGGGAAAGAAAAGAAAGGAAAAGAAAAGAAAAGAAAAAAAAACAGAAATGACAAACATTTATGATGATACATATGTTTACCCCAATTTAAAAATTGTTCAAGGCTGTGGCTATAGAATGTTTGCTTAGCACATAATGAAGACCTGGGTTTTGACCGTCAGTGTGTGTGTGTGTGTGTGTGTGTGTGTGTGTGTGTGTGTGTGTGTGTGTGTGTGCGCGCGCGCGCGCGCACACACACACACACACACACGCACGCGCACGCACGCAATTCATGGGTTGAAACCTCATACAGTTCTCCTAAATATGTATAGTTTTGGTTCTATTGATTTAAAAGCAAACATTTTCAAAGCACAATTGGTATAAAAAAAAAACTAAATATTTGTATCAGTCTTGTCCGTGCAAGACTTTGTTGACATAAAGATTTGAGCCCCATTCTTGCCTTCTCATCTGTTGGTCAGGTGACATTAGGGAAACATTAGTAGGAAGTGTGGGGTGTGTGAATGCATGGAAAGCCCATGGCTGAGTCTGGGAGTCCCTGCCTGGGAGAGACAAGGACCACCAGACTTCCACGTGCCAAGCGCACATGACCCTTCTTTTGTATTCAAGGGTCTGAGTTCAGGAGACTGTGAGGCTAGCACTAAACAATTAGGCCATAGATCAAAATAACTTGCCCTAGTCTCCCTTGAACTTCTCTGGTTTTAGCTCTAAAAGTCCCTGCCCTGGGAACCCCCCTCAGTCCTGAATAAACAACAACAGATGGCTTCCCTACTGGAGAAGCAGTCCTGGACTGAGGGGTCTGGAGACAGAGCTACCTTACCCTTGTCAAACATTCATGCAACTCAGTGGCTCTCAAACCTTCCTAATGCTTCAACCCTTCAATTATAGGTCATACTGTGGTGACCCACAACCATAAAATTATTTTGTTGTTACTTCACAACAGCAATTTTACTAGTTAAGAATTGTAATATAAATATCTATGTTTTCTGGTGATCCTTGACAACCCCTGTGAAAGGGTCCTACGGGTCCCAAAGGGTCATGACCCACAGGTTGAGAAACACTGATGTAGCAGAACAAAACAAGCACAGCCATTGTTGTGGAGGGAACTGGAATTGCCTTGAAGCTTAAGTAGAGTATCAACTTGAGGGACCAGTGCCTGGTTTCCTTTTTCCTGTCTGTGGTTGGAAGCAGTCTTAGAAACGATCTCTGTGGGGTCAAGGGAGATAGTTGTCTGTAAAGTGTTTGCTTTGCAAGCACAAGAATTTGAGTTCAATTCCCCCAAACCCCTATAAAAATCCAGTCTTGGTGGTGCAGCCTTAGTGCAGTGTTGGGAGGCGGAGACAGAAAGGTTCCCTGGGGCTCACTGGCCAACCCGGCTAGCATTTGGCAAGATCTAGGCTAATAAGAAACTGTCTCAAAATAAAAGAAAGGTGGACAGCATCTAAGGAATGCCACTGAGGTTGTCCTCTGGCTTCCACATGCGTGCTTACACATGTGCATGCATGTGGACACACACACACACACACACACACACACACACACACACACAGGGGACACGGCATATGGATTTTTGGCCTCTCGGAATCACTGTTAACTGGAAAGACAGGCTGACGAAGGCTAGTATTTTTATCAGTAATATGGTGAGGTATGCATCAGCCTTTAGCCATTCTGAATTACGGCTTTCAATATAAGAAAAATCAATCCCCTGATACTGAATTTTTTCATCCTTATTCACTGGGGTTAGTCATGCTTTCAGAATGGCCAAGTGAGAACCCTGGTATTTGGCAGCCTGGGCTTTCAGGCCTCAAGGCAGGAATATCCATGCCAGACTTGTATCATTGATGGAGTTTCTCCACTCCGATTATTTCATCATTTTTATGAAAGCACAATGTTCTTCCACGGATTATGAAGTGTCCCCAAGATTGCCAAGAAGGAGACTACTCAGTCAGAAAGCTGTGGGTTGTACTGGGACCTCGCTACGTCCCCCAACATCTTGTGCTTCCAGCCTCTGCTTTTTACTAGAAACCAAGGAACAGGCTCGGGTGTGGCTCCTCAGACCCCCAGAGGGGATTTATAATTTGAGTCATGCGTTCTAAATCCTATTAGTTGCCTCTGAAGTGTAACTTCACATTCAAAATAGCATAGCCATCCTCCAACCGGGGTTTTCTTCCCTGTGGCTGGGAAATGAGCGTAGTCTCCCGTGGCCTATTACATACCCTTTGTTCCCTTTGATCTGACCATCCACTCACATTTTCCCCCTTCCAATTTCAAGTGCATTTGTTCTGTCTCTCTGTGGGGGATGTGAGACCACTTTAGGTGGCTTGGTACCCTCTGACACCGCACAGAATGGATTTCCTTCAGAAACAAAGCCATTTATCATCAATGACCCAAAGGTGTTTGTAGGATGCCCACTCTGGTCCTCTTACCACTTAGACACAGCCCAGTGTGGCACCAGGCACAGGGCTGCCCAATGGGTCTTTCTCTCCAGAGACCTTATTCTCCAAAATAGCGAACCACTAAGGGGATTGAGCCATGTTTACACTTGAGCCCACTCAGTACAGCTCCCAGGGTGGCTCAGAAGCAGCCTGTCTCTGCAGGCTCTGGCCTCCCGGAAGCTACCACGTTCCTTCCAGCCTTAAGGCTCTGCACAAAGTCCTCCAGAGCCTGAGGTATGCTGGGTACTTGGAAAGAAAGCACATGGGCAGCCATGATTGAAGACTTGTCCACAAACCAGTCTGGCTTCCCGAAGCCTCAAAATTGAGAAAGGAAAAAAAAATTAAAAATCAAGTGCTTATTTTCTTTATGCGGTACACAGCCCGATAGAAAACACAAGACATTGTCACAGTAAAATGTTATCGGTCTTCTGTTCCCATCCCCCACCCTCATCTTAGTTTCCTGCCGATTCTACTCACATCCATTATGAGAGAGTGACTGATGAAGGTTCACCAGGTCTCGATGAGCAACCCCAAAGAACCTGCACTGGGGTTTATCGATAGAGACTTTATCCCACGCGGGGCAGTGGAGTTTGACCCCGGAGGCTGGGAGAAGAGGTATTTAAAGGGAGAAACCACAACCCGAGGGGGCAGGGATAGGCGTCATAGAATAACAGTGAAAATCACAAGGAAGAACTCTCTGTCTCCCAAGATTGTTTCCTAGGAGAAGCTGTCTCTTACTTCTCAGATTGTTTAACTTCATGGTCCGCTAGTTCTTAGGAGAAGTTGTTTCCTGCTTTTCAAGATTGTTCTCTAAGATTTATGGTCAGCTAGTTTCTGGGAGAAAGCTGTTGAGCTGGCCAATGTAATTATCCATTCTATAGCCCTAGGAGAGGCTTCTTGGAACATACAATTCTGGGGCCTAACCTGTTTTCTTTTTCTGCTCTAAACTTTGTGTGTAGGGGGGCAACTTTTTTTTTTTGGTTCTTTTTTTCGGAGCTGAGGACCGAACCCAGGGCCTTGTGCTTCCTAGGCAAGTGCTCTACCACTGAGCTAAATCCCCAACCCCCTAGGGGGGCAACTTTAAAACTTTTATCTTTCATTCCCCACTTCTTCTCGTGGCTAGTTCTAATCTTAGAACTAAATTTTTGTATCTTTATAATATTGTTTTTTTTTTAACCTTGTAAAACATGATATTGTTGACGTAACATCAAAATCTGAACAGTACTCATCTTTTTTTAATAAAGGTAACTAGATTATTTAACACACAGGGACCTATAATCGGAAACAGAAGCAAAATTAAAAGGGTCCCATAAGGGAAGATATCAGAGTAGTCATCTAAGGAGATCTATTAAACCAGCTCTCAAACCATCTCTGATGTGTAAGTCTAGGGAGATTTTTGAAGATCTGAGTGTCTCTCTAGGTCCCAGCTCTCAGCCCCAACGGCTAGTATGTGGCTGGTGAAGGCTGAGACTTGACAGCTGTCAGGGTGGTCAGCAGCACCAGGTATGGTCCTTTCTATCGAGGCTCAAGTGTCTGGGCTCAGTGTCGTTGTATGTAGCCAAGTCTCCAACTTGGAACTGGTGAGATGTCTCAGGGGTCCCCAGGGCATAGGCTGCTGCCAGCTGTGAGCAGATTTCTTTCTGTATCACCTGTAGGTCTTTTAGCGTGGCATACAAATCATTATTACTATGACATGTTGGTTCAGTAACATCATCTAATACAGTCAGAGGAGCTGAGGCCCCATATAAGATCTCAAAGGAGGTTAGGCTGAATCTAGAAGGGAGATTTCTTGCTCTGAAGAGAGCAAGAGGGAAGGAGTATCACCTAGTCTGCACCAGTCTCCATGGTTAATTTGGTCAGGGTCTCTTTTAGAGCTTTATCTATTTATTTTATCTGTCTTGAACTTTGAGGTCTGTAGATATAATGTAATTTTTAATCGACCTCTAAATACTTGGCCACACCCTGGCTTACCTTGGCAACGAAAGTAGGGTCATTGTCTGACCAGATTACCTTGGGCATTCCAAATCAGGGGAAGATTTCTTCCAGTATCTTCTGGATGACTATCGAGGCCGTCTCTTGTTTGGTGAGGAAAGCTTTTATCTATTCCTGGAAAGGTATCTATAAACACTAGGAGATAAGCAATTTGGGCCTTTTCTTCTGTTGTACATTCTAAGTGAGGCCATCCCTTAGTCCAATCTCAGTTTCCAGTGGCTGTCTTTTGTAGGCCTGTAACCAGGATAGGCTCCTGCATAGCCATTCCCCGAGCCACTTTATCTGTTTTATTACTGTCCCATGTCACTGAATCTCTTCCTTCCTGATGTCCTGGGCAATGAATAATACTCACAGTTGTTGGCTTCATCCGGGCATCCAAGAGATGGTAAGGCATCTGTGGTGCTGATGTGCTGGGGGGTAGAGGTTTGTCCATCCCAGATGACATTTGTGTTGTCCTTCATTGTAGCATGTACTTATCTCTGACCTTTATGAAGAGAACCGTTTCCATCGGTAGACAAGGTAGCCTCGGCTTTCAGCAGGGATCAATCAGCCAGTCGCAGAGGTCTTTTTTTCCACCCATTGGCTTCTGCCAGTACTTGATACTCATGCTATGGTGGGTCCAGGTCAGGATTGGGCAGCAAGGTGACCAGATTGCCCCCAACCGGTGGAGAATCTAGTCTATGGCAGCTGACCAGTGGTCCCATCTTTTGGGACGTTCTATTCAGAGGCAAAACATCAGCCACTCTATCACCCTGGATTGGGTGACAGTTGTTAGTGCCCGGCTGGCAGGAGTGATGGGTTCTAGGCAGAACAGCACTAAGCCACACATCTCCCAGCATCAGGTACTGGTGCACTGAGACAGTCTTAAGCTCCACATACACAGTCTGCAGATATGCATACACATGGTCTCACCCAGCCATTTTAGCCCACGCTAGCCATATTGGAGAGCAAATTTTTCATGAGCAAGGGATAGGGGCAGTCAGGGATGACCATGAACTAGTGGGTTATCCTGCTCACGCCAAGGTCCACTGTTCTTCGGGTAGTCCATAAAACAACTGGGCAGGCTTTTCTTCTATCTCTGTGCATAGCCAGCACTCTAGGACCAAGAGGCTCTCCAGTGGCCCCTCTTGTTCTTTCTGGGGCAGTCCCTGACCCAGTGTCCTTTTTCTTTGTATTAGGCACACTGATCTTTAGCCAGGAATTCTCTTCTGTTGTCAGGTACTGTCTTCCTAGGTTCCCTAACTACTGTGGCCAGTATATGTTCCTCTCTTGTCTTTTATCTCTCTTTAGCTCTCTAACTTCTTAACCTTTTAAATTTTTGTAACTTTTTCTTCATATCTTTTCTTTATCTTAGCCAGATTGGTGGGGCATTTTCTAGCCCCTCGGAGACCCACCCTTGGAGCCTGGGGGCAGACCCAGAGCACTCCCTACCTTCAGGCATATTGAATCCAACAGGCAGAAGTGAGGGCCTTACATCCGTGTCTGGAGTCTGGAACATTTTTTTGGCCTCTAGTAGGATTCTGTATTTCCTGTAACAGCTATTAACAAGCATCTCAAGTGGGATGGTGAGAAAACAAGAAGAGAGTCCAGAAAATAGAGGTCCACCTAAAAGGACAAAAGCATTCAGTCACACAGAAAGACAATCAAAAGATTAACAAACAAAAAAACAGAAGTGCACACAAAAACAAAAGACAAGTGGCCGCCGCAAGATCACTACAAAACCGAACTGATTCAGATGGGAGCTTCCGTGAGCTCACCAAAAACAGATGAAGGGGAGCAGATTCCACATCACTCCTCTTTCCCAACCAGAATCTCAACTGACAAGTTGTGTGTTCAATCTAGTGGTAACACAAAACAAAGACCTAAGACACACAGACAAAAACCACTCTGGAAATACAGATGGCCAGGAGGGCAGGTATTTTCTCCAATCCAGGAGAATCACCGAATCCTCACAAGCACCCAGATGGGAATCTCCCAGGCGTCCCTGGGGTCCCTCCTCAGCTCCTGGGACGTCTCCCAGGGCAGTACAATCAGTGAGCCCCAGGCACGTCTACCGCTCACACTCGCTTCTCTCCTGAGACACGAGCCTCCCTCTCAGCCCGAGATGGGAGTGACTGCGAAACCAGAACTCCAGAACTCTCGAGCAAATACAGACCCAGAGTAGCAAATACAGACCCAGAGTTTAGCCGGCACAAAACACAGACACAGACAAAGACACAGACGCTATTTCACCTCCAAGTGGGTCTTTGGAGACGAGGGTGGTCACCCATCCCGGACGAGCCCCCAAATGAAAGACCCCCGGAGTGGGGAGACCCTCACTCAAGTCTCGGGATGACGCAACCCCCAAAGAACTCACACAAGACCGTCCTTGTTGTAATTACATGAGGTTTATCGATAGCAACCAGTGCACTGGGGTCGAGACTCGTATCCCACGCAGGGGCAGTGGAGTTTGACCCCGAGAGGCTGGGAGAAGAGGTATTTAAAGGGAGAAACCACAACCCGAGGGGGCAGGGATAGCGTCATAGAATAACAGTGAAAAATCACAAGGAAGAACTCTCTGTCTCCCAAGATTGTTTCCTAGGAGAAGCTGTCTCTTACTTCTCAGATTGTTTAACTTCATGGTCCGCTAGTTCTTAGGAGAAGTTGTTTCCTGCTTTTCAAGATTGTTCTCTAAGATTTATGGTCAGCTAGTTTCTGGGAGAAAGCTGTTGAGCTGGCCAATGTAATTATCCATTCTATAGCCCTAGGAGAGGCTTCTTGGAACATACAATTCTGGGGCCTAACCTGTTTTCTTTTTTCTGCTCTAAACTTTGTGTCTAGGGGGGCAACTTTAAAACTTTTATCTTTCAGAGGCACAGCTTCCTCATGCGGCCCTGGTGACCACAACTGGGCGTGTCTCTGTGGTTCAGATGGAAACAGGTTGGCACGTGGTTTAGTTGGAAATGGGCACCCATTGGAAAAGAGTTGTCTGGAGGTGAAAGGTGATCTTGGACACTGGAGGGCAGGAGTAGATACAGCCTATGAGTTGTCCCGTGGGTCTTTAGCCCTGCAGCTGTTTCTACTGGGAGACCAAGCGAAAGCCACACAGAGGCCATCTGAGGATGTCTTTGTGATGTGTGCCTGACTCTGGTACCTGTTATCCTGTGTGGAGTGATTGGGGTCAGGAAAGAAGATCTTTTCCACTTTTCCATCCTGTTAGCACAAAGGCCTGGCACACAGCAGGTGTTCCAGAAATTTCTTTCTGCCCATACTCACAACACAAATACTGCAGTCTGCCCTGTCTGCGGGACTGTATCCTACCTTGCCAGCCCTTGCTCAGGAAGCAGGTTTTGTGTGTGTGTGTGTGTGTGTGTGTGTGTGTGTGTGTGTGTGTGTGTGTGTATGTGGGGGGGTGCTTTTTGGTTCTTCTACTTGGAGTATGTTGCTGCTTCTGTTGTCCTTTTATGGGCTTCTTGCCCTCACTAGGAGGAGCTTAACCTCCCTCCATGAACTGCTAGGTCTGAGGGCTACGGCTGTGAATGATGTAATTTCCAGCTCTAGGTAAGCTTCTGTTCTGGGGAGGAGGGTGAGCTATAAGCAAATAAGCAATAGTCAGATAGCTGGCCAGAATGCAGAGTATATGCCACACCAGAAAGGTCTATGTAGGCCTCTGAAAAGGACAGGAAGGAAGTGGGTAATGGGCAGGCAATGTCTGGGAGCTGATCCTGAAACCACACAACAAGAGTGACTGGAATGTGCTGGGGGAGGGAATGACAAGAGGCTGGGAGCAGGGAAAGGAGCCTGGAGTGCCAGGAGATGGGGAAGCAATGGGGGAGAGGTATGGGAGTGCAGGTGGGTGGAAGTGAGAGGCTGGGTTTTACTCTGAGAGATGGGAAGGGTCTCAGAGGTCTACAGCATTCCAGGACAGTGACAGCATCAGACTTCAGGACAAAGACATTTGGTCTGCAGCTGTGTAGGGAAAGGCTACAGAGGTTGTGGGCAGACCCAGAAAAATGCTGGAGAAGAAGCCCCAGCAGTGACCTGAGCTTGGGAGGATAGTGCCTTGGCTTGGGCGACCCTGGATGTAGTGAGGGTATGATCTGATATGGACAAGATCCAAAGGCAAAGCCAGATGGATGTTATGATGAGTAAGGCATTAAGTATCTTATCCATCCATCCATCCATCCATCCATCCATCCATCCATCCATCCATTGTGAGAGACATTGGTGGGATCTCAGACTTTGCCTTAAGTACCTGATGGTCTGGAGACCAGGGATGGGGAAATTCCTCCCTGAGGGGACAGACGCTCAGCTGTCAAGAACAGACATTTTAATCATTCTCTATCTGGCCACAGAAAGAAAACCTCCTCAGAGCTTCAAGATCCCCGTGCCCCCAACACACACACACACACACACACACACACACACACACACACACACGGAGAGAGAGAAAAAGAGAGAGAGAGAGAGACAGAGAGAGAGAGAGACAGAGAGAGAGAGAGAGAGTTTAGTATTGGTTAGAGACGTGCTCATGAAGAAAATACCAAGTCCCTCCATGTCTAGGGTCCACCTGCGATCAACTCTGACAAGTCTGTTCCTATTCTTGCCTCATTTCTTTATGACCAGGTGACCTATAAGATTTAAATTAAATTTCTCAACATTGAACCAGAAGACAGCTTATAGATTCTGCCAGGTGCTCCATTTGTTAAGTATTGACTTTTGCTATAAACTCACAGTCTGGTCTCAGTTGCAAGGCTGGGGAATTCAGACCCACTCTCAACAGGGCCCCGGTGTCCTTAACAACACTGGAGCCTGCTAAGCACTTCCCTCCATCCTGGCTGTCCTGAGCAGACGTCCCTTCCCTCATGGTCTCTACACAGCCCATCTCTCACGGAGGAGATGGAAAGGGGTTACTGCTCACATGTCTGAATCTGGTTACCTAGCAGCGTCAACTTCCCAGCTACAATGGGGATGTAGGGCTGTTCTCCTCTGGGAAGCCCCATCATGACTCTGGACTGTAAAGACAAAGACCCTCTGATAAGAACACAAGTAGCCTGCTTTGACCAATTCTTTGAGTTTTATTTCTTTTTCCGTGTGTGTGTGTGCGTGTGTGTGTGTGTGTGTGGGGTGTGTGTGTGTGTGTGTGTGTGTGGTGTGGTGTGTGTGTGTGTGTGTGATGTGTGATGTGTGATGGCATGCATGCATGTGTATGCATACTGTGGAGGTCTGAAGTTGATGTAGAACAGCGCTCTCAACCTTCCTAACGTTGTGACCCTTTAATACAGTTCCTCATGTTGTGGTGGCCCCAACCATATAATTATTTCATCGCCACTTCCTAACTGTAACATTGCTACTGTTATGAGTCATGATATAAATATCTGATATACGGGATATCTGATATGCGACCGCTGTGGGGACTTTCGATCAAGCCCAGACCTCTCCAGTGTGGCTAGTCTTGCTGGGCAGCTTGTTCTGGGTATCCCCAACCTCAGTCTCTCAGAGTTGAAATTACAGACAGGCCCTCATACCCACATGACGTGGGTTCTGGGATCTGAACTCTAGACCGTATGCTTGTGTGACAAGCCCTTTAACCACTGAGCCCTCTCCCCAGCTCCTCCTTTGGTCTGCAGTCTGTTGGACTATAACAGTGGTGGAGTCGAGCTGAGTGTCTGTGGAGGGCTTACTGAGTGCCTGGCACTCTCTAGAGCCCTTGATGTGACAGCAGTATCTAATCCCCTTGACTGATCAGTGATGTACGTGTCATTGCTGTTATCCTATGACTAAGGATACCCAGGTTTGGAGGGATCAGCGATGTGCCTGAGGTAGGGAAGGAGGGAGCAGGGTGGAATCCATACGATCCGATACAAGAGCTTCATGGTGACAGCTGCCCTTGGTTAGGGCAGGACGAGGAGGACAGCATTCATCTCATCACCAAAGCAAATTCCCTTCTACACACCCTCACAAGATCTCTCTGGGAGCCCAAGGGTGAATGGCACAAAGTCTCCAACCTCTGGGAGTTTGTAGACAAGGAGAGACCATGATGTAAGTGCACCACTGTGACCAGGGTCACGATACCTAACTCATTGTTTGATGAAGTTCCTTGGATAAGTTGAGAGGAATCATTTGGCTGATGTACTTGCCTTCTAGGGATTAGATCTTACCAATTTTTTCCTACAGTTGTTAATGGTGAGTTTCAGTGGGGGCGAGTTGGGAGGTTACCAGTGGCCAGCGTACGGCCTTGCCTAGCCCATCTTAGGGGCCTGCTGGAGCTTGGGTGGACATTTCACTGAAGGGTGAGACCTCTGTGCCATCACCAGGTGGCAGCTCTTGTAAGCTGGGTAAGATGAGGAGTCACTCAGAGGAGTCTCTGGAAGGCGCAGGGGGCATGACTTATTCGTGACACCATGGGAGCGTTTCCTTCCTAGCTTTAGATACGGTGAGTAAATGTGTCTGAGCACAGCACACTGGAATGAGGCTCTTCCAGTCTGGAGTGGCTATCCATAGCCTGTGGGCAGCTAAAACAGCTGTCAGGGAGGCTCCGGGCAGGCTCGGGGAGTGTTCAGGATGGCCCTCAGTCTCTCAGGGGAGCTGGGGACAGGTGGGCTTTTGATGTTAAAAGTCTCTTTGGAAGAAGTCCATCATTTGATCCTTAAGTCTGACGTGCCTGGTAGTGCCAAGGCACTACCTGGTAGTGCCAAGGACAGCACAGGCAGTAGGCTTGCATCCGGGACGGTCTAGCTCACCAACCTGCTCTCTGAAGGAGTTGAATGGCACTTCGCAGCCCTGACTGGAAGACAGGGAATAAAGGGTTAAAGGTCACATTCATTTGAAGACTATTTTAATTAGTACCACCTTTGCCCTTGAGAAGTCCACCTCTGGTACTAGGACAAACCTCCTTTCCTTCTGCGTGTGCAAGGCGCGTATCCTACAGGGCTCTCTTACAGGGTGCAGACTGGAGCATCTCGAGGGGCTGACGGCTCATCTGGCCATATACCTTTCTGTCTAGATTTAAAACAAAACAAAAAGGCTTTTGTTGTTGTTGTTTGTTTGTTTTTTGTTTTTGTTTTCACTTAGGGCCAGCAAGATGGGTAAAGGGGGCTTTGCCACCAAACCTGACAGCCTAAGTTCAATGCCTGGGACCCACAGGGTAAGAGAAAAGCAACTTGTAACTTTCACATGTGGTACACACGTGTGTGGGTGCGTGCTCATGCACCCGCAAGTAGACACGTGGACAAGCACACACAGATCAATAAATGTAAAAAATAAAAGAGAATCTCACATAGAAGCCTGAGTACACAGTGACTTATTAACATAATTTTATTCAAGGTCTGTCAGAGAACAGTAAGGTAGTTTATTAGATTAACAAACACTTGAAAGAAACCCAGGGTGACAGGAAGCAGGCGGCCTCAGACCAGCCTAGGCCTGCAATGCCTTCCCATGTATCTTTCTCTCCACCTCAGCCCTATCAACGTGGATGCCAGGTGACCCAAAGTCACAGGCTGTTCTGGGCCTTGAAAGACATTTACAGAAACACTGATCTCTGTTCCAGACACGGGGAGTGGCAGCTACTTTGTTTAAATAAAAAATGTCTCCAGACATTTCACATGTCCCCTTGGGTAACAAAATTACTTCGGTCAAGAACCAATGCTGTCTATTTTGAATGAAAAAATATTATGAATAAGGTGGTGCGTTTGCATGTGTGTGTGTGTGTGTGTGTGTGTGTGTGTGTGTGAGTGTGTGTGTATGTGTGTGTGTTGTGTGTGTGTATGTGTGTGTTTTCATTGTTCCCAACACTCTTGGGATTCCCATTGATTACAGAAATGTTTTGTTCTAAGGTTCTAATACAACCCACAGTACAAGTTACTATGTTGGTAGTTTTCAATGTACTAAAATTTGTATGTAACACTTTTGAGTGGGTGTGTTGTTTTTATTATAATTTTTGAGGAGTAGGAAAATCTTCATGTTAGAAACATTCAAACCAAATGTTGGCACATCCCCTGAAGCCCTTTGAGAGTCAGCTTGGAGCCAACGGTGCTGGTTTGGATCTGAACATAGTCACAGGTTAGATTGGGAGGGCAGCCTAGCCCCTGGGACCCCTTGACTCTGTCAAATACAGGCCCGAGGAGGAAGAAATTGTATGCACAGGCCTGGGAACCTCTCCGAGGGTTTGGAACTGAAGCAAGGAACTAAAGATTGATTTAGGATGTGAGCCCAAGGGAAAAACAAGCTCCTGGCCCCCGTGCAGTCCTAAGAATGAGTCCATGATCCTGGTGACGCAGGGCCAGGAGGTTAAGCCCAGAATAATCATAATGAAAACAATCTGTTTGCACCATTGATGTTTCCAGAAATTCCTGGGAGCAAGTCCAAGGTGGAGAACCCCAACCGGAAGTGCTGCTGGTTGGAACTGAGAGGGTAGTGGTGGGACCAAGGGCCAGAAGAGAGCATCTTTCTCTGCTTCCAAGAACAGGGGCAGGGTGGGAGGGGAGGTGGCCAGGGGCCCCAGGAAGGCAGCAGCCAGTGGAGGGGGAGGGGTCTTGTGAGTGCAGAAACAACAGCTGGATTTAATGTTCTTGGAAGCAGTCCTTTGCTGGAATCAATTTGTTCTCCCTTTTCTGAAATTTCAGGGCTGGATCCTCAGGAAATCTGCCTACAATGAGGTGGGACAGCTAACCACAGGCCACCTACCTCCATATCCATGGGGATATAATAGGCTGTAATGTAAGGTGAAGTTCTGATAGGGCAGCCAGCTGTCGCCACAGCTTCCAGGGTAGTTCTCAGCGGGAGCCTGGCCTGGGGCTGGTGAGGCCTAGAGAGGTCCTTCTCGTCCTTAATGGGGAACACCTTCCTGACCTCCATACTAGGGCAACTTAGGGGAAATCCCATTCATGTCCTAGCCTTAGTCCCTTACCACGAATCAGAACTTTTTAAAAGATTATTTTTATTTTATATACATTGTTGTTTGACCTGCACGTATGTCAGTGTGAAGGTATCAGATCTTGGAGTTACAGGCAGTCATGAGCTGCCATGTGGATGCTGGGTCCTCTGGAGAAGGTGGTGAAGTTCCCTTAACCACTGAGCCATCTCTCCAGCACCCATAGTGTCAGACTTTTATGCTAAGAAAGACCTTGGGAAGAATGTGGGTCCGAGGGATCATTGAAATTTCAGCAAGACAGCATTTCAAGCAACCTGTCTAGGCTCTGCACTCCTCTAAACTTGATAAATTCTTCCCGGTGGGAAAGGTTCAGGGCTTCTCAGGGTGTGGATCTGTGGCTGGGATTGTGTGGGCTCCAGTGTGTGTGAGTTTCTGTATACTGGGGGACTCTCGTTTTCTAGTACACGTGTAGTGTTAGGCGCTGGAACTAGGGTAAGGCTTAGGGAAGGACTGGACACGGGGGTGAGTCCTGGGACTCAGGTAGTGTTTGGTAGCCTTGCAGTAGGGACTTTGACTGAGACTGATGTTAAACTGAAGGCAGGCTGGTCAGATAAGTCATCTCAGAAAGGATGGCTTATCTGACATTTAGAATGTAACTGGATCAGGGACTTGGGAGGACAACCAAGGCAAAAGGAGTGAGCCCAGGGAGCTGGAAACCAGGAGCATGGTTGGGAAACACCCCCTTGTCCCTGCTGTCTGCAGGACTGGGTGTACACAAGGCGCAAACAGCCATCTGGTCACCATCTGTCGAGTACCCATTGATGGTCTAGTCAGTTGAGAGTCCCTCATGAGTTCCTGCCCTGTTTCCCCCACTCACAGACCCTGCTCTGTGGGTTTTAGAAGAAACAAGACATGGTCTACACCTTAGAGCATCCCCGGAGCACAGGCAAGACACCACGGGTCCATTTCAAAATGGTGCGCAGAGGGGTGTGGGAGCAGCCAAGGGAGGTTGTTGGGAATTGTACTTAATTCCCAGCCTAATATTAATCTGCACACATCAGTGTCCGGGGGCTGCATAGCCAGGCCTGTGCATCCTTCTACCTGGAACAAGTGTCCAAACTCAAGCGATATATGCGTATGTTTTCCTTGCCTCCGAGCAAGAGTCTCAAAGGACTGCATCCCAAACAGAAGCCTAGGCCTCGGTATGCTCTGGGAACTCAGTGTTCGTATCTCCTTGGGTGGAAAGACCTAGCTTGCTAACTCTCCACACTGTGGGTGTCTCCAGGTTCCAGGCAAGGAGAAATCCAGCTTACCAACTTGCTGCATATCTAATGGCCGATCCCTTGAGCAGGTCTCAGTATCTCCCTAGGATAATGGGGGCTATTTTGAAAACAACTTCATTTTCCTGTCACCACAAAGTCCTCCACAGGACTAGATAGACCAGGTTCCACCTTATGGACGAGGCCATGAGGCAGTGTGGTACAGTAGCTGTCTCACCCAGGAGCATGCATTATCACTGCTCCCAGCCTTGGCAACTTCCCCCAAATACAGATCGTATGTGCTGTGCTCCTATGTGACCGACTGACCGGTGCATTGTCCAAAGGCAACTATGGGGTTTTCTGAAATGTGCTTTAGAGTGGCCAGCAGCTTCAAGGACTCCCGGCAGGGCCCTGCCCAGGAAGCAATGAGCCAACACTTCCCTGGCTATGTGGTTGTGGCTGACCCTCCCCTTCTGATTAGGGAAGGATGCTGAGGAGGGTGGAGTAGGATCCCGACAGAGCCAAAACCATTCTGGGAACCATCTTAAGGGAAATGGATGCTCCTGTATGGCCTTGCCCTCCTCCGGACCTAACCCACCCTCAGCAACAGCAGCATTTGGTGCTGGAAAGAATGGACCTTGGTTCCTGAACCATGAGAATGAAGAGGTCAGCACATTCCAGGGCTTGGCCTTTGGTCAAATACTCATAGTAGATGAAGGGCTAGGCCTTGTCCTATCCCTAGATTAAGTGGGGAGTTGGCAGGTCTCTCTATGATGGACAGAGGTGTTGAAGCTGCTTGGTGGGAACTGAGGCTAGACCCCCATATAGAATGCTGCCAGGCTCAGGACCACTGCCTGTTCCCAGGACTCGGGCACATGGAGCAAGCTCTTGTTCTAAGACTTAACAAATCCTGGTTCTGTGGCTCTTGCAGACATCTCTAGGTGTTTTGACCTTTCATCAGGGCACAGGGGTCTTCTGGATTCTTCTGGATTACACCTCTGTCCTTGCCTTCTCTTGAGGATAACCTTTCCTCAAATCTTTTTCTAGGTGACTCGTACGCATTCCGCAGTTCAAGCCCGACCCAACTTCCCCATGATCCTATGTATACCTGGGTGGGTTGGTCCTTGGGTCCCACACTGTGTTTCTGCTCTATCGTCTAGCTTCAGACTCCAGGCTAGTCCCACTTAGTTTCCTTTCCTAGACAAACATGGAGTAAAGGTGAAGGCTCCCATCCTAGCCCTGGGCACCCAGCCCAGACTGGCTCCGCCCTTTTCTGAGAGGATGGATTCTCTGTCCTTCCAGTTGCTCAGGCCAAAATCCTAGAGTCATGCTGACCCTCCCTCCCCTTTCTCTCATAACCCACACCCAGATCCATTAATCAGTCCTGTCAACTTGGCCTTAAAATACGAGGAGAGGCTAATCCATGGGAACAGGAAGCAGATCTGTGGTACCTGGAGTGTGGGGTGAGGGATGGTGACAGAAAGGCTTGAGGACAGTTTGACGATGTGGGAAACCTAAATACCTCAGTTATGGAGAGGGCCTCATGGCCATATATGAACACCCAAGCTCATTAACGTACACATTATGCTCAGCTCAATGGTTACCACTAAAGTTGTTTGTTTTTAAATCAGAGGTTCTTCATGACCTCTGCAATACTCTGGATCGGTCCCTTTCTTTCTCTGAGCTTGCTGAACTTGCTGGTTTTGTGTGTCAACAAAAGCTAGAGTCGTCCGGAGAGAAAGGAGTCTCAGTTGAGGAAATGCCTCCATGAAACCCAGCTGTCAGGCATTTTCTCAGTTAGTGATCAATGCGGGAGGACCCGGTCCATTGTGGGTGGTGCTATTCGTAGGCTGGTGGTCCTGGATTCTATAAGAAAGCAGGCTGAGCAAGCCATGGGACAGAGCCAGTAAGCAGCACCCCCTCCACGGCCTCTGCATCAGCTCCATCCTCCAGGTTGCTTCCCTGTGTGAGTTCCTGTCCTGACTTCCTTTTGGGAAGAACAGCAATGTGGAAGTGTGAGCTGAGTAAACCCTTTCCTCCCCAGCTTGGCTATTGGTCATGGTGTTTCATTGCAGCAATAGAAGCCCTGACTAAAACACTTGCCCACATATAAGGTGGGATCCCTATAGAATCTTTCAGCTGGGCCATCTGCATTAACCAAGCTTACCATGTTACCCTGAGAGGCTGCAGCGAGTGGGCCGTGTCTGTGTGACTCACATCTACCCCAGGACTCATCAGCCCTTCCTGTAAAAGTGGTTCAGACCCAGCTAAGGGATTAGTGGGAGATGGGGGTGTGCCAGGGGACACCTCCTTGGGTCCCTGCTGTGTGGAGCTCTCTTCGATTCCCCCAAACTTCTAGAGCTTAGAGAGAGGTTCAGGGACCTTCATCAACATGCACATTTGACAGATAGGGAAACTAAGGCCTGTAGAGATCATCTCGCAAGTCTACTCATCTGGGAACTGATAGAGCTTATATGCAAAGTGACCTTTGACTAAGGCATTCGTTTAAGGACTGACTGGTTCTGTGCCGGAACTGTGAAAGATGCTATTCTAAGTGTTCAGAATTCTTCAGTTTACAGAACAGACACCCACCTCTAACCATGTGGATCTTACCTTCTTCCAAAGAGAGCAAAGACTTCCTGGAATAAATAAGTAAATTATGTTATACATTAGGAAGAGAAGATGCTATGTAAACAAAGAAGCAGGGGTCAGGGAAGGAGGGAGTGACTTGGTCCTAGCTTAAGAATCTAGTAGCCTGGGGTTGGGGATTTAGCTCAGTGGTAGAGCGCTTGCCTAGCAAGCGCAAGGCCCTGGGTTCGGTCCCCAGCTCCGAAAAAAAGAAAGAAAGAAAAAAAAAAAGAATCTAGTAGCCTGTCATTTTAGCTACTCAGGAAGCCTAGGAAGGAGGACTTCATGTTCAAGGCCTGGACAACCTCGTGATATCCTGTCCCAGAAGGAAAAAAAAAAGCAAAAATCTAACATCCCTCAAGGCTGACCTTAGGGTTCTCAGACTCAGGAAGCATGTGGGAGCAAGGTAGAAGGCCTAGGACTTTATCCACTCTCCCTACAGACCCCTGGGTGGGCCACAGATACACAGAGAAGAACAAGGGCTTCTAGATTATTCTATTGAGCTCAGTGGTTCTCTCCAGCACTACTCGCTTTGTCTCATCCCCCTTAAGCCTTTGTTTCCTGACCTACAAATATGGTCTCCCAGAGTCATTATAAGCTGTGAGATGCCTAATGGGACCAAGATGGGGAGAAGGGTCTTTATGTAGCAAATAAATGTACAAAGGAAAACCGGGGCAGGCAGGGGAGCAGGCAGGGTGTGAAGCCCTCAGACGAAGTATTTTCTTCTCTCCTTGTAGAAAAGTGTTGTGGTTTGAGACGCAGGGGGCTGAAACTGTTCAGTAGTTGGGCAGGATACACAGCACTCAACCCTGGTGATCCTCACTAGCTGGCAGTCAGGTTTGGGGTCCGCTGGTTCTTTGAAGACCTTAGTCTTCCCCTCTGTGAAATGGGACAAGAATGTTCTCTCCACTGACTTCAGGACTGATAGGAGGGTAGGAGTGGTCCTGAGCACACTTTATGAGTATGGTGGGGCTGTGCCTCAGGGAAGGTGGCTCCCGATGACAGCAGGCCCACGGTGCTGCCTGCCTGGTTTGGACAATGTGCTTGCTGCTTGGACGGGCTACATGGGCACAGTTGTGTTCCCTGAAATTCGTATGTTGAACTCCAACACGCCATGACACTCCAGAATGTTTCCATGTTTGGAGACAGGGCCATTAAAGAGGCAATGAAGTTATACATAGGTCCTTAGGGTGGGATACAATCCAACTCCGATGCTCTCCTTCTAGGGAGGGGAGTTTTGACGTAGATCTTCACAGTTAATATCAAGAAAGAGAGGTCACCATCAATAACCAAAGAGCAAGAGAGACACCGCCACTGCCACCACCACTGCTGCTGCTGCCACCAAAAAACCTGCCCTGTCAATACCCTAGCCTGTCAGCCTTCCTGAGGCCCAAGCTGTCCAGTCTGTGGTACTTTTGTCACGGCAGCTCCAGGAAACCAATGGCAGGGCTGGTTACTCTTCTACCATGTAGACATCTTACCACACATTGCTCCAAACATCCCATCTGCAGGAGCCGCTCTCCTGGGTTCCAGAGCAGGCCAGTTGCATGCCTGTTCTGAGGAGACCTGCTAGTTCAAGGCTGTCCTTAGGACACTGTGTGCTCTGTTCCTGAACTAGACCCTAGGCACATGGCCTTTTAGGAAGGGCTTCTAGAAGGATTTTCATCAGTTTTTCAAGAGATAGTAAAGGTGGCCTCGGCTCACCTTTTCCCCAGGTCACTCAAATGAGTCGGATGAGGGAAGTCGATTTTCTATAAAGGTCAGACAGGCACCTAAGGCCTGTACCAAAATCGCTCTTCCTTCACCTGCCTAAGGTCGTGTGAGGACACACAGGGCTGTTAGGGTTGGGGGCTATTTCTGCATTTACTGAGTGTTGCATCCTGAGCCGGGGGCTCTCAGGTCACCCATAGGAGAGGATGGGGTGCTAGCCAGCTCTAGGCCCATCCTGGCTTCTCTACTCGGTAGACATTCTTGTTGGGCAGCTCATCTGGGCACCTCCTGTTCTGATCTGGGCCTTGATGCAGTCATCAGATGTCACAGTGTCCTCTTACCAGGATTACCCCATCCCCCATTCTGGAGATGAGAGCTCTTTCAACTTCTATACTCAATAATACAGTCCAAAGGCCACAGGAATGAGCTCAGTATACCACTATTGTGAACATTACTGAAATCTTTTTGGAAGAGCATCCAAATCAAAGGGTGGGGCAGAAATTGTGTGCAACCTGCTTGAAAGAGTCTTACTTTCTTTTCAGGGTAAGGGGGGAAATAGAAAGAAAACAAGGCCACCCACATACATTCTCCTCAAAGATCTAGCCCTGCCAGGAGGAGCTGTGAGTTTTGGTCCATTGTCATGTGGCCGTCACTGTAGCCCCTGGTCTGTGGCCATTTCCTGACTTGACTCAGTCTTGATTGAAGAAAGAGGACTGCCAGAATCCAGCCTTTACCCCAAGCTCTTCTGGCTTTCTCTGTGTATCTGTGGCCCACCCAGGGGTCTGTAGGGAGAATGGATAAAGTCCCAGGCCTACTACCTTGCTCCCACATGCTTCCTGAGTCTGAGAACCCTAAGGTCAGCCTTGGGGGCAAGCCCAGCAGAACTGGTTGGTGTCCAAAAAGCTGCTGCCACTGGGTAGTGTGCAGAGCCCCTGGGAGTTCTTCTGGGTGTTGGAGGAACATTCATCTCTCAGATGGATGTCCAGTTCACTCAAGTGGTTCTGGTGATGTTTTTAAAACCTTCAATCTTACCTCCCGTCTGCCCTAAGTGTGGTTGTCTTCTCGTAGAGGCAGAACAAAGCTCAAATGTCAAAGTCTATGACCTCTAATCTGTTTGTATAACAGACTGAAATGGGCCTTTCCTGGCAGTTCCAAGAGTGGACTGGCGGCCTGTGTCTGATGGTCTTATGGCTGGAATGACCTGGGTAATCCATCTTCCATCCTTCTGTCAGTATGGATGGCTCCCAGGAAGGGAGATGATGGACGTGCTGGCCTTGGTCCCCAAATGTCTGAGAACTCTCTAGATGCCCTCCATGCAGCCCATGCTGGGAATGTCCAAGAAAAGCAGCCCACACAATGTTTGGACCTGCCCATTTTGCAGTGGACGCCATAGCACCCAAGTTCACTGGAATCGATTGCCAGGGACTTTTCCTCCTTGAGTTGCCTCAATAGGCAAAGGAGGGCAGAGAGGCAAGCAAGAATGCATGTGTGTCAAAGATGTCGAGGGAGTTTCCTGGCTGCCACCACATACTAACTCCTCATTTCTTTAGCAGCTTGGTCTAGTTGGCATTCAGAATCCCATCCTGGAAATCCTATAATTCTGACTAATTTCTTAAAACGCTCAAATGTGTTGACTAGATGAATCTTACAGAGTCAGGAAGATGTACTCTTCCTGAATAAAGACTACCACTAATGGTCCAGAGGATCAGAGAGTGGATCTGACAGCAGCTGGGGTCCCACTCGAGGCAGATGCTGGCTGGTGAGACAGAGGGGCTCATGGGCTCATCTGGGCAGGTGTTTTGCTCTCATGCTTCAAAGTAGCCCCATGGTAGCTGCTCTTAGTGGTTCTCCCTCTGGGAGTTTCCAGCCAGGGACTATTTTAGTTACTGTTGCTGTGAAAAACCACCATAACCGAGGCAACTTAAAAGCGAATGCATTTAGATTGGGCCTATGGGAGCTGGAGTTTATGATGACAGAGCAAGATGCTAAGAACATCTGTGAACTCACATCTGGACCTGAAAGCAGGAGGCAGAAAGAACACATTGGCAATGGCACAGAGTTTGGAAACGTTAAAGACCAAGCCCAGTGGCACAACCCTTCCAACAAGGCCACACCCCCTAATCCTTCCCAAACAGTTCTTCTAACGGGGGACCAAATACTACGACACATGAGCCCGTGGGGGGCATTCTCATTCAAACCACCACAGAGACATACAGAATAGAAAACAGAGGAGATGGGGACGCACATGGAGGATGAAAGATTCGCAAATGTACCAGGAAGTTGTGTGCCAACAGTGGCAGATCTGTCAAGACTGAAGTCACAGATACCAGCCTAGGGGATCAATGAGATAGGCATTGCACTCACATTGACACGATCCTTCTGCTGGGCTCCAATAGGTTAGGTTCATATTTCAAAGCATATTTCATTACCCAGGAGACTTGGGGGAACTCACAGAGGTCTCTGAGTCTCCAGGTGCTCCCAGCAGGGTTGATGGTTGTGGCTTGTCTCCTCAGCTGTACGACTGTGAAAGATGATGCCCACAGAGTCTCTGGTGTCTTGTCTGAAACCCAGGCAGAGGAAGTGCTCGACAAGCAAAAGCTGTCACCATTGTCAACCTGGCCTGAGGATCGACCTCCAGCCCCCAAGTCCTTGCTACTGGGCACTGCTGATGTTCTGTCCATGTATGGATCCATTTGTCCTGCCACCCATCCATCTGTCTATCCACCCTTCCTTCTTTTGAAATAAACAGCTTTGATGTGAAACAACCTGCACATCTCTGTGTCTTACATCTTGGAAGAGACTGTTCAGAATGGAACATTCTGGTGCATTGAACCCAGGTCACCACACCATTTAACCCATGTAGACCTTGAGGGACTTGGGCTTTGAAAGGTCTTCAGTATAAATAGGATGGACTATAAATAATTTTGGGAGTGATGCCCTGGTAGCCAGGGTAGGGGACATTTTAAAACAAGCTGCAGTGGGATGCATCTAGGGTCTTGGGGTTTTCTGAAGGACTTCCAGAAAGACATTCAGTGATTTGGTGTCTGTTCAGAGGTCATCTTCCTTGTGTGTGTGTGTGTCTGTGCATGTGCATGTGTGTGTGTGTGTGCGTGTGTATGTGTGTGTGTATGTGTGTGTATGTGTGTGTGTGGTGGGCATGCGAGGGACAGGGATGGTAGGTATGTAATGTGGATGTGCTATGCTCATGGATGTCTGTGTTTGGGGCTAGAATGAATGACTTCATGGTGTCTCCTGGAGAGGGGTGTTATGTAGTTTTATATCTGGGAGGTGTGCGTGTGCAGGTAGGGAAGCTGTGAGTGAGGGCGTCTCCTGTGTGGACACACCCCTGAGGACGAGCACACTCACGTGTGGATGGGTATGTGCCCTTGACCATGGGGAGTGTTACCAGTGTGTGTGTGCAATTTCTGTGAATGGCTGGTGGAGGGGGGCGGCTTTATTTTACCTTCAGGAGCTCAGCCTGCCACCATGCAGAATGGCGTGGGCCAGGCCTCATGGTCACTGGCTACAGGGCTACAATGATAGATTTTATAAGGGCCTATTACACTCTGGAACCAAACCCACTCAAGAACCTGTGTCAAAGTCCGAAACAGGGGGAGTCCCAATGACTCTTCTGGGTTTTTGTCTCAAGGGGCACAAACTGACCTTTGACTCTTACACCTGGCCAAGTTCCTGGTCCCTTCCCTCAATGAGGGAAGAGAGGCCAGGTTCCTGGTTCTGCCCCACAGCCAGAGAGAAGGTTTCGCTTTTCTTCTTGTCACTTTCGATTTCAGACTCCCTTGCTGAATCACTGAGAAGAAGCCCATGCCACTTTTGTGAAAGCCCAGGGCCACCTTGAGCAATGGGTGGAGATGTCCCAGCCTCAGGAACTGTGATCAGCCTGTCCCGGCTGGCCTGGTAAGACAGGCTCTGACTTCACTGAGCACACCACACTAGCTCTCTGTGCAAATAAGAAAGCAGCTTCCAAGAAGAGGTGTGCCCTCCCAGGCGGAACACCGTGTGGACAGTATAACCCAGGCCGCGCAGCTGTCAGACCCAGCACTGAGAAAGGACATTAGCTGTTGATTGGTCAACAGCAGGTAAAGGAGGCTGCCACAGTCCAACCTCACACCTTAACAAGTGGGTGACAGACACTGTGCCTCCCAGTAAACCTGGCTCCCAGAGATCCCTCAGCAGTCATGTCATAGGCCTGTGACTCTTCTCATGCCTGGCTAGGTGCTAGGCAGATTGTGACCACTCTCACAGAGCATCTTATCAGACAGGCTACTTCTACTCTCTGGTAAATCCACCTTGTGGTAGAGGCTATGGAAAGCAGAACCAGCCTCCCCAGCTGCCTACAGCTAGCTTCACTGGAGTCTGAGCCTGCCCTACACTCTGTCTTCCCAGGATCTTCATCAGATCGTGTCAGCACACGCAGATAGACACAGACGCACAAATGCACAGAGGCACAGACACAGGCAAACACACACACACACACACACACACAGGCACAAGCACAGGTATACACACACACATACACATACACATACACATACACACACACATACACACCATAGGCATTTCATAGACACAGCACATATCATAGGTATTTTATACATACACTGTGCATGCACACACACACACACACACACACACACACACACACACACACACACACACACACACACACACATAGGCATTTCATATCCTAAAATGCCTCTACTCCCAAGCTGCAACCTCTGCTCATGGTCCACCCAAACTGCTCCTCTCTATGCCCTCTGCCTATCCTCCTACTCACAACCTGCCTTTAAGGTCACCCTTCGTTGACAGGCTGTGCCAACAAAATGTGTCCTGATGGACTCTTGCCACCCCACCAGCTGCATCTCAGAGAAAATAAGAATAGGTTTAACTCAGGAGAAATTAAGTTCCTAGTAAGATCCACATTTCCTCCCTTCAAGTACTTGGCATTGCAACCCCAAAGGCAGAGATAATCACAAATTTTACGTATAGCATCTAGACACAGTTCACCAACTTCAACTCTCTGTCTTCCCATCCAAATTGCCATTATTCTTTCTACAGAAATACTCTGTATGCCTGAGACAAAATATCAGAACCATGACCTCTCAGCCCTGGGATGAGTTAAATTAAACTGGGGTTCCCTTGGAGGTCACTTAAGGATAGCTTTACTGTCTCCTGACTATCAAAGATGCTTGATCAGAGCAGATGTTTATCGCCAGCATCTTGGAGATGATTCAGAACAGCCTTCGGCCACTTATTAAAGGTTCTCAGGTTTAGTATTTTATTGTCAGGACATTTTGAATTTTAGATCAGTTTTTAGTATAAAGCATGACCCCAGAATGGAATAACTTTAATGGTCTGCTGCACATAACACAGAACATACGGTTTATCTGAAATTCAAATTGACCTGGCATCCAGTGTCTTATCCAGTGACCTTAAGCTGGCTCCTACATCCAATATCTGTGCTATCAAGCATCAGAGGCTCAGCAGGGGAATCTGTTGCCATAGCAACCACTAAGCTTGTCAGTGATTTTTCACTGAGGACCAAGCCAGGTTCTTCCCAGCAGTCACACCCTCTCCAGGGTTCTAGAAAGTGAACTTCGCCAATACCCTGGATGCCTGGTCCTGAGGTCACTCTGGGTTCTTTATGTAGCAACTGCAAGCCTGGTAGCACCATGAGCTCACACTTCCATGTCTCGTTCTGTCTTTCTTGTCTTCCTGTGAACGCGTTTTCCAGAAGGAACAAGGGCAGCTCCCATAAAGAGAGGGATGAAATCCACCACCCAGTGACGTCGCGTCTGAGCAAGGGCGACCCCTGTGGACATAGCAGGTATAGCTTCCACGTAAAGCCAGAGGTGGGCTTTGGCTCAGCACCATTCAGGATACCGCTCATCTGTGGGTTAAATTACAAGGATTACTTCCCGGCTTCGTCTTCACTAATGCCTCTAACCCTCCTAATGGCATCAGAGAAGATAGGTGGCCGGGTCGGTACTCACTGCAAGTGTGTGGTATTTGGGAGTTTGGGTTGTTGCTGCTCATCCATCCTGTAAAACATGACATTTTGGGTTGATTTGTTTACTCGTGTAATTGTGAAAGGCTTTGGCATGTACGTTGCTTCCAAATTCCACAGCTGTGGCAAGCTCTGCCTTGTGTCCCTGCACACACAGTATTTTGGAGACAGTGCTGACAGCTGGGGTGGACCTGTGAAGGACTCGGGGACTGACTGACTGGCACAGAGCTCTGCTGAGAGCCGTCCTTCCCGCAGCTTTGAGAACCTCGCCAGCTAGAGTCCCTTCAACAGCAGGCTTTGCTGAAGCCACAGGCAGGTTAATGCAGAAACCTGCTGGGGGCTTTCTGTTTCTTCTAAGGGGGGGTTTTCCTCGAGCTAGGGCCACTGTTGAGAGATCTTGTGGGAGATGGGACAGTTTTACTGTCTTTAACTAGGGTTGGCAAAGGGTCTGGATGGGAAGGCAGTGGACAGACCTTACCTTGGGGGATTTGGAGAGAGCATACCATGTTCGCCGGCCTCAGTGTCTCTGAAGCCCTCGGGAATCTTAGCATAGATAGGCAATTGGGCTGCAACTTTGGATCACATAGTCCGACTCTAACTCCTGTCCCTACTACCTGGACTTGAGCGACAGGAGTCATTGGCCACAGTTATGGGAAATCTTCCATGCCCAGAGGCTTGGGAAGTAACATCTCTCAGAGTGCCACCTGTTCCATTGTACCACTGGATGTGAGTTTAGGTCTACAGATATTGGTGTTTCTGTAGAGGACGATGACTTAAGGCAAACTAGAAAGGTGTGGTCTATACTCCCGAGTACCCATGCCTTACATCATGGCATACTGCAGAGTAAACTGCAGACCATGCTACTCTGCCATATCTCTTAGCTGTTTTAAGGAAGTTGGCCGCATCTCCCAATCTATGAGATGTGGGGGCGATCTGGCTGTCATATCTTTCACCCCATTGATTGACAGGGTGGATTTTACTGACCTGAGTGGCTACCTGGGTGTTGCTTTCCTCCCTCACTGTTCCACATGTATCCGTCCTGAAGCTATGTGCTTGGCTGAAGAAAATGGCTTTCTCTGAATCGAGGAAGATCGGTCTCTGGTCAAGAGTACTAGTCAAGGGTATGCAAATAGCTTCATTCTCCTGCTAGAACTTCCAAACAAGCGCTCTCCCCCTCCCCTCCCCCTCCCCCTCCCCCTTTCTCTCTTGCTCGCTCTCACTCTTTCTCTCTCCCTCAAGATACCATGTTGGGCTTGCATGGTACCTCTTTGGTCTAACACAGAAAGCCTTTAGAACAAGATCCACCAAGCATAAAAAGAGACACGGCTCTGAGTGGCTTTTCCCCACCCCTGCCCTGCAAGGCAGCTTGGTTAGTATATACTGATGGCCAAATCAACCCTTGAAGAACCTACTCATCTCTTTTAATCGGCTCCTTCAGTCCTTCATACCTCTGAAGCCTGGGGAATAAGGAGCACCGCTTTCTGACTGAGGAACTCACAGTGACAGGTGGGCATGCGCAAGGCATCCCCTTGCAGCTTCCTGGGCCTAAGTACAAAGAGAAGCATCTCACTGGGGGCCCAGCAGAGGCCCCAGTGGGAAAGATTGGTTCCATTCCAGATAGTCCTGAGGCCTACGGTGGAGGAATTTTAATTTCGGTATTGCTGAGTGACACTGTCTACTGACTCCAAGTGACCCATCCTTTGTTCCCTGGCAGCCAGACTGCAGGATAAAAGAGGATCTGTTTTATGTCCAGTGTGGTCCCTTAGGAAAGGGGAGGGTGAAAAGAAGCAGAAAGAAATCCCACTGAGATGAGAGTAGCCGGGATCTCCTTGGATCTGCTGAAAGGGACAGACCGCCCAGGAACGAGCATGCTCACTTATCTCCCTGCAACCGCCTTCAGCCAGCCAGGTGAGGATGACCCAGGCCCTGCCGCCCAGGCATTAAAGTATGGCTGTTTTAAATAATTACAACAGATCTGGATCTTTGGAAGAAGGCAAAGACCATTTTATTATAGTATTCACCAAAGAAAATAGCAAATACTTTTAGGCTTCCTCCAGGGAAACCTAATCCCTGCCCCCGCACTTTATAAAATGTGAGTCCCTGTGCCTTCCATCGCCCTCTGGGAATCAGCCGCCCTCTTCCTGTGCAGATCAGATCAGCCCCAGGCTATGGAAAACAAGGCAGGCATTTGGCGCAGCTCTTGAGGTAAAGCCATGTGCAAAGAGGGCAAAGAGAAAGGAGCCGGGTGGCTCTGAGGCTGGTGGCTCTGAGGCTGTGCCCCCGGGGAGCTCTGCTGGCGTCCGTTCTGAGACTGGCTGTGTGTTACTACATCAGCAAATGCCTTTATCGGTTCCTCTCTGGGGCTGGCACCTTTCAGGGTGCACAGTCTTTCTAGGCCTCAGCATAGTCTCTGGGGACAGGGCAGAGGGGACTCAGAGGTGCTAGAGGAAAGTGAGAACCTAAGCGAGTGCAATGTATAATGTTGTGGGCCCTGGAAGTGTGGCTTTGTGTCCTCTTAAAACACACGAGGATGAGGCCTAGAAAGCTGCAATGTGAGGAGCTCAGTGGGTAAGGGCATCTGCTGTGAACTCTGACAACTTGCGTCTGATCCCTGGGACCTACCTGGTGAAAGGGAGAAGCAACAAGTTGTGCATGCGCATACACACACACACACACACACACACACACACACACCACACACACACACACACATCACACCACACACACACCACACACACACAAACACCACACACACACACACACAAACACAACCACATACACACAAGCACACACAGACCCTTATAGACACCCCCCACAGACACCCACACCCACACCCACCTACACATGCACGCACGCACAGGCACAAACACAGACACATACATGCATAGACATACACAGACACATGCACAGGCACACACATACACACACACAAACACATACACACAAGCACACACAGACATACACAGAGGCATACATAGATACATGCACACACACACACACACGCAAACACACACACGCAAACACAGACACTCACAGACACAAGCACACACAGACACACACACTTTTTAAAATGCAATGTGTGAGGACTGTAACTCCGGGGTGGGGACAGTCACTACCACTCACCTATGCCTTACACATGACTCATGCCCATTCTCTGGTCTTGAGCCACAGCAAGAGTGAGCAAGAGTCAACTGGGAAGTGAGGCATGTGTGAATCCAGCTACTGAAGCAAATCCAATAACAAGGGAGTCGCCTTTGTCAGTTAAGCTGACACAGAAGGTGAACTGTCCCTGCATCCTAGGCAGCCACCAGTCCTCTTGTGCAGGACCCCGCAGTACTCAACAATACTCAAAACAGCTTGCTCTCCTCAGAGAGCAGGATGATGCCCTGTGCTTGTTCAGCCTACAGCAACCACAGCAGCATCTGCTAACCTGGAGATGCATGGACTCCACCTCAGACCTCCTAGTTAGAGGCTCCAGGCAGGGCCCGGAGACCTAGGTTCAAATGACCTCTGGGAGTTTGCGGTGCACACTCAAACATGGACGCCACTGCTCTCCCCATACCACCATACTTTGTGGGTTCTACAGCAACCTGCGGCCAGGCCACACAAGCACTATTGTCAACTCAGGTGCAGCCAGGGGCTGACAGTGTGATGCTCCCGGGGCCCAGCTGCTGCTCTCTAGACTTTCTCCTCGTAATCTTCACTGCAGAGCTATGGTGTGTGGAAGGCAGTGGGAGAGATGACCACAGCCTGGGTGTACTAGAAACCTAAAGGGCCAGCTTCTCTAGGATTCTCCCGAGGAGATCTCAGAGAGCTATACGAAGGTTAGAAAAGGGAAGGAGCTGGGTTCTCGTCAGAAGCCAGTTAGGCCTGCTAAGGGGGACAGACCTCACGTTATCAACGAGGCATTGCCTTTGGAACAGGCTGCATCTAATTGGTGTTAGGTCATCAGACACATAAAAAGAGAGGAGCGTTTGGGCTAGGGTGAGGTGGGCGTGTCCACTCCTTTTCATCATCAAGAGTGCGACTCCTCCCGCCTGCAGCAACGCTTCTTTATATAGAAAGAAGCATCAAGGCTCACAGAGAAGCCTGTGGACGTCCCCATGGAGCACGAAGTGTGGACTCGCAATTATCCACAGCGGGACTTCCAGGGAATGAGTCTGAAGAACCCAGAAAAGGGGTGCAATTAGAGGTAACATGGAGTCCAAAGGTGGTGGGTCAGAACAAGCTGCCACCTCTATGTCTGAAACGCTCGAGGAATGTGACAATCTGGGAATGCCACTGAGACACTAGCCGCTTGTTCAAGTTCCAGCATTGTCGTTGGCCCAGAAGCCCCCTTATCTTCAGGGGTTACCTCCAAGACCCCTCATAGACTGACCACTAAAGTGGCAGATTGTGTCCAGCTCTACGAGTACACCATACATACAGAGCCACGACGAAGCTGAACTCCTAAATCAGACACACAGGTGACTAACCCTGGTGACAGTAAAATGGAGCAGTCACGACAGGTTGTAATAAAAGTAACAAGTCGTCCAGGTCAAGGGATCCCCGGTCGGTTCATTACTGCTCCTATTTCTGTGACCCAATGCCCGATGAAAGCAGCTTGAAGGTATGGGACGTTCTCTCTCCGTCCCCTCTGGTGAGGAGGTAGAATGGAACATCTACACCCTTCCCAAAGAGATGGAGTCAAGGAGGTGATGCAGGCACTGTGCCCAAGTCTGAGGCACTATTAATCTTCCGAGTACACACCTTACAGTGGGTGGCGATAGGTGAAATTACCCAGGCGGGAGCACGAGGCAGCTGGTCACCTCTCACCCACAGTCTGGAAACCGCAGCGGATACTGACGTCCAACTTGCTGTGTCTTTGTCTGCTCTCCAGGATGCCAGCCCAGAGACTGGTACCTTCCCAGGTACCATCTCAATCGATGGGATCAACATAACTCCTCACGCGCACACCCAGAAGCTGAGGTGGTAGGTGTGCTTGGAGCTGTGCCTCCTGGGCAATTCCTCATTCTGTCAAGTCAGCAATCAATGTTAACCGTCACGGGGTGGAAGGTCTGGCAGTTGTCTGGGAGTCATGTAGCAGCAGGTGGCAGCTAAACTCCTGGGATATGACATGAGAAAGAGTCTGAGATTTATCAGACATGGTTCGTGTACAGTTAATATGACAATATGTTGTGTGTTGTAAAGTTTATGAGAAACAGAAATGGACCATTATGACATTATAGCCTTTTCAGGCTCTAAATAGAAACTATGATATATCCTGCATACTGCCTAGGAGATGGTCCCTTCTCCCGTGTCCCCAGCAGGGTGCATGCATTTCCCTCTCTCTGTCCTGAGCTGCTAGGATGGGCTGGTGTCTCAGAGTTTCTCCTTGTCTCCTGTGCTAACAAGAATTGCGTTATGTGCATAACTGGTGCTCAGCAAATATTTGTGAAAGGAACAAATAAGCATGTCGCCCAGGAATGTTCTAGAAGGGAGGTAATGTCAGTGCGGCCAGTGGCTTGGACTTTGGATTAGGCCAGATTGCAGCTCGAGTTCCAAGCCTGCCTCCGATTGGCCCAATGAGGCAGATCCAGTAGTCAGCCTGTTCCAGCATCGACGTTTTCTCCTACGTAAAGGGCACGAGGCCCCTGGCTTCTCACCGGTTTGTTTAAGACAATACACAGTTGAGCAGCTATGGGGGCGGGATTGGGAGCTAACAGGGGGAGCAGAGCACACGACCCCTTTGCCCATGCTCTAAGAGGTGGGCTCCCCTAGGATGGCAGAGGATAGACATGAGCTTTGACAGTCACAATAGCAGGAACATTAGTTTGGAGGCTCCCCATGTAACTTCCCATAGTATATGAGAGCAACAGAGAGGAGCAGTGACTCCTCCAGAACCACAAAGGGGAGATTAAGGCAGGACAGGACCTAGAGTGTCCTCCTTGACAACACAAGCTTCTGGGATTCCTAGTGATGATTTCCATTCCAAAACTGCACAGAAACTGCTGCATGTTCAGGGGATTGCTTCTTTCTCCTCCTCCTCCTCCTCCTCCCCTCCTCCTCCTCCTCCTCCCCTCCCCCTCCTCCTCCTCCTCCCTCTCCCCCTCCCCCTCCTCCTCCTCTTTTTTTTAACAAAGCCTATTATGTTTTGCTTCATTAGAAAACAATACTTCTAAAATTCAAAAGATATAGAAAAATGAAATTATACAAGAGCACATGTTCACTAAACGCAATTATAATCTCTACAAATATTTCACTGTGTCTTCTAATCTTTCTTACATTGCCTGTAATAGCACGTGTGTGGTAGGTGCACACCTGTATTCACGAGCACATGGATGTGTGAAGGCCAGAGGTCAATGATGGGTGTCTTCAATCACTCTCTACCTTAGTGTTTGAGATAGGTTCTCTTGCTGAAGCCAGAGCTCACCAATTCAGCTGGTGAGCTCCAGAGCTGCCTGTCTCTGCCTCCTCACCAGTACTGGGATTACACACACACACACACACACCCCACAACACACATATACACATACACACATACATACCACAACACCGCCCCCCCCACACACACACACATACACACACACATACACACACACACACACACATACACACACACACATACACACATATATACACACCCATACACACACATACACACCCCCTACACACAAACAACACACATACACACACACACACACACACACACACACACACACACACACACATACACACACATACACACACACCATAACACACACACACACCACACACACATATACACATACACACATACATACCACAACACACACACCATAACACACACACACACATGCACACACACACACACACACACACACACAGAGCTGCACCCTCCTGTAACAGCATTTAAAATCACAAATGACACATATTATATATAAGATATATAATTTAAAAAATTTAAGTCACATTTATTTACTTTTATTACACGTGTGTGTGTGAGTGTGTGTGTGTGAGTGTGTGTGTGTGTGTGTGTGTGTGTGTGTGTGTGTGTGTGTGGGCAGCTTGAGGAACTTGTTCTCTCCGTCTATCATGTGGCTCCTGTGGTCTTCCAGCTTGCTGGCTAACACCTTTGCACACTGAGCCATTTGCCCATCCAAGTTGGCCTTTTTATTTGACGTCATGATATAGATGATTTCTTTGTTATTATAACTTTTCGTGATGACCTTTAGTCCCGCAGATAGCCCATGGAGCTGTGTCTCTGACCGCTGTGGATCCCCGCTTCACCAGGGATTAAAAAGGCTTGCCTCAGCCCTTCCGACCACTCAGTCGTGAGTGCTTGAATTCAGCAGGGTCTAGTGGCTTTAAAATGTATGAGACCAGAGAGACAATGGCTGACTCAGAAGACCTGAGAGCCAGGTCACACTGACCTCTGTATGGGACTAGCCAGCCCTTGGCCTCTCTTCTTTGAAATGAGATCAACAACCTGCCTCACAGAGTAGCTGCCAGGCAAGTGAGGTACCAGCTCGGCCCGAATCTTGGTTTATTGGACTCACCAGAACCTTCAGGAGTCAGCAACAGGAAATGCAGCACAACAAAATTAAATCATAAAGAGAATTTATTAGCTCTCAGAATTGCAAAGTCCAGACGGAGTGACCAAGAGGGACACAGAGCCTGGAGGATATGGCCACTGGCCTCAGTCATCATGGTTCCACCTGCCTAGCTTTCTCTTCACTCCTTCCTAGAGAACTTTCTTTCCAGTACTCCCCAGACCTTCACGCTGAGGACAGTACCCCTACTCCCCAAGAGAAACATAGTGGCCTGTCTGCTTCAGCAGAGGCCTGGGTACCTAGGACTGGCCTACATTCTCCTGCCTCAGTGGGTGAGGGTAGTGGTCCCAAGAAGGGTCAGGCGGTGCTCTCATCAAGAGAGAGGCAGACTTGGGCTGGGGCAAATAGCAGCTATGTCCTTCATAGCGTACCAGTTCCACTGTGGTCAGAAGGAAGTTCTCAGAGCTAGGAGCCCAGCATCCCCTGTGGGTTCGATACTCACATTGTGAGATGCTCGGAATCTTCCCTGGCCACTCTTATCCTCTGCCAGCTCTGTGCTAATACAGCAAGCATTTTCTCTCAAATGCCCAACGCAGAGAACCACACCCTCTGTCCCTGTGACCATGAACTGGGAGGAGGCTGGCCTTCAGTGACCTCATCAGGTGACTCACCCCACCTTCACAGATATGGTCGAAGGTGTATTACAAGTCCTAAGCCCAGGTGAAGTGTCCTGAAACAGGAAGAGGTTGGAGCTCTGAGATGGGGCTGGAAACCCCTGTTCCGTCCCAACACCCAGGCTTTATCTGTGTTCAGCAGGGAACGAAGATGTGCGGGAAGTATGTTTCCCATCAGCCCTTGTGCTTGAGAGGCCGGGAGAAGCAGGTGCTTATTGGATCCATCCAGCTGGGTGTTCTGCAATGGTGTTCTGATGTCTGTTCTTGTGCGTACTTGTTCCCTATCCCGAAATCTCACAAGCCACCTGGTAGGGAGTCAACCCAAGCACAGTCAGTAGTGAGGGTGTAGAGTACCAAAACAGGGCACCCATCCCTTAAGAGTCAAGAAAATCAGGGCTCACCACTAAGGGGCTAGGACCGGAGCAAGGATCCTGAAGGAGGAGAAGGTGGGACAGGGAGCTCAAGGCCCTTCCAGGAATGGAGGACACCACAGATAGAGAAGAAAGAGACTGTGGACGCTGAGGAAAGACTGAGGAACAGAGTTCTGAGGAGAGAGGGGCCCACCTAGACCCAGAGCCAGGGTACAGGGTACAGGGTACATGGCACAGGCAGGACACCTGCTACAGAGAGGTCAGGTGCTGATCTAGGTGTTTGTGGGAAATCTAGGAAGTAGGCGAGGATCCTCAGGCCTCCTCATGAGGACTTCTAGGCTTGACTCTGTGGTGGGAAAGTACAAAGACACAGAGCAGGAGGGGAAGGCAGGCATTCTGAGAGAACTGAGGAAGCCTGTTGTCACAGAGTGCTCTCTCCTTCCTCTGTCTGCCTGTCTCTCTCTCTCTCTCTCTCTCTCTCTCTCTCTCTCTCTCTCTTGTGTGTGTTTGTTTGTGTGTGTGTGTGTGTGTGTGTGTGTGTGTGTGTGTGTGTGTGTACACCCGTGCGCATGTCTGTGTACATACTGCAAGTAAGACCCAACCTAGGATCCCTGGAGGAAGGATGGAATTTGAGGTTGGTGCAGAGACCCCCCCAAGCTCTCCACATAAACTTGGAGGGAGATTATGCCAGCTCTGGAGAGCACCTGGGCCTGGAACTATAGCCTTCATGGGTCTGGGAGGAGGCTAAGCCAGCTGTGGAGAGGACTTGGGCCCAGGCAAGGCAAAAATCAACAAACAAAACAAGTTCACTACATCCAGGGAGGGAACAAGAGGACAGCACCTAGAAGAAAGCCACAGCTCCAACAATGGTGATCTGTGAGTCCCGCTGCAGGAGGAAGTTAAGTGACTTGCCTGGAGACACACAGGATGGAGTCAAGAAGGTAGCCCTGCTTTGGATCACAAAGCCCAGCACTTTGGGTGTGCAGGTGAGTAATCCAACCATGCAAGGTCCGGGGGGTGGGGGGTGGGGGGGCTGAGTTCTTCTTCAAAACTGGATCAAAGCAGCTTCATCTGTGGCACTCTTGGTCAGCTTCTGAGCTGCAGAGCTTCCTGTGGAAGGTTAGGGACAAGGAGGACCTGAGAGGATTCACTGGGAGGTCTTCCACAGCTGCTGTGGTCAGGTCACACACCCCACCCCACCCCACCCCACCCTGGAATGCTAGCCTTGCACTATGGAGGCCAGAAAGATGTCACCCTAGGAAGAAGGGACCTACGTGATGGAAATACAACAGGGGAGGTGACCTTAAATAGAGAAAAAGATCCCCAGCTGAGTTCGTGCTGACTGAACTTAGCAAGTCACTGCTGGTCCTCAGTCTTAAGGCAAAGGGCTTGGGGGAAAAGCTACTATTTATACATGAGCACATTACAGAAATTTCCGCCATTCAAACCCAGCAGATGGTTGAATAACTCCTGGTTGCCGGCACAGCCATTCATGAGATCGGGAAGAAAAGCCCCTATCATGTGTAACACTGCACATAGTACAGATGATTGATACACTGCAAACTCTTGTTACTGGCTTTAAGTAACAATCATATTGGGAAAGAATTAGGAAAAGCACAAAATTCAGCACAATCTAATCTGCGGAGTGATGGGAATTCAACAAAAATACAACCTTCGTGGCTGAGTTAGAACCCTGTAGACTGTTTTTCGAAGACTATTGGGTACAGACCAGCAAGTATGTTAGAGACAAGAACCGTGGCAGAGACCAACTGTGGCTCTCTATCCACTCAGCAGGCTTGAGACAGCAAGACCCGTGGGTCTTCAGGTCCCCCTGTGGAGGCCTGACAGAGCACCAAATGCTTGCTGAATGTGTGGCTGCAGAGTTGACCCCTCTACTTACAGGAGTGACAGTGAACCCGCCATAGCATGGGCTGGGGCTATGACCTGATCATGAATGGGTGGAGTGTAGATAGGGCAGGCTGGACCCCCTTGTCCAAGCAAGCAGCTATCGAGAGAGTGGGCATGGGAGATGTGGGAGAGGCCTGTGGGAGTTTCTCCTTTCTTTGCACTGGCTAAGACCAGGAGCTAACACAACAGAAAAAGTCCTGGCACATTCTGAAAAAGTCATGAACAGCCCACTGTCACTATCCTGGGCATACATGCCAGGCCTGGTACATCCCGGACGAAATGGAGAGCAGTGGAGAGAATGAAACTCTGGTGCTGTAATACACCCCACTTGTTAGGGGAGGGGAGGCTGGAGCGTGTCTGAGAGCTGAGAGGGCAAATAGGCTGAGAGGGAGAGACAATGGCAGGTAGAAGGCCCCCAAGGACAGCCATGCTGGAGGGCCAGAATCCTAGGACAGGGAAGAGCAAAACAGTGGTCTTGTAGTTGGACCTACAGGACCCACCAGTGGCTACAGCTTTTCTTGGGCTTTTGTTTAAGGAGAACGGACCAGATTGGTTCCTTAAGTTCTCCTTAAGGAGAACTTACCAGCCTTCTTTTTCAGGAGAAGGGAATGATTTCTAAGGGGCAGATGGATGAGGCATTCCTCCATGGGCTCTGGGCTTGGCTAGCCTTACAGCTGTGGCTCTCAGACTCTGTGCAGGAGCCCCCATGTGCTTAGACTCTATAACTTCCTGTCTGGGCTCTGCCACTTAGTAGCTGTGTGACTGACCAAGTTATTGTACCTCTCTGCGCCTTAGTTTTTTTTTTCTTTTTTCTTTTTTTTTTTTCGGGGCTAGGGACCGAACCCAGGGCCTTGTGCTTGCTAGGCAAGCGCTCTACCACTGAGCTAAATCCTAGTTTTTCTTTCTTTCCTTCTTTCTTTTTTTTTTTTAAAAAAAAAAAGATTTGTTTTTCATTATGTGTATGTACGCATGTCTGTGTGAGGGTATGTGCATGTATGTGCAGTTGCTCAAGGCAGCCAGAAGAGGGTACTAGATCCCCCCACTGTAGTTACAGGCAGTTGTGAGCCTTCTGACATTGGTGCTGGGAACTGAACTCCAGTCCTCTGCAAAAGCTGTACTCACGCTTAATCACTGAACCATCTCTCTAGGATTCTTTCATTGGATTATTTAGAGTATTAAATGAATTCCCATCGTTGGAAGTATGTGTTAAATAAAGATATAAAATTGGGTAGGATATCTCCTCATGAGTTGTTGGCCGGGAAGGACTGAAGGGCTCTCAAAACAATTCAGGCCACAGCCATTGCTCTGGATGGCCCACTAGAACTAGTTGATAAAGACCGTATTGCTGAAGGTGTCTTACACTTCAGTTGCAGGACATAGAGACATCAATCTGAACCTGAACTAGGAGCGTCTTACTGCCGGCTGGTCTCTGAGTGCTCAAAGGCTCTAAGTGCCGTACAGGCACTGGAGAAGGAATGCCATCAATGGTCCTATTCTAGTGCAAACCCTGAGAGTTACACCACCAAGCAGTAGTGGTGTGACTGTCGTGGCGGTAACCAACCACTTTCTTATTGGTTTGTAGACCTGCTTCGCAGGAGGAATCCAGACCAGGTACTGTAAACCTGGTCAAAAACCCACGGCTAAGGAGATCATAGCCTTAGAGGGGGAACCTGTTACGTTTGTTTTGCTAGATGGACATGGTGTCAAAGTGCCTTTTAAATACTGTTTCTACCATACATCAGTACTCGGCCTTGGTTAGAGAAGCATCCTCAGTGAGTGGAGAGACTCAGATGGCTAAGTGACCATTGAGCACAACGCACTAGACAGGACAGCCCAAGGGCGAGAAGGAGTATCATAAATGCTGTCTTCTGGACAGGACATGGCGTTTGCATCATGAACTCACAACATTCCATCATGGACAAGGTCCCACCCCTCCCTGAGGAACCACAGGCAATTAATGGTTGCCGAGGCAGAGAGAGTCACAGTCCTCAGTGGGCTAGCTACTGGAAGGTTGTTCTTGCTCGAGTAAATAACTCCCCACCCATGCTCGTGCGGGTAGCCCTAATTAAATTCAGTGGGTCACAAGAAAACAAAACAAAAACAAATTAGCAACAGCAGAGAGAAAAATATGAAAGTAGGACGGGGTTGCTGGGAACATGAAAGGATTTAGTGAGAGAGGGGAGGGAAGAGAGGATACTGGGAGGTGGGGAGATGTGGCCAAAGTAAGTGTGTGTGTGTGTGTGTGTGTGTGTGTGTGTGTGTGTGTGTCACTGTGAGAGAACAAATAAAAAGTAGTTAAGATAGTAAAACACATACAAGAAAGACGTTTGCCTTTAGTCATCACACAATTTGACCCAATTGTGACCGGTGAGTAAAAAAAAACCATCAGGAACACCGTGCGTTTACACTTTCTCTGTCCTGGGTTCTCCTGCACCCACAGAATCGGGCCTTCAACCATATCATCCACTGGAGACACCGTTGCTTGGGTCCTCAGTGCAGGACCTGGTCAGCTCAGTAGCTGCCCCTTAGGTCGTACCTTGTTCACAGCAGGGTCGGTCTTCAGTCTTCCTCTTTGAACATGACCTCTGGTCTCTACCGACAACTCTCTCCCCTGGCCTGCCCCCCTCCGCTCTGGTTCTATTTCGTGGGCAGATGTTGCTGCATTCGTTTCTGGATGTCCTTCTCCTCACCTGTCACTGGGAGACATCCTCCTTCCTGGAGGGCTGGCGTCACCTCCACCCACCCTTTTCTTGACTTCTGTGTCTAACCTGGGCAATGAGTCACCATAGCCACCTACCAGCTGCCCACTTTCAAAAGTATTTATTTTAATTTAAAAGAAATATAATATCATGTTCTCCTGTTCTTCTATTCCCTCTAACGCTTCCTCTGGTCCCTCTCAAACTCATGGCCTCTTTTTCTTTGTTGTCTCTCTCTCTCACACACACACACACACACACACACACACACACACACACACAATGTAAATAGATAAATGTAAACCCAACCGGTTCAGTCCATTCGATGTTACTCTTATGTATATGATTTCAAGGCTGACCCCTTGGCATTGGGTAGCCAAGTGTAAGGCTCCTCCTCGGGGAACTCTGTTTCTCCGAATTCCTTAGCTGCCTATAGTTCTTAGCCTATGGGCGGGGCCTGTGAGATTTCCTCTTTCTCTGTTAGGACATCTGCTGCTGCTGTCATCCTCGAGCAGGTCTTATTTAGACACTGATATTGTTGAGTATCAAGAGAGATGCTTCCCTTTTGTTTCTAGGAGACAGTCTCACAGCTGACTTCCTGGTCCTCTGGCTCTCAGAATGAAGCCCTCCGCCACATCTTCCAGAATGTTCCATGGGTCTTCAGTGACACAGTTGGGATGCCCATGTGTCACCTGGGACTTAACAGCCACGATCGCTTGCCCTCTGTGCTTTGACCAGTGGTGGTTTTCTGGAATGGTGTCCATCTGTTGCACAGAAGAGTTATCTGGTGAGAGACGAGAGCTACAATCATCTGTGGGCATAAGGATACTTAGACTCCGGCTGCCCATCTTTACCTGTATGTAGCTCAAACTGGGTGAACTCAAAGTGAATCCTTAGGACACCACTGGCTTCCCCCATGGCTGCTAGTCCTTCTGGGTCCCCTCTGCTGGGGATGAATGTGGCAAGCACTGCGTGTGTGAGAGAAGTGGTGGGACTCCTCACTGACGTGTGTACCACAGGCACATGAGTGCCGTCTCTGAAGTATTTTCTGAATTTTTTTCTCCCTACCTCTTGCATGGTCCAAGTTCGTATCTCTGCTCCTGGAACTCTTTCTGGATCTCGCCCCTTTCCTCTCTCATCTGGTTGCCAGATGGGCTTATGGGCAATGCAGATCAGCTCAGAGCCCCTGCTACTCAGAAGTCTTCAGTGGCTGTCCCTGTGCTCTGGGGATAAGGCCTCCATTCTTCGTATGACACTTGGTTTTCCAGTCTCTCCCCAGCCTCACGTATCCCTGCTGTCCCTGGCTTTGTACTCCAGTCAGAATGCTTCATCATCCTTATTCTTGGGGCGTCACTTGATAGTTGATAGGATTCCCTGCTGTCCTGTGTGTATTGGGCCCCTCCCCTGCGTGTTCACAGCTCCTGTACACAGTCACTCTGTAACATGGCTGAAGCCTTCTCTCTGCTCTCCCCACAGAGACAGGATGGCTTAGCAGACAGGGCCTGCCACTATGCTCTAGAACTGGGCTTTTGTGTTTTTTAGCACCAGAAACTATTTCCTGAAACCAAAGGATGGAAAGTCCAGCGGAGAGATCCTGGTGATGCTCTTCGATATGATATCCTTTCTCTTCTTTTCCCTGACAGAACTTCAATTTTACTGCAGATGGTAGCATTTGCTTGAAGCTTATTTCCTAGCGTCCTTTGTAGGGGGTTACTCTGTGGTCCAGCCAACAAGACTTAAGGCAAAGTCCGTGTGCGAGAAGTTGCTTCTCTGCTGTGAGCCTGGCCCTTTCCTGTTGTTTCCTGTCTTCTATTTCTTTCCTGAAATAAAAAGAAGAGGCTGGAGGAGGAGCAGCCATCTTGTGACCATGAGCTAGCCCTAGTCATGGTAGCCACACAAGGGACCCTGAGGGCATCAGGTCAGGACTCTAACTACCAGCCAGTCTCTTACAACAGACTGTTGAGTCCAAAAGGAACTCCATTTCCCCAAGTCCTGGTGATCAGACAAAAGCCTGTTACCTGTAGTTTCAGCCGCACTCCCTCTTTTTGACACCCCCCCATCTCACTCCCTTTGTCTTCCCCCTCCCTTCTTCCCTCACCTCCCCCTCCCCCCATTCCCTCTCCTGCCCCTCCCCCTCTCTAGGTTTCTCTGTCTCTCTGCTCTGCCTCTGCTTCTGTCATGACCAGGTCTGGGCTGCTGGTCCATATTCATTCTACTACTTTCTCTGCTCTGGACCCTTCCAGATACCTCTGGCTGCTCGCTCCTTCACATCTACCACAAAAACCTTCCCCTTAACCATACCGTGGGAGTATTCTTGTCATCGGTTCATACACAGACAAATAAGTCTCACTGAAGTCACTGTGGTCAGACTCCACTGCATTTAGCTGATAGCATTTCTGAATAAACATTTCCTTTGGAGGTGACACACTGGCCCTGATACCAGGCAGAGGGCAAAGTTAAAGGAGCAGGCAGGACAGTCTCTACAACAGGAGAGGTAGATTCTCCCGGGGAGTCTACCAGAAGAGCCCCACCCACGGGAAGGCCCCATGTGGAGGAAGAAATTCCAATCACGGAGGCCCCACGGTGAAATGGGATTGCTGTACTCAATAACGTTAGGAGTGCCTCAGGCTAGAGATGTCAGTAGTGGGCCTGCCTTGCAAACAGGAGGACCTGAGTTCATTCTCCAGGTAATCAAAGAGAACAATATGGCGACATGCACTTATAATCATAGGCCTGGGGAGGCAGAGACAGGTGGATCTCTGGGGCTTGCTGGCCAGCCCCAGGTCAATGTCAGGCCAGTGGTGAGTCTCCATTTCAAAAACAAGATGGACGACACGTGAGAATCTGTCCTCCACCCCTCCTTCATACTGTGCACGAGTGCTTCATAGCTGGGCTTTGGCATCGGGCAAAGCTGAGTTCTGGGTCTAGTTCTATTACTTCCTCGATGTGTGGCTTTGGTCCCTCTAATTGGTCCGGCTAGCATCCTCTCCTATAAAGTTCAGATCATCAAAGCACCCCCCTCTCACTTAGATCTAGCACTGGTGGTCCAAGAAATCCGCAGGGCTTCCGGTACAACCCACCACGGATGTGGCCTTCTGTGCCCAGTGTACACTGTCCCCTCTAACTACCTGTGTTCCACGGTGGTTAGGCTTGCTGTGGGTCTGGAAAGCCTGTCTGTAAGGTACTTCTCCCTGCAGGTGAACAAGGTAACAGAAGTTGTTCACTGTCCAACAGCTTCTAGATTGTTGCTGTGTCCAGAGTCCTTGGCCTCTGCTTACCAGTGTGTAGGAAGAACTCCGCAGTCCGTCAAGCCAGACCAGAATTGGCAAAACATCGGTCTTCAGAAATAACGAAGCAGTGGGCTTCATCCTTCACCCGGTCAGTGTCCCTGATATTGAGGATATTGACGTATCCTTTCCTAGGCTGGGCTGGGCTGGAAGAGGTGGTTCTGAGAAGACAATAGAGTGGGAGGCTGGAAGGATGCCTCCTCCGAACTGCCTCGAGAGTTTTTGCTGGATTTCTTTTGGCTTTTCCTGGAAAAAGGCTCACCTTCTTTCTCTAAGGTCCGAGTCCAGGAGGGAAAAAATATATCTTGCTCACTCGGCCTTGCAGAGGAGGTCAGTGCAGGGGCAATCCTGTGTCAGGCCAGCGCTTCCTTTTGTCCCAACCCCCAGCACTTCAGGCCAGACCCGCTGACATTCGACAGCGCCTGCAGTTTACCTTGGCTCCGTTCCAGTGAGTTTGAGCCCAGCCCTGGGGCGGCCCCCACCTCTCCACCTTGTTACGCCTTCCCACCCTCCTCTGCAGCGCAAAGAGCAGTTTAAATATAAATCAGTCCTCAGCACAAACAGAGCTTGGGCGGCGAGTCTCAGAGCCATCACCGGAACCGAGGGCCCAGGTTTGCGGAGCGAGTGCAGACACGCAGAGCCCGGCTCTGGACAACCCCTAGAGCCACAGAGACTCCTCGCTCCCTTCCACCACCCCATGCCCCTCGAGTCCACTCTAGCTCCCCACCCCTGCCCCAGCGCCGCGCCCACCTTGAGTCCCCAAGTCTCTCCATTGGCCTGCAGCCTCCTGCCTCCTCCATCCGCGGTCACACCTTCCTCGGGGACCGCCATCTCTCCGCACGCTACCCCCAACCCCCACCCCCGGCCAGCAGGACCTGATAGGCAGCTAGGGCTCACACAGGTCGAGTCCTAGAGCCTCTGGGCTTCCGCAGTCGCGACTCCAGGGCCCAAGACACCTGCCCCGGGGAGGCGGCAGCGACTGGGCGGGGGCTAACAGCACCTCTGACACCCGAGGAAGAGAGGGAGGAGAGAGAGAGAGAGCGCGTTTCATCATCGGCCGCCACTTATAAAAACTTCTGGGCGCTCACTCTCTCGCTCAGTCTCCACTTCACGCTTCCCATCGCCGGGCTACCGCCGCGGAAGCCCGAAGCACCGGAGTCCCGCAGAACCTGACCCGGGCCTGTCACCACCACCAAAGGCTAGGGGACGTCGCCTCGGTCACTATGGGGCTCCTGCCCAAGCCTGGAGCGCGCCAGGGCAGCGGCACCTCCTCGGTTCCAGACAGACGTTGTCCCCGCTCAGTCTTCAGCAACATTAAGGTGAGTAGAGTTCCGGGCAGGAGGGCGCAGGGTGGGTGACACAACTAGGACGTGGATGAGGCCAGTTCGGGAGCTCTAGGTGCACCCACTCCTTTCTTTGTGCCTGGTGCCACATCTGTGGGGCCTGGCCCGGCATGTGAGGGTCGGCGCTCTCTCTCTCTCTCTCTCTCTCTCTCTCTCTCTCTCTCTCTCTCTCTGTGTGTGTGTGTGTGTGTGTGTGTGTGTGTGTGCGCGTGCGCGCGCGCGTGTGTGTCTGTGTGTCTGTATATGTTGCACGCACATGCTGACAGGTTCTCATGGGGAATAATAACCAGAATAGGGGAGGGAGCTGTCCTGTTCTTCCAGGACACCCCTAGGGAATTCTTTTGGGTCTCTGCTATGGGTACCTTGTGCTCTTCCTTAATGAGAGTGGATGCAGAGGAGCTTAGACAACACCTTGTGCGCAACAGGCTGTGGGCCCCCTGAGATGCTGCAAGTCAGAGCGCACACCCTGGTCCCGGGCAGATGGTAGAAGCCTGCACTCCTCCTGCGTTTTCATCTTTGCAGAGAGTCACAGACTACACTGCTAGACAGCTGCAAAGCTCCCCGCAGTTTTGAGAATTCCCCAACTCTCCTGGTCTCACTCCTGGTCTCAAGAAAATGACCTCAAGAAAACACTCGAGGTTTCTAGAGAAAGGCCATCAGAGGTGCCTGTGGCCTGAGAGAGGGAGTTATGAAAGAAAAAAAAAAGGAGGTGTTGAAAACTGTTAGGATGAGAATGCCTTCTTTTGTAAGGGTTAGAAGTGGGGTCCACTTCCCCACAGGTCTTGAAGGACCTTGAATGGTTGAGTCCTCACAAAAAAATCGGGGGAGAGGTTCCTGAAGAAGGTCCCTCCTGGAAGGGGCTAGACGACCTTGGCTAGACCCCGAGGCGCCTGGATGTCTAGCAAGCCTGTGGTGCAGAGAGATTATTTCCCACAATTCCTACTTTAGATGTAACGGGTGCTGTAAGTATGAGGTGCTCAGACCTTACATGGAAGGGTTGGAGCACCGTGGACAGGCTATGCGTGTCTGAGGAAAGACACTCGGGGGTCAGAGTGGATGCTACCTCCACGCTCTACCTCAGACTGTTACTGGTGGAACTGGGGTTCCTTGTGGGGATCCCTCTTCTGTTACTACCACCACCACCACCACCACCACCACCACCACCACCACCACCACCACCACCACCACGGTTTTAAAAGGCTACAGTGATTTCCCATTGAAATATCCCTAACACAGAAAATTGGAGGTAATTGAAAACAGGCCTCAGATCCCTATCCCTCTAGCCAGACCTGGATGGGAATACCATGTATTATTTTGGTTCTCCCAGTTTAGAGGGACTTGGAGAATTATGGAGATTTTTTTTAACTTACTAATTAGAAAGAAAGGGTGTGTGTAAGGGGTGGGTGGTCTCAAAGGAATGGGATTGTGGCAGCCGCACGGGATGGGAGGGCTCTCTCCTTTCCCCCAAGAATGGAAAGAGAGGTGGCTATCCCAGGATTCCTGACAGGGAAGGTGACAAGAGTGACTCAGTACTTCTATCCCCTAAAAATAAGTGAGTGGAGGCCATTTCGTTGAAAATATATTAAAATGAGATGAAACCCACATTCAGATGCCGAGATTCATGCCTGAGACCTGGACCCAGGCCAGTTGGCCTCAGAAGGGAGAGCAAACAGCTCTTATCAGCCAAGAGGCTTTCTTGGATCTGTTAAAACATCTCCTTGGTTGGTGGACAATAAGCATCAGATGGCGGGCTGTTTGGAGAGACCCCTCCTTAGCCAGGTTCCTCCTGGAGACCCTAGGCACACCAGAGTGGAGAGACTAGCTAAACCTTTCCTTGCCCTGCGAATCTATGCCTGGGCCTTTGCTATTGGAAGGGAGATTTCCTCTTCTTGAGGACAGGTTGGGTGACTGCCTTATACTTTCCCAGCAGGGGAAAGGTGACAGACACAGGCAGGTGACGAGGGACATCCAGCCCAATGGCTTGTCATTTTGCTGGGATCTTTGTCACTGGGATAGACTATCAAGAGTGGACGTTGCTGTAAACCCACGCTCCACATGATTCAAGGGAGGAGTAAAGTGGAGGATACAGGTCCATGGCCCAGCCCAGCCACTCACTTCCTGGGTCATGCAGGAAGCATGGCTCACCTTTCTTGGCCCTCTGGGGTCCTCCTTTGAAAAACTGGGTGTCATGAATAGTTCCTATCATGCACCTCAGTAAGAATGACCTAGGGTAAGAGTAAAACGGGTCTGCCCAGGGTGAGCCCCAAGTGAGATCACTTCACTTCTCACTTCTGTAAGCAAGGCTGTGCATTCTAGTGTCATCCAGGAGCTCCCGTTTCAATGAAGACCTTACACGAAGTCCTGGGTTCCATCTTTGACACTGCGTCGTGGGGCTGCACAGTTCAAGCCAGGTGGGGGTCCCAGTACTGAGAGGGGAGAGTAAGTCCCACCTCTCACCAAGATGCTCTAGTTATCATTGTTACATACCAGCAAAGGCAAAAATCAGTTTTCTTCAATGCAGTCTCCCTGTGTATATCAACTATGCTTCAGGGCAGACCCATGCCCAGGAGTAGCTGGCTTAGATAAAACAAAGCTCGTGGTTTTGTTTGTCTTTGTTTGTTTGTTTGTTGTAGGGTTTTTGTTTAGCTTGGGCATTTTTGGCTTTTTGGGGTTTTTTGTTTGTTTGGATTTTCATTTTGAGAGTTTTCTTTAAAGGGAGAGAAAGAACATAAAGTCGAGTGGTTCTGGAAGTGGAGAGGTTCTGGGAGAAGTTGGGGAGAAAAGAAAATGATCAAAATATATCAGACGAAAGTTGTTGAGTAGAAACATCTTTAAATGATTGAAAGATAGGTATAGATTAAAAATAAAAATTCATAATAAAAATTAGAAAAAAAACTGGGCACGGAGGTCTTGTAATCTCAGCATTCAAGAGATAAAGGCAGGAGAATTAGAAGCTTAGGTCATCACTAGCTACAGAGTAAACTTGAGGCAGCCTGGGCAACATGAGACCTGTCTAAAAAGGAGGAGAAACCACTGTCGCGTTAATTTCACGATGCAGTTATCAGTTAACAACGACAGTTAGTAACACTTATCGTAATGTCCATAATAACAACAAACAACAGCCAACCGTAACTGAGCTGTGTGAGTGTACAGACGTTGAGGATCTTGTACCACAGCCCATCTGCTTTACAACTCTAGCGGAGGATAGCAACCTCGCTGATAAGGAAATCAAGCCTTCGTGGACCGGGGAGGGGTGGCGGGGAGAGGCCAGAGCAGCTGTGGAGCAGGAGCACCGTCCTCCCAGCCCCTCCGTCCGTCCTCCCATCCCCTCTGTCCGTCCTTCCAGCCCCGCCGTCCACCCTCCCAACCCCTTAGTTCATCCTCCCAGCCCCTCCGTTCGTCCTCCCAGTCTCTCCTCTATCCTCCCAGTCTCTCCTCCATCCTCCCAGCCCCTCCGTCCATCTTCCCGGTCCCTCTCCTCCGTCCTCCCAGCCCCTCTGCCCGTCCTCCCAGCCCCTCCATCCGTCCCTCCAGCCCCTTCATCCCCCACAGCCCCTCCCGAGAACTGCGTCTTCTACGCTGGCCCTGTAGGTGTCGACTACACAACCATCACTTAACAGTGCTTTCTTCAGATCTGGGAGACATTCAGGTGTGGGTACAGAGGGGACTCAGACAGAAATCCCAATGCTGACCCACTCCTGCCTCTTCTCTCTTCACATGAAGAGTCTTGCAACCTTGCAACTCTTAGAGGAATTTATTATTATTATTATTATTATTATTATTATTATTATTATTATTATTTTGATTTTTTGAAACAGGGTTTCTCTGTGCAGCCTTGGCTGTCCTAGAACTCATTCTGTAGAACAGGCTGGTCTTGAACTCAGAGATGATCCTCCTGCCTCTGCCTCCTGAGTGTTGGGATGAAAGGTGTGAGGCACCACCATGCAGCGAGGGGAATATATATATATATATATATATATATATATATATATGTGTGTGTGTGTGTGTGTGTGTGTGTGTGTGTGTGTGTGTGTGTGTGTGTGTGTGTACACAAGTGGACACATGTGGACACACAGATATATGGAGGTATCAGCCCTAGGAACACCTATCTCCTTTGAGAAAGGGTCCTGAATGGCCTGAAACCCACTGATCATGGTCAACGGGCTAGCCATTCATCCCTAGGGCTCTCCTGTCTCTAGGATCCTACTGCTGGGATCAAAACCACTCTGTATTTGGGCAGTGTCAGTCTTCCATAGGTGCTGAGGTTAGAACTGGGATTCTCTTGCTTAGAAAGCAAGTACTTCATAGGTTGGGCTAACACCTTATCCCTGGGGAAGTATTTTGCTTCCGGTTTGCTTTGTGGTGCTGTGAGTTAAACCCAGAGCCATGTAAGAAAGCATTCTAATGCAGTCACCCCCCAAACCTTTTGTGGTGAGTTTTTGTATCTCCTTCTGCAGGAGACATCTCCCGAGGTCTGGTTTGTAAGAAGATTCTTAGGAATCCCAGAACCTGCTCAAACAATCACTGTCCACTGGTCTGGTACAGGCCCAGGACTCCTAATTAAAAACAGCTTCCCTCGGAGATCCTGGGGCAGGAGGGTGTTGGGAGGAGGTAGGCTCTGCTCCTGACTTCTCCTGGCAGCCTCAGACAAATCCGGAAACACCATATTGGAGCTAAGTCGAGATTATCTTACAGTAGAAGGGGTCCGCTGGTGAGGACCGCCAGCCTAACTTGAAGAAAAGCTGCACCCAGTAGGGGTGGAGGGCACTTCAGCAGAAGAATTGTAGGGAGAGAGAAAAGAAGGGCCAGCCTCGTGGCTTGGTTTGAGTGGCCTGGGAGCACTCATGGGGATAAAGAACCTTGTTCGTGCCTGGTCTGTAATTTCTGAGGCCTTTGACCCCTCAACCCTGGTGATGGATCTTGAGCTTCACTTCTCCGTTTCCAAACTCTAGGACAGCTTTGCCAACAATCTAATCCACCCGCAGGAGGACATTCCCAATGGACTCTCTGCACCAGAGAACAGCAAACCAAGACTTGCCCACTTCCCTTCAGAGGGTGCCTTTCTATAGCCTTCAGACCAGTGTTGTGGTCTCAGGAGGCCATCTTGGCAAATTTATCAGAAGGTAGGGGAAGGGAGGATGAGGACTGATGGCTTCCGCAGTACTGGAATACTGGGATCCTCTCTGGGATGGTGCTCCATGCCCTCCTCCATAGCTTTTTCTCCTCTCACTACAGAACAAACAAAAACAAGTTACATTGCTGAGGGCGGAGTCCCTTTCGTCTGTCCTGACTGTGACGTGTCTCTTTTTCCAAGCTAGGAGACCCAGCCTGGGCTATTGGGATGAGGGCAGGCTTCTCTTCACCTTCTCTGGTCTCAGCATGTCATCCATTACGGTGTTTGTAGGGGAAGGTCAGAATCCTCTGACCCTTTCTCTCTGGCCGCACATGACAACTATGTATCCAGTCCCAAGGGTAGGGAGGGGGCACTGAGAGGTCAAGGACAGGAGACGCAGAGGGGGAGGTCCTGGAATGCGCCCCCCAAGAGCCCTGTTTGGGGATAGAGGGTTACTCTTCTATTATTCTAAGACTCTCTAGAGATGGTTTTCTCAAGGGATGCTGTGAAGAAATGAGGGGGGGGTGCGAGTTTGCTGTTGTTCATGCCCCGCACCAGTAGCTGTTACTGGGGGCTCTCTCACAGGGGCTCAGTGAGAAAGTCACTTGTGTTGCTAATATGAGGTGCAATGAGATCTGTTTAGAGTCTTTTAGGAGATGGCTTTCACTTTGAAACGGTGACAGACTCTCAGCAGAGCTGGTGTAGCCTACACCCAGTCTCTCTCGGGGTTCCATGTTATAGAACAACAGTAATTATCAAGGATGCCAAAGGCAGGAAATTAACATTGCTGTCTCGTGCGCACACAGCGCCGTCCTGTACTGCTTTATCACATGTGGATCTGTGCAGACACCACCCATCTGAGGATACAGGAGTGTTTCCCCTTGTGCCAGCTTGTCGAGGGTCTCATCCTCTGACCACTGTCCCTCACCGCCAGCATTGGTCTAGTCTGCATCTCCAGGATTGTCTTATTTCAAGGCTGTTACATAAATGGAATCATGTGACAGGTGATCTTTTGAAAATTGGCTGTTTTCATTCAGAATAACGTATTTGCCTTCCATTCCGTCTAAACTGTTACTGGACCAAGAGTTGGTTCCTATAAACTGCTGAGTACTGAGCCAAGTTGTGGATGCTCTGTGCTTCGTTTGCACACGTTCACTTCCTGAAGGGCATTTGGCCTATCTCCCACTTGGGACTAGTTCAGATAAATCCGCATGAGCGATGGTATACGGGCTTTTGTGTGGACATAGCTCGTAATTTCTCCAGGGTAAATGGTGTGGAGTGTTGCATGGTGGTGTGGCTGTTGAACAATGATGCTTTTTAAAAAGGAGCTTCCCAGCTCTTTCCTGGAAGGGTCATCTCACCTTACACATGTGTCAGCTGCTTGGCGGATTGGTCGGCTTTTGATAGTATCACTCCGTTTTTGTAAAAATTCTATGAGAGGTGCAGTGCCATCTTTCCGAGTCTCGTTCATGTTTTCTTCATGGCTGGAGAGATCAGGATTGAACTTCTTTTCGTGTGCTCGTTGGCCATTCATGTTGTCGTTTTCCTTTAAGGAGTGTAGCTTTGCGAGCTCTTTGGGTACGCCAGCTGCAAGTCCCTTGTTGGGTTATTTGGTCCGCAGATTTTGTCTTCGAATCTGTAGGTTGTATTTTTACAAATCATTTAGAATGATTTTATGGAGAAAATCCTTAATTTTGATGGATCCCAATTATTGCCCCCCCCCTCTCTCTCTGTGTGTGTGTGTGTGTGTGTGTGTGTGTGTGTGTGTGTGTGTTGGTCCTCAACGTCCACATCGTTTGAAACAGGGCTTCTTTTTTATTACTATATACAACCCCAGCCTTTGTTTGTTTGTTTGTTTGTCTGTCTGTCTGTCTATTTTTAAGCTCATATAGGCGGGTTCCCCTCTACTCACTGTGTAGCTGAGGCTGGCCTGGAACTCCTGATCCTCTTGACTTCTATCTCTGTTGCTGGGGTACCAAGTATATACTGCCACGTCTAGCTTCCATTTATCAGGCTTCAGCGTTTTGGATCCTCCTTTTGGTGCTCCATCTAAGAACGCATCACCGAATCATCGCTCCTCAGTGGTCTACTCCCCTATATCTTGTTGTAAACACCTCCCGGTTTTACTCTTAAATGTGTTGCAATTTGAGTTGTCCTGTGTAGATGTGAGGACTGGGTCTGCTTTTACTTTTCCATGTTCTAACGCCACGTCTCTTCTCTCCTATCCTGTCTCGGTGCTCTTGTCCAAAGTGAGCTGGCCGGTCTCCCGTGGGTCTATTGCTTCTTCATTTAGCGGTATTGCTGCACACCTGCAGGCCCCTCCTTGTATCACTCTCCAATCATGTAGCTACAAAGTGAGGCTCGACGAGGGAGGGGCTGACTGTCACCCTGTAATGGCGTAGTTATCAAGCCTGATAATTCACAGAGTTTCCCCTTGCCCTTTGGCTTTTGGGATGATTTCCAGGCAGATTTCAATCTCACTTTTGACAATGGGGATGAGCACCTCTGCCCCCCCCCCCGATTGCCTTCTGGTCCCAGCTGATTGGCATGCCTTTCCCCGTGGACTTTTAGATCTGTGCCTCTGAATTCTTTTCTATGGAAGTGGAAGATGTCTCGGTCTGTAAGGTTTTAACTATGCAAGCATGAGGACCTGAGTTTAGAACCCCAGGACCCATGTAAAAATCTGGGAGCCGTGGCACAGGCCTCTAATTTCAGTGTTGCGAGGGTAGAGACGGGAGGTTTCCTGAAGCTCCCTGGTCAGCCATCCCAGCTGAATCCATAAGTTCCAGGATCAGTGAGAGAGCTTGTCTCAAAACTAAGATGGAGAAAGATTTGCTACCAACCTCTGGCCTCCACAAGCACATGCATGTGCACTTGCACGCACATGTATACATACGTGTATACACACACAATAAATAAAGATTCCTTTATAATCCGAGTGACAGCCCTGAAGAGAGGTGTCAACACAATACCTCCATCTCACAGCTGAGGAAAAAGAGAACCACACAGGGCTGTGTGCTGAGTAACTGGCAAAGCAGGAATTCCCATTCAGCGTCTCCCTCCCAGCCACCCTCTTCCCATGACCATAGAAGGACTCCATCTTCTAGCTTCTCTCATCCGTGACCTGTAGGCTTGAGCTCCACGGTCTCAGGGTTCCTTTCCCAGACTCGATCTCTCATCTCATGCTGTCAGTCGCTGATTGAAAAGAGACTAGGAGTGGGCCAGTTAGATCTGTGCTGTGCTTGGAGAGCTTCTGTGGACCCAGTGGAAGCAATGAGATTCTCCCATCAATGCCCTGCTGGTTTGGCTCAGAGGACCTTGGTGACCTGGGCATGCCTTACTGTTAAGTTAATTAAATCTTCTCAGGGGTGGAGAACAAAATCAAGGCAGAAGTCAACTTGGACTTCACTGTGGCGGTGATACTGTGGCTGATACTGTGGGGGTGGGCAGCTGGCTCATGAGCTGGTCTTCCCCGTCACTTTACATTCTGGGTACGGAAGCTCAGAAGTACCCAGGCTCAGGTACAGCGCAAGGGTGAAGCTAAGAGAGGGAGCTGAAGGACTTGGGAACCCTTGGGACATTGAATGTGATCAGTATTTGGTGCTAATGCCCAGGGCTGCCCTCTGTTACCAGAGATGTGGCGGACTTTCTTCTCCTATCTCAGGGTTTCTATTGTGGGAATGAAACACCATGACCAATAAAGCAAATTTTGGAGAAAAGGGTTTACTTAGCTTAGACTTCCATATTCCTGTTCATCATCAAAGGAAGTCAAGACAGGAGCTCGAACAAGGCAGGAACCTAGAGGCAGGAACCAATGTAGAGGCCATGGAGGGGTGTTACTTACTGCCTTGCTTCCCATGGCTTGCTCAGCCTGCTTTCTGATAGAACCCAGGACCACCAGCCCAGGGAAGATACCATCGATACTGGGCTGGACCCGTCCCTATTGATCACTTAGTAAGAAAATACCTTACAGCTGGATCTTATGGAGGCATCTTCTCAGATGAGGTGTCCGTCTTTCAGATGACTCTAGCTTGTGTGTCAAGCAGACATAAGTTGAGCTAGCACATCTCCTTAGAGATTTAATGAGTATCTGGGTCCTGGAGGAGCCTGGGGGTCTTCTTGACAAGTCACTTATGTTCAGAGGGGTGTTACATCAAATTTCTCGGGGATATAGACTAGCCTAGAGCACCAAGAAGTTCAGGTAAGATGCAAAGGTCCTCTGAAGGGGTCAACACGGAACTTACTCTTGTCAAATGCCTCACCTCAAGGCCCTGGGTTCTAAATGGAGCAAATAGGTTTCCATATCTGGGACAGACAAGAGAACAAAGTATCTGGAGATACTTGACTTGACTAGCCCCAAGAGTTACATTTTTTTCAAATACAAATTCTTTTTTTTTCTGAAAATCAAATGAATTTTATATTTTGTTCGCACTCATCTATTTCTATAAGTCTGTTCTTGTTCCCCAAATCTTGAGGTAACCCCAACAGCCAGGGACTTGTTTTGGGTTTCTCAAATTCAGGATCCCAAAAGAAGCCCATCAAATTTGGGGAATGCCACCTAGATAGAAAGAACTTTATTTGGCTAGCTTGCCCAGTCAGCTTGTTGGGTACAGAGGGAAAGATTCTCTACAATTTAAATAGGAGGGGAATATGGAGTATGGAGTCAGAAAAATTCCTAAACTGAGCCCAGTGGGACACTCCCAAAGAGGAGCTAGTTACAGAATCTGGTGGGGTGCTCTGGGTTTGGGGGAAAGGGACCTATGGGTAGGTTGCTACCAATATCTATCAGTAGAAATGACACAGGATTTTCCTGCTGTCTTTTGGATGCCAAACAGAATCCTAACCAGATCTTAACTGACCACTTTCTCAGTCAACGTGAGGCTGTTCCTTACTTGTGCCTTGGGACCTCCTCTTTTTCTTGAACTTCCTGTTTTTCTTTGACTCACACTGCATGTGGAGGCCATCGCTGGGAGCCGAGCCAGCAACCCGTAGTTGATTGATTGGTTGTGGGTGAGACCTTTTCTAGCTGGGCACTGCTGTTCTGTCTGGCTCTCCAAGAGGCTCCCAAGTTTCTGAGATGAATTGCCTGTATGTTCGCTGGTTCCCAGGCTGAACATCCACCTCCATTTGCTCTGGGACACGAGACTTTCAGTTTTCAAACTGGAAATGCTCTAAGGAAATTGAAATAAGTCAACTTTCTGCCTCCCGTGTAAGGATAGTTTACAAAAACAAGCTGAAAGATGAAGCTTCCTGGTCGGGGGAACTACTGAATTTCAGAATTGACTGTGATGTACAAACTCATCTTCTTAAAGATGCAGAAATCTGCTGATGTCCCTGTCTTTGTTCATGTAATTTCAAGGATGAGGACCTCATGGTATCACCAGTCAACCCTGCAGATGATAACATCATAATCATATCTGGTCCATTGAGCTAAGATCTGCACCACCACCACCACCACCACCACCACCACCACCACCACCACCTCCACCTCCATCACCTGCACCCACCACCACCACCACCACCACCACCACCACCACCACCACCACCACCACCACCACCTCCACCTCCATCACCTGCACCACCACCACCACCACCACCACCACCACCACCACCACCACCACCACCACCACACCACCTCCACCTGCACTACCACCCCAACTCACCCCTCCTTTCCATTACTCTGCCCTGCAGAAGGCTCTCCATTCTTAGTCACTCACCTCTTAGGACCTCATTTAACCTATTCTAGCTTGCTTTTCTGATAAAACACTTTGACCAAAAGCAACTTGGGGAGGAAAGGGTTTATTTTATCTTATACTTTCAGGTCATAAGCCATCATTAACAGAAATCAGGGCAGGAACAAAAGGCAGGAATCATGGAGGAGCACTGCTTGCTTGTTTGCTGTCTGGCCCACTCACGGGATAGCCTTCTTCTACAACCCAGGCCCACCTACCTTGGGATAGCACTGCTCAGGGTGGAAGAGGTGCTCCACATCAATCATCAGTTAAGACCATCCCTCACAGACATGACCACAGGCTACTCTAATGCCTTAATGGAAACTCTCCTTCAAATGACTCTAGGCTCATCAAGTTGGTGGCTGAAACTAACTAAGATATAACATATCATTCATATATATATATATAATATATATAATATATATATTAATGCATTGGTATAGAAAATTTAGAGCGAGCAGGGGCAGCATTATCCACACCTGTTTGGTTGTCTTATGTCTTATTTGTATTATATTTTAGTCTAATTTAGTTTCTTACATTTTTTCTTCCTCTTACCCTCCTCCTCCTCCTCTTCTTCTTGGAGACAGTATCTTGCTCTGTGGCCCAGGCTGAGCAGGAACTCACTAAATTAGCTTGATGTTCCTTGAACTTGCAATAATCCTCCTGCCTCTGCCTCCCAAGTGCGGTGATTACATACATGAACCACTATGCCTGGTCTTGGTTACCTTTAAATCAGGGACATTCAGAACCCTGCCCTCAGTCCCAACCCATTCTTATTAGCAGTTACAAACTTCCCTCCATTAAGACCATGTGCCTGGTGAACTATAACAAAATGGACAGATACTCAGTTGTGACTATAATTATCAATATATTTGTGTTTCCTGCATAGGTGCATACCCACAGTCACACGTTTAATGAGATAACGTGAACAAAGCTAGGTCCCTCAGAATGCTGACTGATGAAGCCCTTTCCCTAGGCCATGAGGGCAGCCTCTTAATTCCCATTTTATCATGGAGGAAATTGGGAGGTGGCCTGTAGGAACTGCCACTTACACAAGTATAGAGCTTGGAGGGTGCTCTCCTGAGTTTTTCCCCCTCTATAACTGCGCTGTTGTCCATAAATCTCCAGTAGTTTAGCCAGAGTGGTACCTAGCCATAGCGTCCTACGTCTGTCTAGTGCTGTTTTCTAAGTCAGACTTGTCGTCTGTTGTCCCGGAACTCTAACTTCCTCACGTTTTCCTGTAGATGCACATTTCCTCTCTGGTGTTCAGCCCACACCCACACTCCAGTACAGTACATTAAGATTGAGTGTGGACATGGGGCTATCTGTGTCAGGGCTTTAAAAACATTGATTTCTAAATGAAAGAATTAATGGAAACCTGACCATTTGCAAAGTGTCTTAGTATGTCACCCATCTGCTTAGAAACTCAAAGGGAAGGGCCAATCTATATTATTGGAGTGTCAATAAATAAATCGCAAGGTATCTGTGGAATATTCACAAATCTATTGTGTGTAGGGAATTGGACTACACGTGAAGTTTAAAGTGTTTTTTAACTTCTTATTGACTCTTTGTGAACTTTCCATCATTCATCCCCATCCCACTCATCTCCTCCCCTCATACCTGCCCTGTGCCCTTGCACCCTCCCTCTCAGCAGAAGGTGTCGTGCGTCACAGTGTGTCCCACAGTATACCCTTTCATCCACACTTCTTTGCTTGCAATGACTTGCTTGGTCTTTCATTGCAACTTTCATTGCCATGACTTGTTGGTCTGGTTCACATCTCTGGCTTCTGCTACTCTGTCAATACTGGAACCTCACTGGGACTCCTCTTGGATAGCCTGTTGTTGCTCTGTGTCATGATGACACTGGAGTTTTGAATCTGTAGGACTGACCAGATGTCAATGCGCTCCAGCAGTCCATCAACGGGGTAGATGTTGGGGTGGACCAATTCAGACCCTGGATCTGGGCCTGAGAGGTATCAGCTGGTCAGCCTGCTGGCTCTCCTAATCTCAATGCCCTTGGAGAGGGCTCACCAGCAACCCCTACAACAGGATCAGCTCTACCCTCCTGCCCAGGCATGGTGCAGAGCCCACACTCCTGAATGTTTTGGCTGATAAGGAACAAGGCCAGTTCTCCCATTCTCCTGATGCTGGGGGCCAGGTCTTCCACCAGCCATAAATGGTGAGGAATGAGGGAGGGGAAGAGAGCATCTCTCCCTCATCTGCCATCACCCAGCAGACAAGATTCAGGACCAGCTCCTCTGCCTACCATAGGTGGCAAGGGGTAAGTGTGGGGGGAGAGCAAATCTCCCTTTGCTCATGCTGCCGCACAGCAGACAAATTATGGGGCCAGTTCTCCCATGCTTTAACCCTCAGGGCTGGCTCACCCATACCCCTGCCATCTGTTCTACTCTGCGGCCCAAGTGAGGTGCAGGTGAGGGGCAGGACCATCTCTCCTGCTCTCGTGACCCCACTGGGGCCAACTTTCTCTGCCTGCCATCCATGGCAAGGGCAAAAGGAAGAGGAGAGAATCTCTCCCTCACTGATGCCACTGCATAGCAGATATGAGGCAGGGCTGGCCCTCCCGCACTCATGCCCTTGTACCTGGCTCAACAGCAACCCCCACATCCAGAGCCAACTCTTCTGTGCTGCCCAGGTGAGGGTCAGGGCCAGCTCCCCAACTCTGATGACCCCAGGGCAACTCTCCTGCTGCCATAGGTAACAAGGGGTGGGGGTGGGTCATCTCTCCCTAACCAATGTCACCACACAACAGACAGGTGATGGGACCAGCTCTCCCATGCACACACCCTTGGAGCTGGCTCACCCACAACCCTGCCATCAGGGTCAACTCTACTTTGTTGCCCAGGTGAGGGGTAGGACCCATTCTCCCAAGTGCTGCAGCAGGTGAAGGGCAGGGCTAGCTCTCTTCCTCTCATGACCCCAGGGACAGCTAGCCCTCCCATGATGCCCAGGCAAAAGACAGGACCAGTTCTGCACAACACTCAGATATTGACAAGTCCCTGGGTGGTATCCCAGATCAGGGACATCTGCCTAGGTGCTTCAGGGTTACAGACCAAGATGTGCCCTCACCCTGTAACTCACAGGCCTGTACCCCACTATGGTCCCAGGTGGGGCTCACATCAGGCTCCTCATGGCCCTTGAGTCTGCAGTTCTGTCTTTCTTCATTGTGTCCACATCCTTGCATTTCTCTTCCCACTTCTCCACCACTGACTTGCTCCTCTTAGTAGTGTGCCTGGAGTCTCTGAGTGTCTGGGGTCACCTCAGGAGTACTATGCCCTGATTGTGCATTATGGTGCCAGGCAGGTGTTATCTCGGGCATAGTCTGGCCACTGCTGGCATGGTGGTCATCTCAGACTAGCTCCCTGTCCAGGCCCCATGGTGCCAGTCTGCTGATCATCTTGTGCTCACTCTGCTCCCGGCCTGCCCGAGTGGCCCCTTGCAAGGGTCATCTGTCTCAGGCTCATGGCCACCTGGGGCCCACAGTTCCAAGTGGGGTTCTTCTAGTCTCCAGCTCACTCTCCACCCTGAGAGCCCATTTGGTCCTGCCTGGTGTCGGACGGGAGGTCATCTCAGGCTCGAGATGTCAGGATGTATTTCAAGAAGTGTTAGGCTACTAACCGTTCAGATGTTCATAGGTCAGAGCACAGAGCATAGGCATAGTCTCCTCTCTGTCACCTACTGAAGCACCTGTGACAGACCAGCCACACCTGACATGACTCTGGGGATGGGAAAGTTTTCTAATGATTTATTTATTTGCATTTTATGTGAATTGGTGTTTTGCCTGCATCTATGTCTGTGTGAGCAAGCCGGATCCCCTGGAACTAGCATTAACGACAGTTGTGAGCCGCTAGTCAAATGTTTTTAACCACTGAGTCATCTCTAATTTTAACGTTTTAAGAATAGATTAAACATTGGAAAGGAGCTTCTTCTCTGGTGTTAAGTAAAATGAGACAGGATGGACCGCCGTATGCACAAAAGGTATGCATATTGTGGCTAGAATACACAGAGTAGGGCAGCGCTAAGGAAGTACACCCCGACGGAAGTGGGTCTCCCGGGACGGGGGCAGGAAAGCCTACCAACCAGTTCCCTTTGTTCTTTGTGGATTTGTATGTTCTCTATTGTCCTAAAACAAACATGTCCTATATTTATGCTTAGATGAAGCTGAGATGAGCTCCAGACTCAAAGGTGTTATCCACTCTCCGTTGCCAGGTGCACCAAGACATTGCACCAGAGGTATACAGGGGAAAAAAAGCAATGGAGGACAGAAGTGCTGTTTTCCAGGACTCTGGGAATGGACCAAGGATGCTGCAGGACTGCAGGGAGTGGGGTGGGGTTGTCCTGTTGCTATTCCCGTTGCATTCGTGTGTCTATTATTACCTTCGAGGCTCACTGCTTCCCAGAGGTGGACGCAAAGTCAGATAAGGATACTTGAAGCCTTAACGAGTGGTGAGAATGCAGAACTTTCTCCCTTCTGGGAAGACGGGAGGCAGGTCTATCCAGGAATCCCTCTCCGCTTTTCTGGTACCCACTCCCAGTGCCCAGCTCAGAGCTTAGGAATCCAGCCCCAAGGGTTGACGGAACTCCTTAGAGAGAGGAGCGTATCTGATCAGCATCTTGCCCTGTAGGAAGGGCAGCCCAAGGGTGAGGCGGCAAGGACAGGAGCTGCCACTGGATCTGCTGAGTACTGACTGGAGATCTAGACCTATGCCTGGGGATTTATGCCTGGGAAGATGTGGAAACCATCTGAGTGGAATTTCCCGTGGCCATGTTGGTCATCCTCCCATACTGTTTGTAAGGCTGCACCCTGTTGATGATCTAAACAGTGGTGATCTCTGATTCTCTGAGGACGAGACTGGTAAGATTCATTTGTGTGTGTGTGTGTGTGTGTGTGTGTGTGTGTGTGTGTGTGTGTGTGTGTGTGTTCAGGAGTCACTTGGTTTTACTGTTGTTTTGTTTTGTTTGTTTGTTCTCACCTCCCTGGAACTCATTAAATAGATTACCCTGGATGGCCAGTGTCTTGGGGTTTTACTGCTGTTATCAGGCACCATGACCAAGGCAAATCTTATAAAGGACAACATTTGATTGGGGCTGCCTTATAGGTTCAGAGTTTCAGTCCATTATCATCAAGGTGGAGAACATGACAGCATCCAGAAAGGCATGGGACAGGAGGAGCTAAGAGTTCTACATCTTCATCTGAAGGCTGCTAGCAGAATACTGACTTCCAGGCAGCTAAGACGAGGGTCTTAAGCCCACATGCACAGTGACACATCTTCTCCAAGAAGGCCACACTTTCTACTAGTGCCACTCCCCGGGCTGAGCACAGACAAAGCATCACAACCAGAAAGCCCCAAAGGTCTGCTTTCTTAGTGATGGGATTGCAAATGCACACCAGCATGCCCAGTTTCCTTTTCCCCTTTGTTCTGAGGATCAACCCAAGGTCCTCATCACTGACTGAGCCAACTCTCCATCTTCATATTCTTGATTACCATCAACCATTAGCTATTCAGTGACTCGTCAAAACGGAAGGACTCCATCCCTGCAGTCAGATATGCACATTTATGCAAGTGACAGCAAAGTCACAAGACGTGACATAAGTAGAAACGTGCCTGTTTAAGGTAATGGATAAGGCGGACTCTGCTTTACAGAGCTGGGTCACAGACAGTGAATTCTAGAGTCATCCTCACTGTCCTCATACAGAATGACCGAATGGGAAACACCATTGGGAATGAGACAAGGTCTCTGTCTCCCAAAGGCTGTGGTTAGATGAGCCCTAGTGAATTATGATTTCCATCAACAAGACCCCTTAATGAAAATACTCAAAGGCGCTTCATAAAGTCAGTAAAATCAGAGTCCCCATGTATGGCTAAGCTTGTGAGAAGGAGAGGGGAATCTTCGGGTGAGAGAAATGAAGAATGCATAGAACACACCATCTTGGTACACCAGTCACTGCGGCGGGGGGCAGACGGGAATTGGGCATAGAGGCTATGAGGCCAGGAAAGAGCCCAAAAGACTGTCTGAAAAGGAGGTGGTGGTAGCCATAGTAGGGGTACCTAAGATGACATGCGAGGCAGGGGGTCCCATGAGTCCATAAAGCTGGGACTGCTTGGTCAACCACCCCAAGGAGAGCTGAGATCTGAGTGTCTAATGGCATCTTGGGGTGAGAAGCTTCCTCTGAAAGACTAAAACCCCAGAATGAACTACACTGAATTGCCAACTGAGGGACCACGAGATGGACAGATTTTATACTATATAAAAGTTAGATCAAGTGGATCTGAAATATAAGACCCAAAACTATAAAACTCAAAAGAAGACATGGAGACCAAACTTTGTGACATGGGGCTGGGCAAAGTTGTCTTAGATGTGATGTCAAAAAACATAGGCAGATATGCATTAAAATTGTTAAGTCACATGACGTTGAATTTTTAAACATTTCTGTATGTCAAATGACACAGTCGATGGCATCTTAGAAAGGGTGATCTGTGGGCTGCAGAGATGACTCAGTGGTTAAGAGCACTGGTTGTTCTTCCAGAGGACCTGGATTCAATTTCCAGCAACCACATGGCGGCTCACAGCTGCCGATAGCCCCAGTTCCAGGGGACCCAACACCCGTACACAGACGTAAGTGCAGGCAAAACATAAAATAAAAATTAAAAACAAAAAAAAATGCAATCTAAGGAATGGGAGCAAATACATGCAAATGTATGTGCAGTAAGGATTAACATCCAGGCACATGAAGAACTTCTTTGACCTAGAAACAAAAATCAGCTGGAACTGTAAACTGAATAAACCCTACCTTTACTTTGCTTTTGGTTCAGGTACTTTATCCCAGCAATGGAAAAGAAACTAGGACGTTACATGAGAAAGATCTGGAAGCAGAGTCTCCAAGCAATATTTAAGCACCCCTGATCATAGCTGCACCAAAGTAGAAGGAACCCAAGGCTCCACCAATAAATAAACACACAAGCACACCAGACATAGCTACAGGGTGGAACATTAGTCAGCCGTCAAAAGGGAAGACAGGCTCAAGCAAGCGATAAAATAGATAGATGGGCCTGGAGGACGTTCTGCTCAGTGAAGTGTGCCAACCACAAAAGGACAAAGAAAAGACTTCATTTAAGTGAGGTCTGTAACACGGCTAAAGTCATACATACAGGCTGTAAATGGGAGTTTCGTAGGGTGGGAGGGATGGAGGGAGTGTGGGGAGCTTCTCTCCAGTGAGTATTCATTTCAGTAGCACAAGATGAGATGTGGACACTGATGGTAATGGTTGCACAGCAGTAAATGTGTAATGCCACAAGAATTGGTACTGTCAGTGGTCGTGATGGTAAGTGGGTTGAGATGTATGAGTAATCAGTACAAAGTCACTAGGCATGTGTCTTCCGAAGGAGAGGAGAATAAAATGTAGAATTAAAAAAATGGTAATAAAAAAATGTAATCGAAGGCTGTAACAATGGAAGCTTGTGGGGCAAACCCCCTTCAGTGAAGCATGATATAATTACTAAATAGAGGAAGAATGGCATGCAAATGGCTTACCTCGTTAGTTCCATGCCAGAGAGTCTCAGGTTAAGTTAAAAAACAGAGTCAAATTGCTTTTGAAAAGGGACATCCAAAACGATGGGATGTGAGGGTCACATGCAGGACATTCCTGCATGACCCACCCCTTCCTTCATTCTCAAAGATGGTGGCTTAGCATCTTGAAATCTATCAGCTCATTCTCTCTCCCCTCTCATAAAGACTTTTGTGATTACACACACACACACACACACACACACACACACACAGAGAGAGAGAGAGAGAGAGAGAGAGAGAGAGAGAGAGAGATGCATCTTGGATAAGCTCTCAATTTAACATCCTAATCATGCCTTCAAATGTCATTTTGCCACATAAGCTAATACATTCAAAGGTCACACCTATAACCCCAGCATTTGGGAAGTGGAAGCAAGTGGATTAGGAATTCGAGGCCAGCCTTGGCTACACAGTAAGTTGGAGGCAAGTCTGTGCTACATCAAACCCTGACTCCAAAACCAAACAAATAACCAAAACCCCCAAATATAAACATTAAAGCACATGACACAGAACGGTTGAACATCAAGAGGCAGAAGTTTACCAGGAGACTTAGACAGAAAGATGATTTACCCATTTTAATAACAAGTACAAGTGCCTAAGGCAGGAAGAATGCCAGACTGTGGTATATTTGTAATATTTACAAATGAATGGGACTCACAGCTAGAATATACCCAGAACAGAGCACACGACATCCAGCAAGGAAGTACATGGCAGACCTGATCAGGTGGACTAGAGTATCTCTGAATCTCACTGTCCTTCTGTCCTCACGAAGCTCTGTCTTCCAGAAGACAGAGTCACAGCCAGCAGCCAGAGAATGTCTATTGTCACCGAACATTCATTTAGATGCAATTTGAAAAATCCCAGGGCTGACTCTAATTGTCTCAGCTGGGTCTAGTGGCCCTCCCTGTGCTGGACACCATACTGGCATTGTCTCCTTGAATCATGCGGTCCATCAGGGGTCCATCTTCTAGAACTGTTCTTGCAAGGTGGGTAGACAGGGCAATCCAGACGTGCTGTGTTAGGACGGAGGACAAACAAAGAGACACCAAAGAAAAGGTGTGGTCCATGGTACAGTGGGAAATTCCTTAGGTGTCAGTAGTGGGCAGATTGTTTGGACAAAGAACAAAATGGAAATGGTTCACCCACTCTGCACTCCGCAGTCACAGCCGGTTCTAAGGAACCACCAACAAAACCACAACCTTAGAGGAAACTGGAAGTGAGGTTTAGAAGACTTCTCAATTGACCACAGCTCAGCAGACAGCCAGAAGGCTGGCTACAGCTTAATTAATTGGTTAATCGCATTGTCCCTCTCCTCCAAATGTCATTTAACACAGAAAAAAGGTCCCTCCAGAACGAGGGCAGCAAGGTACAGGCGAGGGATCTTTCTGAATTGCGTCTTCGCTGCTGTAACCAATGACTCCAGCCATGATACTTAAGCGAGGACTTACTATGAGGATAGCTGTGTCCTTGGAGGATGTGGTGCCAAGTGGTTTCTTCACTGTCTCCCACTTCTACGATCTCCTATACTTCTTCATGTCCCATCCCTTTGTCCATCCTCAAAGATGATGACTTAGTGTCTTGAAATCTGTCCCCTCCCCCTCTCCCTCCCCCTTCTTATCTCATAGAGAGTCTTGCCTACCCCCCAACCCCCCTCACAGTTCTTGGATATGTTCCTAATTTAAAATCTTTTTTTTTCTTTTTTCTTTTTTTCAGAGCTGGGGACCGAACCCAGGGCCTTGCGCTTGCTAGGCAAGCGTTCTATCACTGAGCTAAATCCCCAACCCCCCCTAATTTAAAATCTTAACTACACCTTCAAATTTCCTTTTTGCATGTAAGCTACCATATTCAAAGGTTCTGAGGGCCCCCTTCTACATAGGGGAAGACATTCTTTTGTCCAACTCAGGGTTTACTCAAACTAAAGTCAGTAGAAGACATTCATACATATAATATGATACAGTACAAGGAATTGGCTCACACAATATTGGGGGCAAGCAGTCCTATCACAAACAGGATCTTAGGAGTCAGTGGCTTGGGCCAAAGGTGCTGTCCATGGTGTGTGTGTGTGTGTGTGTGTGTGTGTGTGTGTGTGTGTGTGTGTGTGTTTGCCAGGCACACACTTGTCAGTTCTCCTAAGTTTTGTAGTTGATTGGCTTGGGCCAACTCAGATCATATAGAATCATTTTCCTTGCTTAAAGTCAAGCAGTTCTGCCTTTTAATCACATCTGCAGACCTTGATAGTGACCCCTGGGTTGTGTTTGAACAGGTGAGGCAAGGCTAGCCATGCTGACGTGTCCAATGTACTGTTACAATTAGGACATGTGGGAACAGAGTGTGTCAGCTCCAGGAGTTTGGGATACCATGGGTGCACAGGGAATCCCCGGAAGGTGGAGCCTTCCTGAAACTGTTGATGTGAGGAATGCATGCTTTGGTGAGCTTCTCTGAGAAGCCCAAGAGGGGGTGAGCTTTTCTGAGAAGCCCAAGAGGGGGTGAGCTTCTCTGAGAAGCCCAAGAGGGGGTGAACTTCTCTGAGAAGCCCAAGAGGGGGTGAGTACCTTCCCAAAGTTTGAAAAAGCTGTGATGAGAGAGTCTGCTTCCCTCTACACCAACCTTGCCCGGCCACACAATGAACGAACTACTGTGACTATAGAGATGCCCCTTCCTTCTGTTGCTCTCCCATTGCTAGGTCCCAGGCCCGAGGTGCAGACTGGAATGAGCGGGTGGCGGAAGGTAGGTGAGCTCATGTCTGCTGCTCCTGGAACGGCAGCAGTAGGCGTGAGTGTTTGCTTAGCTTATCTTTCCCCATCTGAAGATGCTCATTGGTGACTCACTCCGGATTCTTGAGGTCTGCAGGGAGAAGTCCCAGCCCAAACCAACCACATGCAGGTAAAGGGACACTCTATCCCCCTGTGCCCCTCATTTGCCTTCTGGTGTTCTAAGTGAAGTAGGAAGCGAATCTGCCTGGGGTGGGAGGCTCCCCAACACCCACTGTGCATCCAGATTCTCAGGAGGATTCCCCATGCCCAAATAGCCCAGAACGGGGAGGGAAATCTGTAAGTCTCAGCTTCTCACTCCGTGGGAAGAGTTTACCTTTTAGCAGCGCTGTTCACAAAATGTGTTTGTCTAGAGGTTAAGCTGTGTCACTGGGAAACAAAAAGATAGCAGGAAAGAAGGAAGAACTTAGGCTTGGGTGTTCTTGCTTTGACTTGATGGCAGTGGTTGTCAAAATGGAATCTGTGAACCAATTGCACCCACCACACATGCCAGCTATTGTAAAGACGAATTTTCATGCCCCACCGCAGACTACTAAATGACAAGCTGGATGCATTAGATCCAGAGTGCTTCGGTAAGACTTCTGGGTACTTCTGATGTGCTCCAGCGTTCAAGGACATCTTTCAGGCAAGCACATCTTGAGCTCCTGATGTGCATGTGGAGTGTGCTGTAGTTACTGTTATGTATGTGGCCGTGACAGTGAATAGCAGGAAGCAATTGGTATTCAACTCCCATGGTTGCCAGGTAACTCGAATGTCTGATATCACCGATGGAAGGAATTTGCCTAGCCTCTCAGGTTGATCAGCAAAGGCCTCCCAGAACTTTCTGGTGTGGCTTGGGTAAAAGCCAATGGCTGTAATCTCCTGGCCTAGAGACCTCTCTGAGCCAGGAGACTGGAGTAGGAAGGAACCAAAGCAGATCTTCTTAGCCAGGAGGAGCAGCCATGTTGCAATCTGCAGGCTCTCCGGTGGCACTCAAAACACCCAGGCTGGGTTCCACATTTGAACCTCATTTGAGCCATTGGGAAGGACCAGTTGTCTGGGAGGCTGAGGTCATGAGTTCAACTTAAATGCTCAAGGCAATCAGGGAGTCTGAGAAATTGGCTTTCTCGTCTCTGTATCTACCCCTGTGTGTCCTAATGACTGGACATTTTGTGGTGCTAAGAGCACCCGGTGCTCTGGAGGACCCATTTCAGAGTTTGTGGGGATCCCTATGGCCACTCCCTTGTTGCCCTTTGGGGCCATGGTGTGAGTGTGAGTTGGGAAGGAGCACCAGAGGGTTGTGGAGAATGGGGAGCCACTCTCTTGTGAGTGCTACTGGACTCACATCTTTCCTGCTCCCCTTTCTTGATGCCTGCCTTTGTCCTTGATTTTCTTCTCTCACAGCAGCCTAGGACCGGATGAAGCTTTTCTGGGCGAGGACTTGGGCGGTTCTGTGGTCTGGCTGAAGACCCCTCCCTTCCAGGTCTTTCAGCTCCGTCACGCGCTCTCTGTGTTGACTTTGAAAATATTTTTCTCTTTCCCCAATTTGCTTACTTAAAGAGGGGGTGCATTGGTTCACTTTTCTGTTGCTCCATAAGTCCTGGCGAAAAGTAACCCAAGGTTGAGAAAGGGTTTAGTTTGGCTTATTATAGTTAAGTGTACAGGCCGGCAGGGTAGGGCAGGCATGGTGGGAGTGTACAGCAGCCCAGGTAATGGGAGAGAGCCACTTCCATCCTCTCTGTAGCTGAACCACCCTGGAAATGCACACCCATTTGTCTCTTAGGCAATTCTAAATCTGGTCAAGTTGATAGCCAAGATTATTTGTGTGTGTGTGTGTGTGTGTGTGTGTATTTGTGTGTATACACTCACAAAAGTCATATATATATGAGAGAGAATCCAGTGACTCATGTCTTGATTAGTGCAAAGCCAGAGTATATATACACACATATATAAATATAGACATAGATATATAGATATAGAAATATATGCGTGGGTTGGGGATTTAGCTCAGTGGTAGAGAGCTTGCCTATACATAGGCCCTGGGTTACATCCCCCAAAAAAAAAAAAAAAAAAAAAAAAAAAAAAAAAAAAAAAGAAATATATGCATACATACATACGTACATACATACATACATACATACATACATACATACATACATACATACATATGAAAGGACCTGCCTTGCTTCCCTGCTAGCCTGGCAGCTTTTGGGAGCAGGGGAAAGCAGGGTTCATTCTTACTGAGTAAGACTGAGTACAGGACACCCAGAGGATAGCTTGGCTATTAGCCCTCCTGAGACAGCCATCTACTGTGAGAAAGCTTCTACTTCTAGGGAGGACTACATGTGCACACTTCTGCCCATCCAAAGACTAGACTCAGCTTGGACCACATCACAAATGCTGTTAGAGATCAAGTGGCCCTTGTCTGGCTGCAGATTAATGACCTCAAAAGCCACAGTTTAGATGTGTTAGGCTATCTGTCATGTGACCGTGACCTTGTCCTGGTTTTGTGCCACTTTAGCACCTCGGCTGTCAGGAGGTACCCATGAGGCTCTAGGTCAAGTAAGCCTTCCCCCTTCTTAACGGGGAAAACGGAGTCTGGCAGTGAGGCCTGTGTCGAGCAGGAGTAAAAGCTAGTAAAGATAAAGAGATCAGTCTTGTGTGGGAATCTAGCTCACCCTAGCACTCCCAGGCCCCAGGGTCTGATTTCCAGCACCACCAGAAAAACAACAAAGGAAGGAGTGAAAAAAAGAACAGAGGAAAGATTTTTTTTTCTTCAGCTGGAACCCTGCTAAAGGAGCTTCAGCCTCCAGCCCAGGAGGGACTAATTTCAATGCAGCCCTTGAGTCCTGGTTTTCCACTGGGTTTGGCGATTGCTTTCCACACTACCCCCTCCAGTGAATAAGGAGCAGAAATGAAGCCCTCTTTCCCTGGAACCAGCCACTGCCCTGACTGAAACCTAGAGGCCATTCCTAATGCCACTCCCAGTCAACCCCCTGAACCATTCATTCTCTAAGCATGCCACCAACCATTTGCACGACCAGAGAGAACTGGTCTTGTCCTTGGTAGGCAGCCGTGCTCTGCCCAGCTTCCCTTCCAAGCCAGACCTCTCACTGATCCTTTTTTTTCTTTGCTGTCCCCATTCCTGTCCTCGTCTCCTTGCACTCTCTCTTTAGGTCCCCCTCCGCTGATGGACCACAGTCAGACCGCATCCACCCGCTGACCTCTGCGTGCCTGCTCCCACCTGTACTCATACAGCCCGGTGGCTCCTTCCTCTCACTGCCCGCCTGCCCTGCCTGTGTTCTGACCTCTTCACTTCCCTCACTCCACTCTCTCAGTGCCCCTTGCCACCCTTGGGCCATCTCAGCTCTCAAGCCTTTCTTTGTCAGAATTTCTAGCCAGTCACTGCCATTGTCCAACCAGAGACTTCCTGCCTTGTCTTAGCAGCCTCCCTTCCTCTAGCCTGACTACTTTCCTGCTTTCTCCCGTTACAGAGCAACCTTTGTGGAAGGTCCAGCATGTGTCATCTCTGCTTAGAAGTCTTCAGTGATGGCTAGACGGAGATGAACTCCTGTGTCCCCCCCAGGGAGGCAATTCTCATTCACAGTTTAATTTCTTCCCACCACACACCCAGAACTTTCCCCAGATTCCTCTGATCGTATCACCCTGCTTTCCTTGTTTCCTGAGCCTGGAGTTGGCTCATCTTCAAAAGTTTAGTTCCGACTCAGTACTCCAGGACCTGTTGTTCACCCTCTCACCTTGATTGTCCCAGTACGGCACCATTTTGTCCCAGTACAGCATAATTACTTGAACTGCTTCTCTGTTGTCTGGCCAATTCTCCCCAAGAGCCTTTGGGGCAATTGTACACAGGGATCTTACCAACAAACTGTTCCCATAGGGGATCCAGCCCTGTTTGACCCTTGATCTCTCATGGAGTGTACCCAGTCTAGGGAGCTAGTCAATAACTATCTGCTTATGGTCACAAATGTTCTTTTCCAGGAAGAATCAGCAATAAGACACTGTCCCTCTCCCCAGAGCCCTGGATTAAGAAAAACCAAACCTGTCGAAACTGGTAGACTAAGGCAGTTAAAACGTGTTCACTGTTGCCAGAGAGAACTGACATCTTGGCTCTCAGAGTTTGAGCATTTAGAAGGAAGCTACATGCTAAGCACTTTGCAAAGGTATCCTACTATTCTCTGAACAAGGTTGTCAGCCATTCACAGTCATTGCTGTTACCACCGCTTTAAGGATACAGAGACTTAAAAATGATGCTGGAATCGCTTGGTCATGGTATAATTCGCAGCACTTGGAAAAGGTGAGAAGCCAATCCAGGTTCCACGGGACACTTAGGGTTTAGCCTTGCCTTTGAAACAACGTGCCCTGGTCCCTTTGTACTATTACAGCTTCAGAGAGTTTACAGAACAAAACACCACATGCTGGGCTGCTTAAAACAACAGAATTTGTTCACCTTCATGAATGTTTCAAGACCAGAGACTTAAAAACAAAGCAAAACAAAACAAAATCAAGGTGTGGGTAGAATTGTTTTCCTCGGATGGCTGAAGGGATATTCTCTACACCCGTCTCCTTCCTTCTATTGACAGTCAGAAATCCTGGGCCTATAGACACATTATCCCAGGTTCTGCCTTTACTGTCACCTGTGTCCCTGCCTGTGTGTCTGTCACTTACTTCTTTCTCTCTCTCTCTTTCTTTCTTTCTTCTTTCTTTCTTTCTTTCTTTCTTTCTTTCCTTCCTTCCTTCCTTCTTTCTTTCTTTCTTTCTTTCTCTATTTCTTTTATTCAAACTTATAAACTTAACTCTGCAATTGAGCTGGATTTGGAGGGAATGAGGAAAATACGGAACCCAAAGAACTTCAGTGGGATCAGAAGTTAAGGGATACTGCAGGCGGATGGTGTGGGGGCAGTCTCCTGAGCTACATAAGAAATGGTCTGGTGCGTAAGATGCCTAAGGTCAGAAGAATTAGAGTTGCCCACAGTCAGAAATGATGATCCTTTTGCTGGTCTTGCCTTTCCAGGGTCCAGAATGCTCCATGGCTTCCATGCTGCTCACGCCTGCTTTCTCCTTCCCATGTTTGTCCTTAGCCACTCAGTCTTGGCAGTGTAGATAAGGGACTGAGAAGCAGTTGTATTTGGTCCAGCGTTTGCTATGGACAAGATGCCAGGACCTGTACCCTTCAGGATGAAGTTCTCCTCCTCAAAGAGATGTCCTCTTATGGGCAAAAGCCAGTGGATGTGAGCCTCCTCTATTTCAATAATCACTATCTTGATTATAGCTCCAAGGAACCTGTTTCCAAATAAGCCAGATGCCAGGAGTCCGTAGGCTAATGTGTTTCTGGAAGGCATAATCCAACCTGTGATACTCAGGAAGGAGGCTGGAGACAGAGAATGTCCTTACTGCTTTGTCTGAGTCCTAGAAGGATGGAGCAAGACCATAGCAAAATATGCTGGGACCACTCGTAAGGCAGGAGGGGAGAAGAGATGTGGAAGGGTTGTAGAGACTCAGGACACTTAGGAAGGTACACAGTCTAGCGTGTACACACAGACTGTGTCACCCCGGTCCATGCCTTTAGCACTTCATTGGTAAAGGCAGACCACCAGTGACAGGAGCACCTCATGATCCTGTGGCAGAACTGTGCTCACAGCCTAAGGCAGAGAAGCATTTCTTTCTCCTGAGGTGTCTGGGAATGCAGATATCTGAGTGTTGGATAAGAGCTTTTGCCTCTTCCTGTCCTCCTCCTTGCCCAGGGGAGAGAGGGAATAATCTAACGCTGGCTCAGGTGGACCTGCATTGCAGGGGACCAAGCTTTCAGGAGGCTGACGCCATGTTTGGAGGGATGGGGGATTGGGAAGGTTGCCTATAGTTCTGTGGCTCCCCTAGCAGGTTGAGAAGGGGACTATGAGGTGACCACGATGGAGCGTGTTGTGTTCCCATGTAAGAACAAGTATGTCTGCCTATGAGTGCTGATTATGAAGAAGGGGCTGGCCTGTGAGCAGTGAGTGGGGTGTGGGGGACGCTCACCTGTGGGTATGGATGTATAGACTCTGGAACACTGTAACCTGGAGAGGGACCTTTACTTGGGAACAGCCAGAGGAGACAGTGTTGACAATGAGTGGGGGCAGGGATCCACTCAGGGAAGGTAGGCAGGTGTCTGCACATCCAACCCCCCCCCCACATACATACATGTTCCTCAGGTCCTCTTCTCCATGTCTCTTGTACGTCTGTTTGGGGACCTACTACAGACTGAAACTTCATTCTCAGACCTCCTCTGTGGCTCCCAGCAAGTGCGTTATGGTTTATCGGAAGGTCTCCTAAGAGCTGTGGTTGCTGTAGAAGATGAATGGGTGGTGGGTGGACCCAGGCTGCCCTGGGCAGGGGTTTCCCTGAGTAAAAGTTCTTTCCCATCCTGCCAGGGCACTGACTCATTTTTGATGGGACTTGCTTGGCTCTTTCCTGGGTACTCCAGGGGCATAGCTTAATGCTCTCTGTGTCTCATGCCCAAAAGAAATTTGACAGCCCATTGTCTGTCTGCCAAATTAAACCCACGGGAAGGATCAAAACTCAAAACTGAGTCCAAGGCTTCGCTTCTCCACATGATGAGTTTGTTGGGAACTCAGGGCTAGAAAATGACCTCCAGGCTTCTGAAGAAAATAAAAGAATCAACCCACAAGAGTTGATTACAAAGAAGAAGTTTCTTTGTCTCTAGAACTTTTAGGGGTAGCTATGGCTACAGGAAAAAGAAAGCACCTGCTTCTACAGTGAATTTGACTGTTTTGTATGTGCATGCATTTAATGTAACTAGTAGAGTCCTTCACTGACATTCCGTCTTTGCCCTTTCCCTGGTCTTTAGTGTTTCTGGAGAGGATTGCTTCTTCCTCATGCTTACCCTGCTGGTGATAGGTGTGTGTTGGGTGCTGGGTGCTAGGTGCTGGGAATGCCTAGAGCCCCGAGCACTCAAGCACTCGAAGTGATTGTAATTGCACTCTGGGCTCGGTTCCCTGAAGGAACAATGGAGATCTGTAGCTCAAGGGGCAGTCTTTGATACTAGCCTGCTGAGTTCATGAAAACGGGCTGGAGGCCGGAAAGGCAGACCAGGCCATGAGGCATTTCTCACATAAGCATGAGGAGCTGAGTTCAATACCCAGAGTCCACACTAGAAAATTCTAAAAAGTGAGAATTGAGGGGACAGGGACTCCACTGGAAGATCAACAGAGTCAACCAACCTGGACTCTTGGGAGCGCCCAGAGGCTGGACCACCAACCAATGAGCATACCCAGCTCAGACCTACCCCCACCGTCTGCATAGATGTAGCAGATGGGCAGTTTGGTCTTCATGCGGGTCCCCCAACAACTGGAGCAGGACTTACCCTGACTCTGTTGCCGGCCTGTGGATCTTGTTTCCCTAACTTCCCTGCCTTGTCTTGCCTCAGAGGGAGAGGATGTGCCTAGTCCTGCAGGGACATGATATGCCAAGGTGGGTTGGTACCCAGTGAAGGCTCTCCTCTTTCTCAAAGGTGAAGAGGAGGGATTGAGGGAAGGGGCCATGTGAAGGGGGATTAGGATGATGGGGGGGCTGTGATCAGGGTGTAAAGTGAGTGAACAAATAAATAAATTTAAAATAAAACAACAACAAAACTGAATGTGGTGGGGCTCTTGACATCTCAACACTGAGTGAGAGAGAGTGCCGACAGGGGGATCCAGAGACTCGCTGGCCAATCAGTTCATCCTGCTTCTCAACTCCAGGTCAGTGGAAGACCCTGTCTCAAAGATGAGGATGGCAACTGTCTTAGTTAGGGTTTTGTTGCTGTGAAGAGGCACCATGACCAAGGCAACTCTTATAAGGGACAACATTTACCACCACAGCAACTGAAATTGTTCTCTGGCCTCCATATACAGATGTGCATCACACACACACACACACACACACACACACACACACACACACACACGCACACACCTGACCAAAGGAAGGGCTGGGGAAGGAACTAAAAGAAGAAACCATTTGTCATCATTCCTTGCCTCAAACCCACTCTTTCTACTCACTGGACTTCAGCACTGGGTTGTTACCACCACAACAAGTGGATGGGGAAGGTTGTTCTCTGGCCTCCAGGCAAGGACTGAGCTAGATTTTTATCATAACCCACACACACTGTCACACAGACTGTGACACCATTTTCAGTTCACACACCACACACAAAGGAAGGAACCCGAGCTCTTGGGACTGGGAAGAGTTGTTACCTTGGAGGTGAGGCAGGTGGCCACTGAAGGGACCCCAGAGACCTTTGGGGAAGCTGGTGATGGTCTAGCTTTTATTATGGGACCTCCAAGTGTTGCCAGCTTGGGAAACTTTTCAAACTGTGTTCTTACAACATACGCGTTTTCTGTGTGAGTGTCATACTCCAGTAAAGGTTTTCTCAAGAGACTTCTCTGTCTGTTGTTTAAAGAATAGATAGATGGTAGGCATAGGAGATGAGAAGGGGCAGTGGTGGACTGCTGTCAGGGATGGATCCCGACACCTGGGAAAAAACTAGGAGCCAGAAAATACTTGGAAGGCTAGGACCATGGGCTGGAAATAGGAGGGGCCCAGTTGAGATGAAGCTTGGGGAGGGACCCAGTAAACATCTGTGCTCCTACCAGCCAGAGAGAGGGGAGCAGATGTGCATCTTGATAGAGACACACACAGACTGGTGGAAGGACTGGAGTAAGAACAGTCAAAGAAGAAAGGATAGTCGAAGTGGAGGAGTCAAGGTTTTTACAATAGAAACAGAACAACTAGAGGGAGTGACTTCCCGTATTCCTGTGCTGGTCCTTGTTGAATTAGATGGTACAGTGGTGGACGTCTGTGATCCCGACACCTGGGAGGTAGGAGTTTGAGGCTAGCCTGGGCTATATAGCTAGACCCTATCTCAGCCATCAGGTGGTAGGAGGTTGAAAGGAGAGAGGACGGAGGAGTCCGACCAGAACTTAGATAAGCTTTGGAGAACCCATTGATGTGACGATCAGGTATTGTCAACTTCAGCACAAGCAACGTCTGTGGCACCTCCTTCCTCGGAGCCCTCAGAAGAGTAGACGTTGTCACACAATGGACGAGTGGTGTGACTTAGTGTCTGTTGGCTGCTGTCACCTGCCAACTGCAAAATGAGATGGCTTTGCAAGCTGCCCTGGGCCTTCATCGCCTTCCCCACAGGGACATGTGAGAGTGTCTAGGTTTGCAAGCATTTACTGAATGTGTTCCATGTGTTGGCCTGCTGGTGTAAAAGTGAGAACATGCCAAGCCTGATAAAAGAAAGCGATGGAAACAGATAACAGAGACAAAGATGATATGAATGTCCCCCCAGAGCTCCCTGGGGCCGTCGCCCACTGATAGGACCATCGGACCCCTCCCTTGAGGTAGACTCCTAAGGTTCCGGACTCTTGTGAGACTGTCTTTGTATTATAGTTTGCATTTTCTCTGTCTGAAAAACTGGCAGCTCTTTGCTTAAAGGCAGGAAGGGACGGGCTTTATCTTCAAACCCTTCCAGGATGTGAGAAAAAATATTGACATCCCATCTTGTTACCAGAACAAAGATGAGGAAGGATATAAAATAGCAAAGTTTCCATATTCAAAGGGGCTGAATGTCCTTTCCCTGCCATAAATGCATTCAAGGCACGTTGGCCAACTGCGGCTTCCTTTCAACCTAACAGGTGACTGGGAGCCAACTTCCCCCAAACACAAGATGGTACTTGTTCTCCATTAAGGAGTGTTTTTACTGTCTTAGAAGAAAAAAAAAAGCTTTTCAGAATCTCTAGAAAAGAATTCAAGCATATATTGACATGAACACCAGGGATAATTTTATTTCCAAGTGTTTATTTGCCCAGGAAAACATTCTTCTAGTTAATATGATAAATTCACAGAGTCTCACATGCGTGCATTTTGATCCCCCAGGCAGTCTCTCACAGCCCGCTCTTCCCTGTCACCCTGCCACCAGCTCCATGCAGCGGTCTGCCTCACACATTCCTGGTGCCCCAACCCCACCCGGGATGAGGGAACCAGCACATCACAGACCTGCACTGCCCAGCTAGTGCAGGATGCCTTTTAGGGTTCCTGGTGTGGTTTGGGGTTAGGGATTTCCACTGCTTCTGTCCTTTATGCCCCAGCTTTAAAACGAGGGCGCATCATGCAAAGCCACAGTCTTCATGTCCACAGTGAAATTCCACATTTTCTTTTTCTTCAGAGGACACCCCAGGATCCCATCTTATCAGAGATCCTTTCTAGTGAGAATAGAATCCCAGATCCAGATTCCCATGTTGCCTGCTTCCTTCCCCATGAGGGGACAGAAGGTGTCTTGCAGCGTCTGTGTTCCTTTTAGGATTGTTCTGATGCTTTCTTTTCTCTTCTTTCTTTCTTTTTTCTTCTTTCAAGAGCCAACAGGACAAAAGGGTTTTCTTGTCCATAACAATACTAATAATCCTGATGCTACCTTGTCCTTATTTCTCAGGACATCAACTTTGAGCCCAGCCTGGCTACTTTAAATCTGGGTTACCTTGTGCAGGCATTCTTCCTGCATGGAAATATACTTGATTTCCTGAATGACTTTGTGGAAGAGACGCTCGCCCAGAAGAAGGAACAGGAGGCTTAAGCAGGCTTCCTGGCTGTTCCAGGCCTTTCTTTCATCCTAGATCACATCTTTGTTTTATGTCCTACTGTCCCTTTGGAAAGACAGTAAGAAGGAGTCACTATCCCTCTTACAATTCTGGGGAGCCTTTCCGGTGGGCCTCAGAGGCACCAACTCAGCCCCTCTCCCTCTCTCTTTTTTAAAATTAGCTTTCTGAAATGTCAGATGACAGTGGAAAACATCTTTATCTGTGTTGCAATAGGGCACCTTGAACCTGGACCTCACCATTCAGCACGCAACCACTGGTCAACTGCCAGCCAGCAAGGAGGATGAGCTGTGGGCAGGGAAATGAGCACACATGGAGTGGGAACCACTATCAGACCGAAGGCTCGCAGTCGGAGGCTCATCTTGCTCTGCGAGGTTCAGCCAGCTAGATAACAGGGTCATAACCGAGTGTGCTGGGGGAGGAGGAGGATCTGTTTGTACTTTGGGGGTTGGCACTGCCCAGCATATAATAGACAGCCTTTTAATGCTGTTCTTGATGACACCAGTGGTTTAAAAACACCCCCCCACCACCACACTGTCCTCCAATTTCAGCACAGTGGTCAGCAAACTATATGAGGTAGCCAACTCCTTGTTATGAAATAGGTTTTCTCTTAAATGATCCTGCTCCATGATGGGCTAATATAAATATCTTACCTTGCAAGTTGGAGGAACATAGAAAATGTATACACGGACGTGTAGAATATTCTCTATTCACGAGGAGTTAATTAAACATGCTTCTTGGAACCCTTCTTTATTTGTTGAAAAAGTAAGGGCACAAGGAGGGGACTAGATTGGGTTTGTAATTCAACATGGCAGACTGAGTTTATGGTCATCTCTCTTCAGCTCCAGCATCCCCGTTATGATGGAAACAGGGATTGTGGATGATTAAAAAAGAATCAGAAGCAATTGCGGGGGGGGCACACTACGAATGGGTGAAAGAACTCAATGATTGGGGTTGGGGATTTAGCTCAGCGGTAGAGCACTTGCCTAGCAAGCGAAAGACCCTGGGTTCGGTCCCCAGCTCCGAAAAAAAGAAAAGAAAAACTCAATGATTTCCGTGGCGTGGACAATGGGTTTGAAGTATTGATGGATGGGCCAGACTGGGAGACGCAGACTCTCAGGTCCCTTCAAGGACTGTTCCGTCGTGCAGAACCCAAAGTTTGTTACTCTGAGCATTCTGTGCTGCTTGAGTTTTTTAAGCATTTATGTGTTATATAGATGATAAGATGAAGGGGGAAAGTGAAACATGTAAAGAAATGTAAACGGATTTTAATATTCTGAGTGGGATCTGGTTGGCATAGGCCAGAAGCCCCTATGGACTGGAGGTGCTCAGGTCTAGCCTGGAATTCAGGGTGATTTGAAACTCTTCTGGTCAAGAACTCCATTTCTCTGCACAATAGTATTCCTGCCAGCCTGGGTTGTCAGCACCAGTTTAGAGGGGAAAGGGAAGAGAATGGTCTCTGAGCCCAGGGGTGTACGCTGTTGCTGTTAGGACAGCATCTTTCTCTAGGATCTGGGTCTCCTCCATTAGGGTAGGCTGTGTAGCCAGCAAGTGCCAAGGGATCCTTTTGTCTCTGCCATCGAAGTACTGGGACTTCAAGTGCACACCATTACACCCAGCTCTTTTGGGCCTCCCCTGGGTTCTGAGGGTTGATTGGCTGCTATACAAGCATTTGACAGACTGAGCTGTCTCCCAAGTTCTCTGTTGAGGTCAAAGAAGCTAAGGCAGGCAGCAGAGGACTCAAGGCAGCCTAGGCATACCCAGGAACACCCACCACTCATGTGGCCTGAGAGGAATGTCTCTGTCTGTTTTCTTTCCTTCCTCCCCCCTCCCCCCACATCTCTCCCTCCCTCTCTCCCGCCCTTCTTTGGGAAGGACTGCTTCTTCTAGTCCACCATGACAATCTTTGGGACACAGACAGCTGTCACCCAGAAACACTGGGAGGTCAACAGCGGATGCTCAGTCAGGCCACCCTCAGGCTGCTTACGGCTTTTTATCCTGCTAACCAGCTCCAGTCCGAATCACTCCAGTGAAATCCCATCCTATGTCATGAGGACTCATGAGGACAGAGTCCTCCCTCCCTGAGAGCTGTGTTCACAAAGTCAGAGCTGGGTGACAGCAGGAGCAGCCATTAGCTGGGCTATCATTTCATGGGTTCACACATCAGACCTGCCTGGCAGTTTCAGGGCCAGCCAGTGCTTCAGTGGTTTAACGCCAGTTACCCTATAGTGCCAATGTCTAGAATAGGAAATAAAAAAGAGTCACGAATATGACAACGAAAACCTACCAATTGAAACTGTGTCTTGGGTGTCCTTTGACCCCTTCCCATTTATCCTGAGTTCTCAGGGGTCCCTAACCCTGAATTCTTACTGTACAGTTGTCCTCTGCATGTCACTGAATGTTGCCTTGGGCCCCAGACTTCTCCCTCTACCATCATGGGCATCCTCTCAGCCTTCCTTAGGTCTTTAATGGCCACTTCAATTTCTCTGCTTTTTTCTCCTCTACTCTCCCTGCCACATCCTTTCCACATGGATTGAGGAATGGAGTTGTGAGCATGACTTTCATGATTGGATGTCTGAGAGTCTCCCTCACATCCAGTCCTGCAAGAAAGTTCCCCTTTGCTAACTTCCTCGGTGAGACATACCTATAAGAGTGTGTGCTATGTTAATTACACACACACTCTCTCTCTCCCTCCCTCCCCCTCCCTCCTCAGGTTAGCATGCACACACAAATCTAAATATTTACATGGGTTTTGAACCTTTCAACGTAGGGCCCTTGAGTAAACAAACAACCTCACAATGTTGTCAGTGCTCATACTTTTAAAGCACAACAAAACCAGAAAACGTTGCGGAATGGAATGCCCTTCAAAGTGTCGGGACATTATTTTGAAAACCTTCATGCCTGTGACTCTGTCTTCAAGGGAATTTCCCTCCGGTCGTTTTTATTGAGGTCTAGTTTGCCTGTAATAAAATGCACAGACTTTAAGTACGAACTCTACCTGTATAAATACCACCACTATAAAAATGTAGACGACTTCAATCACATCAGAAAGCCCCTGTATACATAGCTACAAATCTTTAACTTTTGCCGTTTGGGTTTGGAATACTCAGGGCCACTCTGAGTGAGACAAGTAAGGAAGGGGGCAGCTGAACTGTGCTCACAAATTACAGCCACGTCAAAGGGGAATTTATAAACGATGGAGACTGGTCATTGTGATGAACCTGCTGTGCCCTAGGTGGCTCTCCTGATGGCTGAGCACTCCAGACCACAGGTTACCGTGACGTCTTGAAGACGTGATGCCCCCCTTGCTTCCAACAAACCAGGTATTGCTTCAAACACTGGGGGATAATTTGCTTAAAGATCTCCAGTCACGTTTTCTCCTGGAAGTCTAGAGCCTGTTGGAGAAGTGTGGATAAAGAAGAAATCTTGTGTGTGGTACAATCTATAGCAGCGAGAAATGCCTGGGAGAGGAAGGAGAATGGATCGAGGGGATAGAGAGAGGCTGACCGTAGTAACCCCCGGGATGCATCTTTGCTTATCTTTTCCTGTCTTTCTGCGAAGTACTTTGGAGCGTTTTCTTCCCTTAGATGGAGTGGGATGGAACACCAGCTTCTTAAAGGTAAAGAAGGGAAGGCCGGGTTCTGGGGACCTCGGGCGAGTAAAGAACTTGCCTCGAAAGCAGAAGAGGCAGAGTCTGTCTCCAACATCCGGGTGAAAACACATGTATGGTGCTGTATGCTTGCAAGTCCAGTTGCTGGGTCGTAGACAGTGGATCTCTGGAGATCCATGGCCAGCAAGCCATGTCTAGTCCGCCAGCCCCAGGTCCTGGTGAGAGCCACTGTCTCAAGAAACAAGGCAGGTGGCTCCTGAGGGGTTGACTTCAGATCTTCATGTGTTGTGTGGTGTGGGTGCACATATGCACACAGACACAGAGAGACAGAGAGAGAGAGAGAGAGAGAGAGAGAGAGAGAGAGAGAGAGAGAGAGAGAGAAAGGGAGAGAGAGAAAGGGAGAGAGAGAAAGGGAGAGAGAGAGAGAGAGAGATAGAGAGAGAGAGGGAGAGAGATAGAGAGAGAGAGAGAGAGAGAGAGAGAGAGAGAGAGAGAGAGAGAGAGAGAGAGAGAGAGAGAGAAATTGGCTTAAACGGTTGAGGAGGTCTTTAATGAAGCCTTTGACATGCTACCATAATTGCCGATTTTCCTGGGGAAGGGCTGTACTATGCACCAATCTCCAGACATTTTTTTCTTCTACTGGGAATTCCGCTGGATTTGGAGTGTGTGGAGCAAGGAGTCATCGTTGTAACACCCTGAATGTAGCACATTCCGCTTCTGCTTCTCACGCCACAAGACCGAAAGCCATAGAGGAGACGTTCATTACTAGGCGTGAGGAATGGAATGAGTTAGGGCAGCTTGTGGGTCCAGCATGGGGCCTTGGCAAACACCGCACTTGGGCAATCCTGTCCACTAGGGTGTTGTAGCTCCTGGGTACTGCTAAAAGAACCGTGGCTCAGAGTAGCCCCGTTGGTAGTCAAAGATTCCGTGCAGAGCCAGGATCTGAGCCTAGGCCTGTTTGACTTCCAAACCCAAACCTTCGTTCACCAGGATGGCTGCCCTAAGTGAAGTAGAGGGAGGCTGTAATGCAGGTAGCTGTAACCCCACTTCTCCACTGTCAATCTACCCTCAAGCCATACCCTCTTCAGGGGATGGCATTTACCACTTTTTTTTTTTTTGCACTGGCTGGTGATCATTTTTTTCCTCTCCTGCTGGTTATGAGTGAGCATTTGGTAAGTCAGAGCAGACAAGGACACGGTCTCCTGGTTCTGTCCTCATGAAATGGTATGCAGGGCCAGGTGCCTTTGACCCTGGGAGTGGCCCCTTCCAGCAAGTTTGTCAACCCACCCCTCTGTGGCTTTCTCTTCCCCCAGCATTTTCTCCTGCTATTATAGCCACACATTCCGTCTGTCTCCATCTGCTGTGTCCCCTGGAGTATGGGGCTCAGACCTACATCAGCATCTCTGTCAGAGCATCCATGAGGTACCCAGTCTGGCCACAGCTGCAGTGGCTACCACTGGTGCGAGCATTGTCGTAAAGGGAAAGGGTCCTCACTATAGTACAGCGGTGAAGAAGGAGAAATCCAGTATGCACTGGAAATAGCCAAGGCGTACCTTTCAGGAAAGGCTTTGAGGCAGCTTCTCTCCCACCATCCCCATTTTCCTCTCAGGAGACAACGGAAGAAGTTGGTAGGAATTACTCACGCCTGCTAATTCATTACTAATTGAAAGGAAAGGAGATGAGTCTTCTCTAAACTCAGAAACTGTAAAGTACACTAATTCTGAACCCGCCGTTCCTCCTTCTCACGCCACGCTTCTCTTGGGCCTTCTTTTCGCCTCTGCCTTTGCCTCCGTGGCTTCTGGACTTTCTTCCATTTAGAATCAAGGACAGCTCAACTTCTGTGGGAGTGTCTGATCTGGTCTCTTCTCACATGTCCTGTGAGACTTCCCTGGTCTGACCTAAGTGCGACCCTCTGCTTCTCCTGACTTCCCTGCTCGATGCTGGATTCCTGTCATTTGCATGTACTAAGCCTTTGGGGGACCTCTGTGCAAAACTCATCACTAGGGTGCTAGGGTTTGAGGAAGCCACCTTGAACTTGACATAGGACTGAGCCTTATCCTGACTGAGAGGGTACTGCAGGGCAAGGGCAGCACTCCAGATAAGGAGTCATGAGGTTTGGTGGAGATTGGGAGCAAACATACGGACACTACTTGTGCTCTGAGCACCTTTTTTTTTTTTTTTTTTTTTTTTGAGCTGGGGACCGAACTCAGGGCCTTGCGCTTGCTAGGCAAGTACTCTACCACTGAGCTAAATCCCCAACCCCGCTCTGAGCACCTTTAAGAGGTGACTTTGACCGTGTTTGAGGAACAAAATGTACTGCCAGGCTTGGAGGTCCACCTCCCTCAGTGCTGACTGACAAAGCAAACCTAAACTCAAGTGCTTCAGACAACTGCGATATTTAGTTTGCTGTTAGGCTTGCTGTCTGTACAGCGTCCCTCACTTGACAGGAGTCCATTTCTGTCTTGTTGGCATCAGAGGCTGGGACTAGGATCATCATCTGAGGGGAATGCTCAGTAACCTGTCCAGCAGTTGACACCGACGGAGGGTTGAAACCACAGTTGGCATAGTCAGCTCAGTCCCAGCGTGTGACTTCCTTGTGAAGGAGGAAGGCGGAGCCTCCTTACCGTGTGCTCTCTGGGCTCTAAGGGTCATCGGCAGAATGATCCAGGCAGATTCTCTATTCATATTTAGGAGCCGGCCTCCGAAATCACAGCTTCACTTGGGCTCTGTACTCCTTACCGGAAACAAGTAGCTACAACGGGCCCGTATTCAAATGGAGAGAATGTACTCCCACTCCTGGGTGGCGTCATTGTCACGCTGTAAGAGGTGTTCACGGGTGCTTACCCTAAGGAGTCAGTGCCTTTATGGGACTAACTTAGACAGCATGGATGACGGGTCAAGGAAAAGAATGTGTGTAATCCTCTAAAGCAGCCTGACTCCCAGGTCCTCACCTAGCATGGGTGATAGCTTCCTCATGGCTGTGTGGATGAAGCCCATCCCTAGTCCTTCCCAGCATTTGGAGGAGTAACTGGATACTCGGGTGAGGGTCCTGTGACCCTCCCACACCTTCTGTGAGGGCACAACTGCCAACTGTGATGGTCTTTACGAGTGGGCGCAACTGAACTCAGAAAAATGGCGGTGTCCGGTCCCAAAGAAACTGAGGACAGATGGCAAAGTGTGGCGTCATTAGCATATCAAAGTAGGCTCACTCGGCGGCTTCAGCTTCTCTCAGCCATTTTCACTACTGGCCCTCTACCTTAAACTTCTCCAGCCCAGGAGCTTCCTTTCCCTTCCTCCAACTTCTCTTTCCTATACAAACCTGCCATTTCAGCCACAGACCATCTGGGTCCTCGGCTCCTCTCTTGATCTGCTTGTTTTACCTCAGTGACACCAATACCGTCAGCACCACCTTTAACCTATCTTCACTAATATTCTCTGGCCTCGTTAGCATCACTTGTCAACTTGACATAGCCTAGAATCGCGCCCCACCCACCAAAAAGAATATTTGTTGAGTAATTAATTGTCTTTATAGGATTGATCTGTGAGGCATTGTCTTGATTGAGAATTAATATCGGAGAGCTCACCCCACCATGACAGTACCATTCCCTGGGAAGGTGACCCTGCTCTGTGTAAGGAAGTTAGCTCTGTGAGAATGACTCTGAGAACATCAGAGAGCAATGCTTCTCATGACTTCTGCTTCAAATCTCTATTTGAGTTTCTGCAATGATTGTTGTTTCTCCATTTTGGAAAGAAACTGGGACAAAAACTCATTCTCAAAAGTTATTTTTATCGGGGTTGGGGATTTAGCTCAGTGGTAGAGCGCTTGCCTAGAAAGTGCAAGGCCCTGGGTTCGGTCCCCAGCTCCGAAAAAAAGAAAAAACGTTATTTTTATCATAACATATTAAAATGGGGGCTAGAGAGTTGGCTCAGTAGTTAAGAGCACTGGCTGCTCTTCCAGAGGTCCTGAGTTCAATTCCCAGCAACCACAATGGGGGCTCGCAAACATCTATAAGGAGATCCAATGCCTGGTTTGTCTGAAGACAGCTACAGTATACTCATATACATAAAATAAAAAATAATTCTTTAAAAATATTAAAAATATTCCAGCCAGTGAAAGGAGACACAGGAAACACTTTCTGGGAGGCAGGACTAGAGAGGTTCCTTTGGCCCCCAGTAGGCTCTGTGCTGCTTCTGGTGAGGAGAGAGCTGGTTGTTGGGGCTCAGAGGCAGGCAGCAGTTTGGAGAGGCCTCTGTTCTCCCAAGTACTGTGGCCTTCTTAAATTTAGAGGCCGTGAGTACAGATGGACATGCAGTGAGTTCTGGACTCTGTCACAGAAGCCTCAAGTTGGCCTTGCCAAGGCTGTGTTCTAACAGCTAGGAAATTCCACAGGTTGGAGGGAGGCCCCAGCAGAGAGACCAGCTCAGTTTTGGAGGGAAATGACAGTGAAGGTGGAGACTCTTCTCAGACACCAGCCCTTTAATTCAGAGAATAACGTTGGCAGAGTATGAAACATAACAGCACCCTACCCTTCCTTGGAGGAGAAACGCTACCCAAAGGAAACCTTCCAAGCACAGCTTAAGGATATGGGACTTGTGGCTTGGTGCCTGTTCATGCAACAACTGAGATCCCAGTATGATACAGCCTGGAGCTAGGGACACCATCAAATTCTTCCTCCATATTGCAAGATGATATTTAACCCTGCCAGTGTGGCACTCACATTTACTCAGTAGACACAAGATATGGCACGTCCTGAGACACAGTGACAATTAACCTTTGGGCATTTCTCCAAGGCCTTGAGCATCCATCCAGAGGGGACATGATCAGTAGGAAATGTTCTTAGTAAGAGGTCAAGATAGCCCTGATAAAAGCCCGGTAAGAGAGAATGAGGATATTCATTAAGTGGTTGGAGGACTCTGTCAGACTACCTTCCTGGAGACATAAGACCTCCCTATGCCTTGAGGGCTAGAGGTTGGATATGGAGGACATGCTCTCAGTGGAGCATCCAAACTGAGGGTGAGAATGGTCCCAATTGAGTAGAGAGTGGTTTTCAGCCCTCTCAGTGCGCAGGAGGAAGACCAACTAGCAGTCCATGATAAAACTATAACACAGTTAGGGAGTGAGGCAAGGTGGTGAAGGGCCTTGACACTTGTCTAAGTGGGGACCTTGCTTGGGGATGGCATTCCCCACGGTTTTAGTGGGCTCTTTGTGTCAACAGTCATTGCCCATGAGGTAGAGTGCTTCTCCTGGAAGCCTTAGGTTCAAAATCCCAGCACAGCATAAAGACAGAATGTGGTAGCATAGGCCTGTGAGCTCGGCACAGAGCAGAGGCAGAAGGATCAGAGGTTCAGGACATCCTCAGCCTCAGAGAGCAATTTCAAGCCAACTTGGGAATGAAGAGTCAGGGTCTCGAAAAAAATCTGGTGACTCTAGGAGTGACCAGCACCTTCAGACGGTTTCCCATGGGGTGGAATATTGTGGTAAAAAAAATTTGACATGACTGGTTCCCGCACATACTGCTCTGTGTTTCTCTCCCGGGCTCTCTCTGACCTAGGTGGTCGCTCTCTCACTAGTTCCAGTTCTGTTGGGCCGTAAGAACTAGTGCTAATTTATCTCCATGACTCCACGCTGCCCCCAAGTACTCTTTGACTCAGGCAGTCCACGAGCTGTTCCAGCGCGACACCCTTGCCATGCTGGTCTAGAGTTAGTTCCGGCACCCATGGGGTCAAATGGACCTAACCATAATTTACCTCTGATTAGCATCTCTCCCAGCAGCTCTCTGCTAGCCGAGAACTCTCTGGTTCCAGCTACCCAGTAAAATCGGGGCTCTCGAAGTCCAGCATAGGCTGGCCTATCGCAGCTCCCTGCTACACACTCAGATCACACTCCCAACAAGCCAGTGAAATCATGACTCAATAAACTGTAATTTATCACTCAGATTTATATGTTAAACTCTCAATCCACAATACATCCTCACAGTGAACTCACAACCAACTGATAAGGATGTAAACCGCCCACCTAGATAAGATAAATTTGCCTACAGAAATCCATCCCAACTATCTTGGCCATTCAAGACCACCTTCTCTGTCTCCATCTTGATTCTCTTCCTCTCTTTCCCCTTCTCTCCCACCTTACAAAAGCTTTGTCCCTGCCTTATTTTTTCACTGTCCAATCACGGCCTTGACCTAACTTGTGCCAGCCCTCACCTGCACATAAACATGGAATATTTGGTTTCTGATAGAGTTTCACCCTAAGACCCAACCAGCGAAGTGTTTCCATGAGGAAACAGTGCTAACTGCCCCAGAGGGTCCTGGGTGGGAGGCTGGGCAGGGGCACTGGGCAGAGACCTCACAGGCCTGTCATCTATTACCCAGGTCTTTGTTCTTTGCCATGGCCTGCTACAGCTCTGCCAGCTGCTCTACAGCGCCTACTTCAAGAGCAGTCTCACCACAATCGAGAAGCGCTTTGGGCTCTCCAGCTCTTCCTCTGGTCTCATCTCCAGTTTGAATGAGGTAAGCGGGAGGCTCTTTTATTTTAAAATATCTTTAAAATTAGATTTGCTTATTATATGTGTGAGTGTTTTGCCTGTGTGCATGTATGTGTAGCACGTAAATGTTTGGTGCCTGAGGAGGCCATGAGAAGGCATTGGATCTCCGGGAACTGCAGTTATGGATGGCTGATGAACCATTATGTAGGTGCTGGGAATTGAACCTGGGTCTTCTGTCAGAGCAACAAGTGCTGTACCGACCCATCTCTCCAGCCCTGAGTGGGAAACTCTTGACAATCCTTCATTGCACGTACAGACCTCCATAACAGGGACTGGGTTACGCATCCTAGTGCAGAATGCCACCCCTAAATTTTGGCGTTGTCCTCATAGACAACAAATAGCAAGCAAACAATCCTTTGACATTTATGTCACCATAGCCTGACCCTGGCCCTTGGCTGTATCACAAGTCACCCACAGTTCTTGGTGAGTCCAGACACAGCCTCTGGATTTTTCTCTTCTCACACCTTGACTAAGCAAATGAGATCCGGCACGTAGGATAGACCATCTCACAGCGGTCAAGAGGACCCAAAGCTATGACTCCCATACCTAAACTTTTATCTGCATCATTGAATGCTTAGAATAAAACTGTGATCCAGGAATACACGGAGTTTGTATACTGCTGCTTGCTGGCAATGGTGAGTGCGTGCGTGTGTGTGTGTGTGTGTGTGTGTGTGTGTGTGTGTGTGTGTGTGTGTGTGTGTGTGGCCAGGAGTGTGTAAAGAGAGTCCAGCTTGTAGTAGGGTCGGGTGAAGCCATCCAAGTTTGTGGGGCCTCAGACTGAAGCTCCAATCTCAAAGCCTTACTGGGCCCAGGTGATATGAAAGGGCACACAATGCCTATGGCAGTTTAAAGACAGGTGGAGGGGCTTGAACAGAGAAGCCATGACCTTGGAAAGCAGCTGCTCCTATTGTCTATTGTGACATGACATTGGAGGATGAACAGACTAGGTGGGTTGGAACCCTAGAGCCCAAGGTGTCCAGTCCTAGTCCCTGGAGTCCTTTGGTTCTGAGACACGGAAGGGCAGAGTGTGCTGTTGGGCTCTGTCAGATTGCAAAGGTTTAACACCATCAAGTGGATGGAGCTGTTCTTGAGGAGTTCTGAGGGTGCGGCCTGGAGTCCTCTCCTTGGCGAGAACCACTGCAGTTTTGAGGTGTACTTTTAATGGGAAAACTCTCTCAAAGGCGCTCCTCTGCTGAAGAAAAGCTACAGAGCAAGAGCCGATACCCAAGCAGGTCTAGTGACCCACAAACCAACCCTGGCTTCTGCAGACGAGTGCAGGCCCACATGCCCCAACCTTCCCTCCTGGGTTTGTTTTGGAGCCCTCCACCCTCTGTCATGCACATGCTTGTCATGACATGCTTCAGTCCACTTACGAAAAATAATAGAGATGCAAAAAGGAAAGAAATGAAACCCAAGAAGTTCAAGAAGAAGCTTTCCCTCTCTCAGGATACCCACAGCAGAATGTTCTAGAACCCTCAATCTAGAAGGCTCCCTGCTAAAGCCAGGCTGCCTCCTCATACACCTCACATACCCTCACACCCTCCTCTATGTGCCACAGCCTCTGTCTGTCGGTCATGCTCCTTGACACAGGTTAACGAGCACCAACTTTGGGCCGGACACTGTCCCAGATGCTGGGGAGGCAGAAAGGAACAGACAGACAAAAAGCTAAGACAAAAGTGTAGAAATAAATCTCTAGTAGATAGATGGTAGGGTCCATGAGACGGTGGCCGTGGGAGAGGAAGGACATGTCAGGTACAAGTGGTGGACACAAAGGAGCATTCCTTCTAAGGAACATCAGGACCTGATGTCCACAGTGGACAGGCCTTGGAAGTGGTAGGGTCCTTGTTCTTTGTTTTGAAGAATTTAGAATGGGGATGGGGGTGGGTTAGATGCAGAGTTAATTGGAGCAGAAGCCCATTCTTCCAGAAGATTTCTCTAGGACGGTGTAGCTAACATAAAATGGGCCTCGGGGGTTCAGGTTACCTCCTGACTTTATGGATGTAGATATGACATTTCCTGTTTGACTGTCGCGTTCTAGTTTTCTTTCGGTTGCTGTGATAAAGACCATGACCAAAAGGAAATTGGAGAAGAGACGGCTTATCTAGCTTACAATTCCATATTAGGTCAACTGCACAGGAAGCCAGGGCCGGGACTGAAGCAGGAGCAGAGGCAAAGATCATTGAGGAAAAGCTTCTTCCTGGCTTCCTCCTTCAGCTTGCTTTGTTATTACAGCCCAGGGCTGCCTGACCAAGGATGGCATCACCCACAGTAGGCCAGGTGCTCCCACGTTAATCATTAATCAAGAAAGATGTTGCACGGATTCACAGACATACCTACAGGCCAACTGATAGAGAGAGTTTATTGACTGAAGCTTCCTCTTCCCGGATGACCCAAGTTCGTGTCACGTTGACAAAAAAATTAACCAGCAGAAAGTATAAACTGAGAGTAGTTGTATGGTGCTTGGGGCCATGCTCACTGCTTGGTTGTTATTCTGACTTTCAGTCCAGAGTCCCTGAGTCCATTGCTCACTCAAGTTAGGAGTTTAATTAAAAATTATATGCTACTCCAGTAGCCAGTATGGATTAGAGGGCTTCCTTGGATTTTGCCCTAAAAGACTTTTCTCAGTTGTTAAGGTGCTGATTATGCAAGCATGATAACCCGAGTTGTCCCATCCCTAGAAGCTACATTTAAAAGCCAGGTGTGATAGTGGCATGCGCCTATACTTCTAGAGTTGGGGAGGTAGAGACAGGGGGACCCCCGGAGTCAGTCAACCTAGACTACTTGGCTAGCTTCAGGTCAATAAGAAACTCTGTCTCAGAGAGAGAAACAGAGACAGAGATATGGAGAAGGAGAGGGGAGGGGAGTGGAGAGGAAGAGGGAGACAGAGAGGAGACAGAGAGAGAGAAAGGGAGACAGAGAGAGACAGGGAGACAGAGAGAGACAGGGAGACAGAGAGAGACAGGGAGACAGAGAGGGAAAGGGAGACAGGGATGGGAGAGGAACAGAGAGAGAGACAGACAGACAGACAGACAGACAGACAGACAGACAGACATAGAGAGAGAGGAATAGCACACACACGTGTGAGCACACCCATTTGCCGGCATATGCACCCTACAAACACACTCAGATTTGTGTATAGACACCCAACGTTTAGATTAGTTCTTCATGGTTTCAGATAGTTTCACTGGGTTGGTCCAGAAAGTCGAGGCCAGGATGGGTTTCTGATGGCAGGGAAAACTGACACTGGGAATCTTCAGTCTAAGCAAGACCATCTGGGCAAGGCTAGCGTGGCTATCAGGAACTTGACTAAAGCCAGGAAGCCCCTTCCCTGTCTGTTCTCCTAGGTGAGCTATGGTGGGTCGCCTCAGGACTGGAGGAAGGTGGGACCTGGGTCTCACTGGATCCCTTGTTTTCCTCTGCAGATCAGCAACGCTACCCTCATCATTTTCATCAGCTACTTTGGCAGCCGGGTCAACCGCCCACGGATGATCGGCATAGGAGGTCTCCTCCTGGCTGCAGGGGCCTTTGTCCTCACCCTCCCGCACTTCCTGTCAGAGCCCTATCAATACACCTCGACCACCGATGGTGAGTGGCACCGACTTCTACTCTGAGGAGTTGAGGCAGTGTGAGCATGGTGCAGAGTGGATGGTGGTGCTCCTGGGTTGAGGTGACTCTAAGTCACCTTCTTCCCTCTCCTGCTAGAGACTGTCCTTGACTTTAGTAGTTCAGTTTCTCTCCAGACCACATCTGAAGCGCAGAACCTATTGAAGCATACAGAAATATGAAGTAGCCCAGATATTTGGTTCCTGGCTTGCGGTTGCTGGCCTTTCCCTGTGACTTCCTGTGCTTTGTGCCTGACTCAATCCAAATTCCACCTGCCTAGAACCAGAACCCACAGAAGCTTAGAGAAAAGAGGGCCAGAGTGTGGAACACAATGAAGTTTGGTGGTTTTGCTTACTGTCCCATGACTGTTTGTTGCACCTGACATTTTACTTCAACTTACATACGGTTTGTATGGCCCACTCGTTGATGCCAGAACATTAATGGAGTGCAGAGAGAAAGTTATAGTATGAGGTCTTATGTAACTTCTCCTGGACATGAACAAATATCTGTTCACTCCACATAAGACACTATAAAAACACAAATTCTACCCAACTGTAGTTGGTGAACCAATAAATTTATTCGGGTTAATTATGGGAGTATAGATAAGAGATTATAGGCATATGAGTAACTCAAAGGCAGCCACATCACCAAAAGGCATACCCATCATGGGTGAAGACTCACAAAAGCTGTATCCTTGGAAACTTGTAGGCAACTCTAACAGAGAGTCTCCTCTTCCCCAGCAATTGATTTCTGCTTTGTATGACCTTGAAGGAAGCTTTGTAAATCTTGTAATTTTCATGAACTTCTGAGTCATACAAGTTTCCCTAGCTCCCTTCATCTTAAGAGTTCCCTTCTTCCTCTCACCTGAAGAGAATGTTTCAGTTGAGAAGAAATGGCTACCTATTAGGTCTTGAAAGTAGAAAGTACTCAGATAGTATTTCATGTTTCAAGTATCCAAGAAGAGAGAGAAGAAGGGGAAGGGGGAATCCTGTCTTCTGACCCTCAGAAAAGGGCTTTTTCTGTGACCCAAACTTGTGTGTTTTATTGGGATGTTTTGTGGCAGAATGAAATAGACAAAGAATTTATGTGGTTAAACATGGTAATGATTAGTACTGAAGTATCTATGAAAAGGTAACTTTTCCTTACATCTTATATTTAAATTATTCAATTAGCCTATATTAATTATACATAATATGTTTCATTGAAACATTTTCATACATGTACATGATAAACTTTGATCATTTTCTTTTTTTTTTTAAAGATTTATTTCTTATATATAAGTACACTGTAGCTGTCTTCAGACACACCAGAAGAGGGCATCAGATCTCATTACAGATGGCTGTGAGCCACCATGTGGTTGCTGGGATTTGAACTCAGAACCTCTGGAAGAGCAGTCAGTGCTCTTAACCACTAAGCCATCTCTCCACCCCAACTTTGATCATTTTCATGTTCTTTCTCCCACTCTTACTAATCCTGCTTCTTTTCTACTGCTAGTCGGGTGCGTGCGTGCGTGCGTGCGTGCGAGCGTGCGAATTTCATTAGGGTTGATTAAAGGAGTGTAAGTGAGGGTTTGTTTATAAGAATGTGGGCACCTTACCAGAAATTTCCTCACTGATGAAAATGTTGCTTTCTTCCCTACCAACCCATTAACTGATTATAAATTGTTGTTGTTTTAAATTGTTTAGTTTGAGACTTTATACAAATTCTAGATAGCTCCTTGTTGATATAAGCTTTACAAATATTTCTCCCCAGTCTCTAATTCATCATGCATATTCTTTTAACAGAATATATAACTTCCAGAACAGAAAGAGGTTTTAATTTTGACAAAATTCAATTTTTCCTTATTTTTTCCTTCCATGATTCATTCTTTTGGTACGGCTCTTAAGACCTCTGCCTGACCCCAAGAAAGAGAGATTTTTCTAAGCACTTTCATGGGGTGTCTCCATTTTTTATATTTGCAAATAGACTTAGGATCTGTTTTGAGTTAACCATTTATTTATAAATGTTCAAGTTTTCCCTTTTGTGTATGAATGTCAATTTTTCAGCACAATTTATTACAAAAACTGTCTTTTCACCATACCATAACTTTGTGCCATTATAGCAGATAAATTATCTTGGGCTAAGATTGCTGGTCAGTGGTAGGAAACTGGCCTGAAATACACCAGGCCCTGAGTTCCACCAGCATCACAGAGAAGAAAGTTGGCTGTGTCTGTGGGTTCATCTCTGGACTTCCTTTCCCACCCATTGATCTGGGTGTCACCTTTGCCAGTATTGCAGGCCCTCCCTCCCCAGTGTTTGACTCGATTTCATTATATATATATATATATATATATATATATATATATATATATAAAAAACTTTGAGATCTAGTTGCTTATATTCAAAAGAAAAAATAGTTTTCCAAAATGTTGATTGGGACTGCATTAAATCCTTAACCAACTGGCACACCTGTAATGTGTACTCTTAAACAGTGCCGCTCGCTGCTGCCCGGTGTTCAACACTGATTGATGACTGAACAGGCTGTAAGCTTTATTCTCCAGGAGAACATAGTCCCTGGATGCCTTAATGCCCACTGTACTCCATCATTGCTGCCCAGTGCTGTGGACACTCCTAGCCTACCCTCCCCACCGTGCTCAGCACTATTAATATTCGCCCATAAGGGATTCTGTGTTCTCTGTTGTTCAGCGGGCCTTTAACTTACTTTGTTGCTACAATGTTTCCCTTTTCCTGAGCTAGATCCTTTGTGGTTACTTTGATGAGCCCTCGTGATCATAAAATCTGTCAGAAAAGATCTTCATTTCACCCTTTCTCTAGAATTGGTTTAGCTGCAAATAACTATGAAACGATTAGTTATTCCTGCTCAGAACTTTGAGGATGACACATTATTGTCTTTCGGTGTTTCTTAATGGACCTTCTCCGTCTGTCTAATTAGCAGCTCTTTATTTTTAGGCCTCCTTGTTTTAGTCTCTCTCTTTTTTCTTCGATGTTTTGCTACCATAACATGTGGGCTAATCTGTATCTGTCTAGGAGTTCAGATTTGCTTTTTTTTGGGTGGAGGGATTGGTTGTTGGGATATACAACCAAAATTATTTAATCCTAAAAACTTGTCATCACTCAAAAATGCTCCTGATTTTCTTCATCCTTCCCTCTGGAACTTTCATGTGGATATACACGTCAGTCCCCCTCATCGCTTAACCTCACTGGAGCTTTCAGTACCTTGTCCCTCAGTACTGTCTTGTCTTCTTACTGCTTCCCTTGAAGTATGCCTTCCCATTCTCTGAGTCCCTCCCTAGCTTTTTAAATCAGAACCAAATCCTTCCGTTATGTAAAATTAAAGAGCTCTCTCTGTTTTGCTAACTTCCAGGAGGTAGGATTTGTTTTCAAATTTTTCAGCCCTAATTTTGTGATTTCCTAATGCTTTTTTACTGGTATATGCATGCACAGATATGTTTCTTTGGTGTCCTCAAGTATTCAAACATACTTCTGTATGCAGTCTTTTTGATATTGTCCCAGTAGCTCAGGCTTGGAGAATGTGGCCTGTCCTCTGTGTTGTGCCTGCTTGCCCGTGCTCACTGTGAGTTCTCCCTTTGTACACTCTATCTTGTATCCATGGAGCAAATTGTAGCCGGACTTTACCCCTATGTAAGTTCTATGTGGGCAGATTGGGAATGGATCTGGGTTAATGCCGTTTGTGTACCTGGTGCTATCTGTGGAGATCTGCAGGACTCTGGCCCCGTCGGAGTGGCCAAAGAGACCAAAGAGTTGCACCTCTCTGAGGAGGAGCCTGCCAGGCCTCTTCCACAGCTGACACTGCCCCAGAGTTGTTGGCAAGAGGCAGGATGCAGCGTTCAGCTAGGAGCCAAGGTTGGGGGCCACTATACAGGAAGTGGATGTGGTAGGCTCAAGCAACTTCCAGCGACAAAAGCTTCTGGAGAGAAGACTTCCCCCAGAGTATTACAGCTCGATAAGACAGGCACGCTCTATCTTTGGTGAAATAACTCATGCCCCTTATTCCTTGTGGATAGGACTTATAAACATTTTGAGGTGGGGTGGGGTGGGATCTAAAGGCAGATGCTTTCTATTGGCTTGGTCTGAGCTGTTAGGGATGCCACATCTGCATGTGGAAGGTGTTGTCCCCACATGACTGATAATCACAATCTTCTCCATGGGTTGTCATAGAAACATGTTCCAGGACAGGAACCTGGTCAGCAGTAGATTTAAACACCTACAGTTCTCCATTGCGATGACTGCAAGGGTTCCTGAATCAGTTAGATCTTAACCAGGTTTACTTTCTGGTGGCATGGCCCCACAGGGTAGACCTTACCAGGTTTTCTGTCTGGTGGCATGGCCCCACAGGGTAGACCTTACCAGGTTTTCTGTCTGGTGGCATGGCCCCACAGGGTAGACCTTACCAGGTTTTCTGTCTGGTGGCATGGCCCCACAGGGTAACATTGTGTGTGTTTCACCGGGACTTAGTGCTCCAGGATCATCATGGCTTTGGGGATGAATTTGTATCAACTTGTTAGCTCAGGATGAATTTGACCTTGTCTTGTGAGAAGTGGGGAGAGGTTATGGCTTCATGAAGCATCAGTGAGGGTCCACCCTGCAAATGTCCATCCTTCATTCACTGCAGTAGAGCTGTATGCTGTTGGTTAAGGATGAATGAGCTACCCCAGGCCACGCTGAACAAGTAACTGATAACCTGTTTGCTTGAGCATCAGAGTCTCCTAAAAGTAGATGTAAGTGCTCGAGATGAATCATTTATTATGGCGGAGGGAGGGAATTCCTCTATGGGTTGTGAGGCCAGTGCTGGAGGTAGGTAGTTGGTTTGAATGGCTGTCGGGGGTGGGGAGGATTAGAAGAAGAGATGAGTGGGGTGGGGTCTACTGACCAGGTATCTGCAAGCTTCTGGAACTATCCCTCCTTCGGCCAGGCTCTCTAGTCATTTACACAGGCATGCTGCAGTCCTTGACTGCTTAAAGGCTGAGCCTTGCTTCAGGAGAGCCAAGGAGAAGGCAGACCCAAACCTGTGGTCCTTTCACCGTCTCTCTGGACGAGGCATTGAAAACCAGCTTTGATGGAGAATCAGGACTTGACCTTTCTGATGCATGAAGACAGGGCTAATGGGATCAGCAAGGGAGTCTGGAACACTGGGGCCAGGCTGAGGGAAGGGCGCTTTGCCAGACACCACACACCACGGCCTACTCAGTCAGGCCAGTCGGCTCCCCGCGGCCTGGGCCCACAGCCCATGGCATTTGCTTTGCACAGTGTAGCTGTGGGAGGGAAATTAGCAATGGCCTCACTCTCTGCTCCTTTTTGGGCATGGCTATTCAGATTGAGTTGGACTTTACCACAAAGCCCAGATCACCAGGAGTCACTACCAGCCCAATCTAAACCCCATGCTCCTGGCCCAAATCATCTGAGAGACAGTGGAAAGGACTAGTAGAAAGAGTGCAGCTTGCCTGACAGGACCACAGCATGCACAGGCTGGGAGAAGGGACGGGGTTGTTTGTGGCTCATCCTGTCTGTGTACATTCTGATTGCAACAACAGGGTAGCACTTGCTTTGACTGAAACTCAAGCAACAGCCGAACAGTTCAGGGATAGACTACCTCAGGGCCCTTGTCCAGTGCAGGCAATAAGATGAAAGGACTTTGGCCCAGGAGTCACCTCTGTGTGCTTTGGTTGGGCTGTGTACTCGTTCCGATGCAGTGTGCAAGTATGGCACGTTAATATGTTCAGATAAAAATATCCATCAAGCCTCATGTCATGGAAGAAATTGTGATCGTGTCTCCACATCCAATGTATTCTTATGGGGACTTCCACTTCGAATTACGTGAGGTCATCGGAGTGGGGGCACATATTTCTTTAGATGTGACACCCACATGTTGGTGTGTCTGAACTGAAGCCAGGCAGTTAGGGCTGAGACTGGCCATTGAGACTGTGATGGAAACTACAGCCTTGGGCTATTTCCTCCTTGCTTTGAGTCTCAGTTCCTTAGGAGAGTCTAAAAGAGAAACACCTTGCCATAAGGCTACAGTGGCCGCAGGGGCCCGTGTCCTTGCATTTAGCCCAGTGGCTGATGTGGGCAGTGAGGTGGTAACTCTTGTTCATGTGGTAATGTGGAGAGGGCTTATGGGACACTGAGTAACCTGATAGCCCCTCAGAATCCCCGGTGAGAATGCACTTTGACAAGCTCTATGGCGTGGCCAGCATAGTGCCCGAGAACCTGCAGGTGATCTCTAATCTTTATGCTGGGTTCTCCAGCACACCCTCGTCTGGGCACATGGATGAGAGCTGGGGCTCCCCTAGTTCCCAGAGCATGTTGAATGGAGTTTGATACGGAGCCTCTGAAAGTTACAGTGTAAGAAAGGATCCTCACTCACATCGGTAGTCGGAGCATGGACTTTGATACTCAAATCCCACCTCAGCCACTCACTTGCCAACTCTTCTTAGGGGACGTACCCCTCTTTTTCTGAACCTTATCTTTAAAACCAGAACAACAATACCGTCCTACTCTGTGTTCCCACAGTAGGAAGAGTTAAGAGCGTGGCTCGCCATGGCTGTTGGGAGAAACTTCTATTTGCTTGATTTGCTGTCACATTTGAAATCTGTTATTGATCGGTATCTGCTCCACTCCTCTCCTTATGAGTATGTGCTGTTTTCTTCCCCCTTGGAGCTGTGACAAAGCTGCTCCAGAAATGACCATGGGAAATGAAGGGGACCTATGATTTTCAGAGGTGGAGGGGACTGAAGAAAGGCTGAACGTTGTGGGAAATCACAAAGACCTTTACAACTAATTGCCAATTTAAAAGAGACCATGCAGACATTTATGGATGTTTAGATTTTCTAAATGTCAGTAGGGTCCGGAAATGTGCCTTGGCGCCTTCAGAGAAGAGACTAGCTACCCAGCCAGAGCCTCTGTCCAAGCCCATGTCTAGAAGGTACAGAGAGGCTTTTGTGGATGGGAAACGAGCCAGCGTGAGACCAGTTCCCCTAGGAGAGAAGAGAGGGGACTTTTGGAAATCAGTGTTTTGAAGGACTAGGTATATGTAACCTTGTGAAAGATTCAGTCTAAGTCCTTTTGGAAGTCAGCCTGGCAGACAATGGTTGCCGGGGGCAGGAAGTTTCTTGAAGGCTAAGCAGGAAATGAGGAGGGAAGTGTTGTTGTATTTTGTGAGCAATCAAGAAAAGAAAGAGAAGAAGCCCTTCCTAGCCTTTGATGTCTGAGGCTGCTGGTCCCTAGGGTGTGCTCTCAGTGATGTCCCCAGGAAGATGGGGAGAGAGATTCAGAGTAACCTCAACCCTTCCTTCCTCAGCTCTCAGCCTCCAGGGCAAAATTCATCTCCTAAACCTGGAAGTGGCCCAGGCCCAGGCCACAGAGAGAATCAGTCTGGAGCATGAGCACGGGTGGCTTTGTGGTAAATTCCCAGCTCTGGCATGCTATGGAGATGCCAGAAATCATGGGGGAAATGAGGGGCGCGTGGTGTGCAGGTGGCCCGAGTGTGCCTGTAACACGTAGGTATGTGCAGGATAGAGCATCTCTACATGCAGATGTTGGATGAGGTAGGGAGGTGGCTGGGCTTGGAGAGGAGGGGAAGCTGGTGTATGTGGAGTTGGGTCCTGGAGGCAGGAGTGTGTAGACATGGGGTGAAGATATGAAGGTAGGGGGGATTGTCAAGAGGTGGGAGTGTAGGGGAAGGAGGAAGAAGCATGAAGTGAGCACATGTGTAGGAAGAAGTGTGTGGGTAGGGATGTGGGGGACGTGCATGCATGTGAGGGAAGTGGGTAGGGTGGCAGTTGCCTCGGGGGCTGAGGTAAGGTATTTATAAAGGGCAAAGGGAGAGTGTGTGTTGGGATGAGTGGGTGAGTAGTTAGGGTAAATGTCACCCAGCTAGGCTAATTGAACTGTTTAATCTGAAAAAAAAAAAAGGAAGGAAAACAAACAAATACATGAGGGGAAAATATCACAAAACATATGCATGCTATTTACTTGACTAAAAGAAAAACAGTCCCGAACGGATGGGTAGACCAAAAGCGAATGCAGCTTGATGCAGACCCTCTTAAAGTTACGGTCTAGGATAGGATAGATATAAACCCGGGCCCAGATGCTGCATTGAGCGTCAGGAAGGTCAGAACGCAAAAGTTAGCGAAGCAAGCGTCCACTGCAGTGACACAAGAGACAGCCTTTCTTAAGGTGCCAGCTCCTGACTGTGTCTGTCCGTTCTCTGGTTCTTCGAGCACTGTAGTGGGTTGGTCTGATGCTGCTTGTATTCTAATGCTAAATACTGGTTCCCTAAGACATGGTTGCCCCAGATGTGCAGAAAGATGCTCATGTACTCAAGGGATGCCATGTGAACCTTCTCCCCAGTTTAACTGCTCAATAAAAGACTAGAGCCTGTGATTGGACAGGGGAGGGAGAAAGGCGGGACTGGAGGTTCAGGAGAGGGGGTTGCAGGTAGAGGAGGAAAGGAAGAGGAGGGAGATACGGGAGGAGGAAGCTGACATGGATCAGAACCACATGGTCAGAAGAAACAGCAAGAAACGAGGGGCATTATCTCTAGGGCATATGTTAATATAGATCTGCCCAATCTGGGTATATGGCTTATAAATAAAATTTCTGGATTGCACGTCTTTTACAGGGGCTTATTAGGATTGAAATTATAATTACAGAGCATCTATGGTTTGGCAAGTCAGGTGAGTTGAAAACATGACTCATTCTCCTAGGCCTCCAGCAGGAGAGTGTGGCTGGTTCCTCTCTACCTTCTTGGCCCTTAGGAACTATGCAGCCATTTTTCTTCTTCAACGAGGCCAGGTAGCAGCCCTGCTGCAAGTGTCCTGGAGACAAGCTCCTTCCTGCCCCTCCGTTGAATCACTCTTCCTGGACAGTTGGTGGACTCCGTCTCAGTCCTACCTGGTATAGGGGAAGGTCTCCTTAAGAGATGTCATTGAAGGCAGATAAGAAAGGCTTCTTACTATTCTGGTGGCTTTGGGCATCCTAGGAAACAGACACTATCCCACTGTAGAGTGGGGTTTGAAGAAACCTTTAGCCTTCACTATAGGAGGTAGTGGGCTCCTGAAGGACTCAGGGAGTCAGAAAGACAACTTCTACTCCTCTTCCTGCACTTGGGACTGTTGACTGCTGAAACACCTCCTGTGACTCAAAGGCTTGACATGGACGACCCAGGCACACCTAGGCAGTGGGCACCTTCCTTCTCCCACAACCAGGGCACCTTTAAGAACTCCAAGCTTGTGCTGTTCATAATCAGAGAAGATGGGAGCTCAGGTATAGAAATAGGAGAAATAACACAACAGGCAACCTACCCACATCCCGGGACCTAGCAGTCAGCAACGGATTGTGGGTGTTCTGGGATGTTCCAGATCTCCCCTTCCTGTCTACCCCCTGGACTGGGGTAGGAGTGAGAAGGATGAATAGGAGAACCACCCTCTTCCCCCAGACACCCATCCTTCAAGAGTTCTGTTTATGTCTGGTTTGCATTCTGTGTCTCCAAAAGCTTTAGTGGATGAAGTATTTGGAAACCATGTTAGGTCATGGGCAGACATTTTTATTCAAGCACCAGGTAGCAAATATTCCCAGCTTGCCAACCCCAGAGACCATGAAGTTGCTCAGCACCATTACAGAGACAACCAATGTCCATGGGAGTAGAGACCAAAGTGTCTAGGTGTGTGCTGTCATACTCATTGGCACAAACGGGGTAGGGATCCACTCTTCCCCTAGTTAGTAGTTTCCCAGACTGTACTAGGTGGTTCTCCTGGTCTAGGCTTACCCTTGCCCTTAGGGCTGAACTCCCAGGGTATGAATACCTGGGGCTACCTTGATGCACTGTCATTCTCTTCCTCCCATGGGTTCTCGGCCCTCCTGGAATCATCCTGACCAAGTCCGACAGTCCCCAGTTTCAGGAACAGACATCCCACAGCTGGGCCGAGCCTGCTCTTCTGCTGCAGGACCTTCACTGGACCTCAGAAAATAAGGTTGCAGGACTTCAGGGTCTCCCCAGGAAAAGGACAAGAGAAGTTCCCACTCTGGACCTGAGGGTCCTAAAGCAGGTTTAAGATGTGAATCTATGATCAAAATAGCCAGCACCTCAACCCCACAGATGCTCTTGTTGTTGCTTTGTTTTGTTTGAGACAGGGTTTCTCTGTGTAGCCCTGGTTGTCTTGGAACTTGCTCTATAGATGAGGCTGGCCTTGAACTCAGAGATCCGCCTGCCTCTGCCTCCCGAGTGCCAGGCTTTGCCTTACCTTTGCTGCCAAGCCTTGTATTTTATCCCTGTCAGAGTCACTTTCCTTGGCTGGAGCTTTTTATCCTGGGGTCTAATTTTTTACTTTTCAGCCTTCGGGATGTTTGGTCGGCCATTCTCCTGGTTCTGCAGCATTCCTGTTGTTCTTAGGTCTGCCAGCTGTGTCCCCAGGACAGAACACACAGTTATAGACACATAGCCCTTCTACCTCAGGTATGCAGAAAGCTGGCTCCCCCTGAGGACGCTCCAGATGTGGGTCCCCATCTTGCCTAGCAGATATAGTGACAGATCTTTTCAACAGGCTTCCTCCAGTCAAGTCATCCCATGGCTTCTGCTGGCTATGGAGCCCCACTAACAAAGAAAATGTGTGTGGGGGAGGAGGCACGAATGACTTGTGATGAACTGGTGTTGGCTCTGCGAACCACTCTGGGTTCTCTTCAAAGAGCTCCCCGGCAGCCTAGGGAATAAATCTGTGAGCAATAAGTTCGATTTCACAACCAATGAAAGGTGCTAGTGAAGCGCCAATCTCCTTAAGTATTAAAGTCAATGCTGCAAGCTGTCATCATTTTTCTCCTAGCCACTAAAGAAACGAGTCTGATGCTTAGGGTCCCAGCTCCTGTGCACCAGCAAAGGGCTACGAAATACCGGGAGAGGGAAGTCTCAGGCTAGCCGTATGGCTTGTGATTTCGCTAAGTCCTGCACACAGCAAGCCTGTCCCCTTATGCCCAGTACAAGTAGCATTTTTAGGACCCTCCTATGACAAGAGGGCCAGTGTGGAAAGATAGTTTTAGTCTCAGTACACACCTACGCACGCGCACATACACACACATGCCCCCCACACACAACTATACACACACATGCCAAATACCAGCACACTCATTCCTTGTACACGTATGATCCTTTCCAAGAGCACGTGTTTGCCCCGTGATTTCTTTGTTGGAAACCGCTGCTGCCGGTGTGTCTGTTGTTACTGCATCCTGCCCCTGAGCTCTGATAGCCTGAGTAACATGGCCTGCTGGAGGTCTTTTTCCTTATCCATTTGAGTTTCTCCGAGTAACCTATCACTTTGAAGGAAAGTGGTATTGGAGGGCCTCTGGGTCCCAGATGATGATATACTAATTATTTCTTATAAAACAATGCTTTGTAAACAAAGTTTTACGAATGAAAAGAGCACAAAGCTGCGGAGGGATGGGAAGGCGGGGGTGGACCTGGGAAGAGCTGGGGTGGGGGGGATGGAATGAGAGTGAATATAATAAAAATACATTGTATAACCTTCCCAAAGAATCATAAAATAGCACGTTAAAATGTCTTTAATTGTAATAACACATTGTGATCGCATATACTTATGTAGCATGTGACGTTTCAACCTACCCATGCATGTGCACTGCTCAGATCAGAATGGCTGACATACATGCCTCTATCGTGCTAGCCACTCATCATTTCTGTATGTTGGGGATGTCATCCCTACTCCAGGCCTGCTCCATGCCTGCCAGAGTCCATGGAAAGTTGATTTCTTGACACAAAATCTCCTATATTGCAAAACCTCGGAGCGATCCAGAAATCAGGGCTGGAATTTTGCAGATATAAAACTCAGCATGAGTCAGAAGGTTGACTCGAGTGCTGCCAGGGTGGGGCTGGGTAACCTCAGGAGGGGCGAGGCCAGCCTGTTTCTAGTTAGCACTGCCCAGTCCTGTAAAAGTTGATGGAACCAGACCTCTTGTGTCCTACTGGGGTTAAAGAATATGCTCTGATGAACTTGTGCCTTCCAGGAGTGTGCCTTGGAGAAGAGAGGAAATAGACTAAGCTCCTATTAATGAAGGTTCTTTTCCCTCCTAACAACCCTTGCAGTGTGGGGCAGGCAACCTTGGGTGGATTTCAGAGAAGTTCTGTAGTGGCTGCAAAGGGTGGCTCTTATCTGGTCTTATTTCGGGACTTTTATTATTTTTAAGGCTCTCTCTCTCTCTCTCTCTCTCTCTCTCTCTCTCTCTCTGTGTGTGTGTGTGTGTGTGTGTGTGCGTGTAAATATAGTGGCACCCACCTTTAATTACAGCACTCGGGAGGCAAAGGCAGGTGGATCTCTGTGCGTCTGAGGTTAGCCTGATCTACAGAGTGAGTTCCAGGATAGCCAGGGCTACCACGTGAGACCCTATCTCAAACAAACAAAATATGTGGGACTGGAGAGACAGCTCAGTGATTAAGGGGACCTATTCTCGAAGAAGGTCCAGGTTCAGTTCTGGGACCCCACATAGTGGCTCATAACCATCTGTGACTCCAGTTTCAGGGGAGTCAATGCCTTCTTCTGATCCCTGAGGATACCACACGCACAGCGAATACACATGCATTCAGGCACAACACTCAGACACATGAAATAAATCTATAAAATTTTAAAAAATGTGTGTGAGGTTTATGTGCATCAATGTGTTTGTATGTGTGTTTATATGTGCATGTGTGCATATGTGTTAATATAGACATTTGTGTGGAGGCTAGAAGTCAATGTTGGATGGTTCTCAATCACCCTTAACTGCACTTCTCTGAGACAGCATCTCCCACTTAACCTTGTGCTCACCTATTTAACTAAGCTGTTGGCCAGCGAGCTTCGGGAATTGGCCTACCTCTGCCTCCTGAGGGCTGGGATTGCGGCTGTGTGCCGCCACGCCTGAGTTTCTCTCTGTGTGCCGAGGATCTGAACTCAAGTCCTTGTGCATGCACAGCTATCACTTTGCTAAGTTGGCCATGTCCTCAACCACAGTGAGCAGTGGGGAAAGCTCTGAAATCCGCAGGTACATGACTTGAGAAGTGATGAGTTACTTGTTGATCCCTTATATGGGCTCAAGCCCTTGGACAAAGCTAAGAACTCTGCCCTAGGGAGGAAGTGGGAGACTGCAGCCCAGAAATCCAGTCCACCCATGACACACTCTGTCATTGTGTCTGTCGAGAACCTGCCCGTCAGTACGGTCCCCTCCAAAGTCTGTTCTTCCCCTCCTCCTGACCCTGCAGTCACATATCTATGATGCCCTTCCTGATTCATGCCGATTATGTTTGAAGGGAAGAGCTTAATGGTTTAAAAAATCTAAGACACTATTTTCACCCAGAGTGTGATGTCCAGGACCACCCACTACAGGGGGTCTGGGTCTTGTTCCTAAGATCTTGCGTAAGGATCCAGCTGCTGTCAACTGCCCCATAGGGCAGGGAACAGCGGGCTTTCTCAGCACATCCTACTCACTTTCTTTTCTCCATTCCTCTGGGCTCCAGGGCTCAGTGCTGAGCACCTCCAAGGGAGCCAGCCAGCTGTCATTCCTCCGAGAAGGTGCCCATGGGGAGAGAAGCCATGCTCTTTGGGCTTCGTTTAACTACTGATGCATGTACATGTGTGTGTGCATGTTCATGTGTGCATTCATACATGCATGTGCGTGCATGTGTGTGTGTGTGTGTGTGTGTGTGTGTGTGTGCATGCACGCAGGAGGTAGGTACATCTGGAGGTCAGAGGTCATCCTGGGTGCTGTTCCTCAGAATTGTCATCCCTCACAGTTTTTGAGACATATTCTCTCACTGGGACTTCGGCTGGCCAATCAGGCTAGGCTGGGTGGCCACATGCCATCCGATCCCCAACCCTTGCCAACATTGGCATTACACGCATGTGCCCTCATGCTGGACGCCTCATATTGGTTCTGGAGATCAAATTCAGGTCTCACACGTATGAGGTCAAGCACGTTACGAACTGAGCCGTCTCCTCAGCTCCAACTCCTGTCCCCCTTTCACATGTCAGAGCTGGATCTGAAATGGGCTTGGGCCCCATTCAGGACTGGCATCAGGAAAGGCATGTTCTGCAGGGAGACCTTAAATCAGTGTGGGAAACAGAATAAAGCCGCGGAGAATTTAGAGACTTGGATGTAATTGGGGGCCAACAGATTATTTTTATTTCATACATATTTTGAGTAAGAGGTATTTCTGACCTGCACACTGACATTTTTAAACTTAATAATAGCGAAACAATCCCCAGAGACTTTGGCGGCCGAACGCTTCACAAGACGAAACTTCACGAGGATTTCTGTGGCTTTGGCATACCACGCAGTGTGCCACATGAAGACTTAATAAGGCAGTCAACGTTTTTATGATCTTTGATGGCCATTAAATGTCTGACAGAAAAAAATGCTTTTGCCAGCCAAGACAGCAACAATGTTCTCATGAACGTGGGTTTCGTCAAATAAGGAGGATGGATGAAATCAGGAATTAGAGTAAACTTAGAATAAACTCTATTCTCTGGAACTCCCATTTCCCCGGGGAGTTCCTCAAGTCGTCATCCCCCTGTCTCCACCTCTGGTTCCCTTCATTCTCCCGCCATGCTCCAACCTAGTATATGCATTGATACTCACACAACCATGGAGCCTCCGAAGCGCTGAGGCACAGCACCAGCCTCACCCATTTGAGCTCTAGGTCATTCTGGCTGAGGGTCTTCCTGCCCTTGAGCTCAGGCCTTAGTCCACCCAGACTGTACTGCAATGCCCTGTCAGGGTCGTCACCTGTCTTGGGGTATCCTTGGGGTACGATCCAGGCTCCTTCCCAAGGCACTCTATCTATCTGTGGTAGCCGCATTGCATCACCCCTCCCCCACCCCAATTCCCTGTGAACTGCTGAGAGCTGAGACACCCCGGCTTTCCACTGTGCCTTCTTCTTGGTTCAGAGGCCCCCTTTCTCCAAGGAACTTTCTCAAACACCTTCCCACTCCCCACCGCCCCAACTCTGAGTTTCCTGTCTTTCCCATTTACCCTTTACTCTCTGTCCTCTGTGTATTCGGCAGTAATTTTTTTTCCAATTGTAGTGAAATGCATACCGTGAAGTTTACCATTCTGCCACGGTAAGATGTGTGCTGGTGAGGCTAAGTGCATCCATCACAGCCACCACCTACAGAACATTCTTATGTGAATGACTGTTCACAGTGTCTTCATTCCTTTCTCCCCTAGCCCTTGGCAAACTTCATTCCACTCTCTGTCTTTATGGATTCGGCCACTTGAGAGCCTCCCATGGATGGAGTCTGACAGGACTTGCCATTTTGTCTGGCTTCTTTCACTTAGCACACAGCGTCCTCGAGGCTCATCTATATTAGCAATTAGCAGAATTTGCTTCCTTTTTAAACTGAATAATATCCTATTGTACGTACCATATTTGACTCAATTACTGGGTTGTTTCTACTTCGTGGCTTTCACCAACAGTAGTGCCATAAATATGGGAGCATAAAGATCTCTTCAGGACTGGAGAGATGGCTCGGTGGTTAAGGGCACTGACTGCTCTTCCAGAGGTCCTGAGTTCAATTCCCAGCAACCACACAGTGGCTCACGACCATCTGTAAAGGGATCCAATGCCCTCTCTGCTGTGTCTGAAGACAGCTACAGTCTACTCATACACATAAAATAAATAAATAGCTCTTTTTTAAAGGGGGCGGTCTAAAAAAGAAAAGGAGCTCTTCCAGGGCAGTGGTGATACATGCCTTTTATCTCAGTAGTTAGGAGGCAGAGGCAGGAGGATCTCTGTGAGTTCCAGGACAGCCTATCTACTAGAGTGAGTTCCATAACAGCCAGGGCTATAAAGAGAAACCATCTTGAAAAACAAGCAAAAATAGAAAAATCTCTTCAAGCCTCTGCTCCTAATCATTTTGATTATTACAGGAATCATTGGGTGATAAGGTAATGTCTCTTTTTGAATTTTGAGCCTGCTTTGCAATGTGGCTGCAGCATTTTACATGCTTCACCAGCAGTGCACAAGGGTCTCTCTGTCCCTGGATCCTCACCAACACTGGCTGCTTTCTGGCTTTTTGATGCTAGCCATCCTGTGGGGTGTTACGTGATATCTCATTGAATCCTGTTTCTGACCTGATGAAGCAATACCGTGGTTGCTTTTTTTTTTAACAACCCGAGGGCCGTCATGGGTTGGAGACTGTGTAAGAGCCATGACCATGTCCCTCTGTCACCTGCATGGAGAGAGCCCTCTCTCATGGTCACTAGCCAGATGACTGGGAGACTGAAGAGGACTTAAATCTTAGTGCCGGTTTTGTCAAGAGGAAGGCTTCACTCTCACTACGGCTCAGAGGACGGTGTCTCAGATTGAGGCACATGCCTTCGGTGATCAAGCTGGCACGAGGACAACCCTTTATTCCTCTTTCTTGGCATTACCATTTGATTTCAGATGGCCTTTAAACTATTCTTCAATAGATAATGTACACCAAAGGCCACTCATTAAAGGTGGCCAAGGCTCCTATCTCTGTTAAAGTCATCCACATTCTGCACCACGAGTGAGCCTCGGCTCTGGTTGTAGTAACAGTTTGGTTTGTTGAGAGGGGTACATGTTATGTGGACCAGGCTGTCCTCTAACTGGTAATCCTTCTGCCTCAGCTCCTTGAGTGCTGAGATCCCTGATGAGCACACCATACAGGACTTCACAGAACACTTGATACTATAATACCTGGCCTTTGTCCGCTCTGTTTTTTTCTGAGTCAGACCTCAGTGACCCACCAAGGAGCCCCTTTGCTGGAAGTTTTCACATGGGTCTTGTCTAGACCCTGGCACTGAGAACAGGAGGGTTAGGCCATATAAGGCCTGTGTGGAAGGGGGATGGGACATCAGGGAAGGTAGAGGCCCTGCCCCAGCCCTAGCATCTATTCCATGGCCCCCACCTTTTCTCTCCAGGGGACTCGGGGGCCTTCTAGCTCAGGGACACTCTTCTAGGATCATAAATAGGAATTAAACTGATTCCATTCGTGTTAATGAAAACCCTACAGAGGAAGATTGGTGACGTCAGAGGTTTCCATTGGCCAGAAGGAAGCAGGAATAAAAGGAATCTGGAAAAGATTCCCTCAAACCCCTCAAGCCTTGGAAAGCTGACCATGCTGATTGTTCAGTGTGGGCCAAATTGAAAACAGAGGCAAGGAAGCAGCTGCCAAGCCTGGCAAAGCCTGCAGCCGTGGGAACCACAGTGTCCAAAGGCCATACTGGGATGCCTGGAGCCCTCCCAGAAGGGCCTCCAGGGGCAGCCTCGCTCCCCAGTCTGTGACATGACAGGGTCTCCAAATCCCCTTGTTTTCAGAGTTTGTGACTCTCCTCTTGGTCCTGGCCAAAAGGCCAAGAAGCATTAAGAGTCTATAATTCTGGAGGGGCTGCCCAGGTGTGGTCAGGTCACTAAATGCCTTTGGCAGCAAGTCCTTCACCTTGATGGGGTGCTGGGATCATTCAGAAGTGAAGGATCAGGGGGTCAAGATTCGGGGAAGACCAGAGCCAAGGCTGGCAGTGACATAGTCTTTTGCTGAAGAGAGCTCTGGGCTTTGACTGTGGATCCCCTCTTCCAGACGGGTGGCGCTTTCCTCCAGGACTGCAGTATGGATCCACCATGCTAAACCCACACGGTCGCACCTTCTCCTTCCTGGGCAGGGCGGCTCCTGTTCCAAGAACCTCCCTCCACCTTGCTCTCACCTCAGTCTCTGTCGCCCCCTCTGCTATGCAAGCAGAAGAATACTCCTCAAGGACCGTGTCCTATTTTCCTGTCCCTGGCCCTCTTTCCCTTCCTCTGGGGTATGGAGGAAAGGATAGAACAAGAGCAGGATGGAAGGACAGATGGCGGACACGGGGAGGCCAGGGTGGTGGTGACCACTGGGCATTCTCGTTACAGGAAACAGGAGCAACATTCAGACTGACCTCTGCCAGAAGCATTTGCCAGCCCTGTCCCCCAGTAAGTGTCATAGCACCGTGCCGGATACCCACAGGGAGACCAGCAGCCTGTGGGGCCTGATGGTGGTTGCTCAACTGCTGGCCGGCATTGGGACAGTGCCCATCCAGCCCTTTGGGATCTCCTATGTGGACGACTTTGCAGAGCCTACCAACTCGCCTCTGTATATCTGTGAGTCTTGGGGTTCAACAGGGCTGTGAGGGGTGGGGAGTCAGAGCCGGATGCAGCACCCGCTGAAGCTCTTGGGGACGAAATGGGGTCTGGTTCTCTTGGCCCACAGCATGGTGGGTGACAAAGGCCTGTTGTGAAATGACAGTTCTGTTTCCTTCCACTTGGTTGGACCTCAAGTGGCCAACCCAAGTCTCCAGGCTCTTACCTGGAGGACGGAGCTAAGATTCTGTGTGTGTCATGTGCTTTGAGGTTAGGTGAGCTGATATAGATCACCCTTTAGCCCTGTTTTGAGCCTTTGACATCACAGAATAACATTGTGCACTACCAAGCTCACACTAGAAAACCATACAGTTGGGTTTTTTCTTTTTTAATGTAACAATGACGACAACGACCACCACCACCACCACCACCACAACAACAACAAACCACATAATGCTTTAAGTTTAAATTTGGTATTGGGCCACATTCACAACTGTCCTGGAGACCATGTGGCCTATGGGCCAGGTGTTAGACACTCAGTAGACCTCAACAAATTACTGGGTTCTCCAGGCTCATGCTAGGTGATATACCAATCCTCTGAGTAGTGGATAGGTTAGCATGCATGAAGAAGGTAGCAGATGGCCAACTGGTACCTAATTCCTTCCCTTAGAAAAAAGCACAGTGAGCTTTCTCGGGGCTTCAGAAGGTCACATCTTTGACTCCACGTGCACCTGCCGGAGCCACCAGCACTGTGCACACACAACACTGTGAATGTAACATGCTCTGGACTGGCTTTTTTTTTAAAGATATCCAGGAGGAAAGTTCATTCCAGGCCAGCAGGTCTCTCTGCTAGAGCAGCAGCAGGCTTGCTTCTGCAAGCCTTGGCATCTGACCCTTCCTTTTCTGCAGGAGATGTAATAGGTTCGGGCTTCAGTCCTATGAGCTCAGGTGGAGAAGAAGCAGCAGCAAGTGCTTGGAGCAGCGGGAGGTGTCACAGGCATGGGCTTGTTATTCCCAGGGGACAGTGAGTGGCACTTAGGAATCTCCTTCAGTTTGGGAGACTAGGGCTGCTGAACTTCCGCAATGTCCCTCAGCCTTTAATCCCTTGCCTCAATTTCCAGCCATCCTATTCGCCATCGCTGTGTTCGGACCGGCTTTCGGGTACCTGCTGGGCTCAGTCATGCTGAAAATCTTCGTGGACTACGGCAGAGTGGACACTGGTGCGTGTGCAGAGGTCTCTCGTTCTTATCACCCTTTTGCTGCTGCTTCTGGTTTCGCTCCTCCCTTTTGACTGCCTAAAGAGAGCATCAACGGAGCTCTCGGTCCATGTGGGACACTGCCTGGGGGTGCCTGCCATTGAGTCCATTTTGCTCCTAAGAATTATGGGACTTCCTGTCTCAGGGCTCCTCAAAAGTAAGGTTCAATAGAATTCAGTGGTTAAGAGCACAGGTTAGGACACCAGGAAGACAGGTTTGAAATTGACTGATGGATAAGAGATTTGATCAATTAGAGGAAGTCAGATGTGTGTAACTCTTACGTCACCGGGATGCTAGAAGAGCCGGTAGGACGGTGGCAGTAAAGTGTGCAGTAGTGAATGGACCATGTCAGTCCTTGAGACCAGATCACTTCACTTTTATTCTTGCCAAGAGCTAGAGAGGAAACCCGATGGTGGGAGGGCTAGTGTTTGCCTTTCTGTGCAGTGACAGGGATACTCTGGGAAGACCAGAAAGGCCTGAAAAGGAAGAGTTGCACTGTCAGGGTCCTGCATCTGTAGCGTGTCTTCACACCATTGTAGGAAGCAAGTCAGTAAAAAATCCCCCTGAACCAGATTTCCCGTTCGAGTCAGATCAGAGAGATCGTGCATTCAACCAGCGGACACCTCTACCCTTTGGTTTCTTTTCAGCTACCGTAAACCTGAGCCCAGGTGACCCTCGGTGGATCGGAGCCTGGTGGTTGGGCCTGCTCATCTCCTCAGGCTTCTTGATTGTCACCTCTTTGCCCTTCTTTTTCTTTCCCCGAGCAATGTCCAGAGGAGCAGAGGTAAGCTTCCCACAGCGCACGACTCTGTGGAAGCAGCCACTTAAGCAAAGGGCACGGGCTTGGGAAATAAACCGCAGAGCAGCTGCCCCAGCAAACTGAGGGAAATGAAAAAAAGTCTCAGGAATCGGGGTTGGTTCGTCAGAGACTGAGAGGAGGAGCCCCTCAGTGCCTTCTAACCACGCCGTCATCCCGAAGACCAGAGGGTTCCAAGGAACAGAGTTTGGAAATCCCCGAGTTCATCTGAGCTGGGCTAAAGAGTTAAGAAACAATTAACAGTGCGCAGTGGGATAGGGAGACAGGGAGAGAACTAAGTCCATAGGGAGCCGGCCTTGCAAACACGAGGCCCTGAGCTTGAGCCATACCAGCTCTATTTTTAATTTTAAGCCAAGCATGATGGTATATAATTGCAATCCAGAGATGGGAGGAGCAGCTAAATGGGAGTATTCCCTAAGGCTTGATAGCCAGACAGCCTATGTGGGGAGCTCCAGGCTACTTAAAGACCTCTTTACAAAACTAATATGGAGGTCTGGAGAGACGGCTCAGTGGTTAGAGCTCTGACTGCTCTTCCAGAGGTCCTGAGTTCAATTCCCAGCAACCACATGGTGGCTCATGACCATCTATAATGGGATATGATGCCCTCTTCTGGTGTGTCTGAAGACAGCTATAACTGTGTGTGTGTGTGTGTGTGTGTGTGTGTGTGTGTGTGTGTGTGTGTATGCTGAGCAGGTAGTGAGGCATAGTTAACTTGGACATTTAATGGAGCTTACTAAGTTTTGAGCTCGAATGCCTGGTGAGAAGGGGGAGTCCCCTCAAGGTGTGAGTGCAGGCATGGAGGTGAAGAAGTGTGTCTGGGGCAGGGTTGTATCTGCTGGGGAAAGGAACCAGGAAAAGGAGACTAGGAAGCAGCAGAGAGGAGGGTAGGTGGAGCCTTTACACTATACTAACTGGTCTAATGTCTTCTCCTGTGGGTTCTGGGAACTGAGGTGACTGTGTGACCATGTAGTGACAATATGGCAGTTGGCTGAGATTGGGGCTCATGAAAGAATGAAGATTGGAAATCGGAGAGGCTCTAGAGAAAGAAGGAAAACACAGTGGAGGGTCAGGGCGAGGGCCATCAGAGCGATTGGACAAAGGCCCGCCTGGTTGTTCTGGAACAGTAATGCAAGCTTGGCTGTGAATGGGATGTGGCTGTGCTTTGTGTCTATGATTTAAGACAGAAAGGGCCCCACTGTGGGGAATGGGGATGTGAGTAAAGGTCCAAGGCTTATCCCAGGGAAGCATTTGAGAGGTGATGGTGTATTTTGATAGGCTAAGAGTTGGACAGATCTGAGCTTGGAGACTACTCCACTCGTAAATTTGTTGAATGATATTAAGCGAGTTGCTTTGTTTCTAAGCTTCCTTTCTTGTAAAGCTCTTGGGGGTAATTAAAGAATATGTCTGGGAAGGAAGTTGTGAGGGAAGAAGCGATGAATGGAGAGTGATGGGCGTGTTGCCCAGAGCAGAGGTGCTCGGTTAATGGGAGCATCAAAAAACGCTTACAGCAAAGCCATGGCCTCTATCTACACAGTGGTTTGGAGAGAGCTGGTTGGGCCTCTTGCTGGAACTGCTGGCTTCAGAGACTGACAAGGGCACTGAGGTAATGTGCCCAGAAGGCACTGTTAATGGTTAGGACCCAGAGAGGACACAGAAAGGGAGAGCTGAGAACAGCAGACATTATGGACCCCTGTGTCCTAGAAGCCAGTCATCTCCACAGTCTGCATATGGGACACAGTGTAGTCCTAACATAGACAAGGGTAGGATCCAGCACGATGCTCTTGGCATCAGTCGTGGGAAAGTCGGATGAAATAATGTGCCCGTAGGTACTGTGGGAGGCATTGGCGTAGATTCACTCTGGCCTCTAGCCAAGGCACCAGGCTCCTGAAAACACAGGTGGTATCTGCTTCAAGAGAGCCTTCTCCAGATTAAGGGCTCAAGGACGGGCCATTAACACCGCCATGTTTGCTGCCTTCAGAGGTCTGTTATCGCAGAGGAAACAATGAAGATGGAGGAGGACAAGTCAAGAGGCTCCCTGATGGATTTCATTAAACGTAACTGACCGCCCCAGCAGCCTCGGGTGGGCTGGTTCTGGGAGGCAGGAGGCCAGGTACAGGGTAAAGGGCAACTAGAAACAATAAGGTCTGTGACTGCCTCACCTCCCAGGGGCGCTCTCAGTTCAGAGGGCTCCCTCCTGCCATGGACCCTGGTGACTGGTTCTTTACAGGGACCAGTAAACCCCACTTCAGGCAGAGCCATTCAACCCCCTCCCAAGTCTCCCCTTCTGCTCTCTCTTCTCTTTCTATAGAGGTGGTAGTTGAGGGAGGAGACCTTTCCCAGTGTGAGCAGTGTTTTTATTTGCCCACCACCAGCATCCTCTTAGTCAGACCACAAGCGTGGTGAGTGGGAATCCAAGGACTCTGGGCTGATTGCTGGAAGTCTTGGTGTCTCCGATTCTGCCCCCGAGGAAGAGAGGAAGCTGTCCCTGTGAATGAGTCAGGGTGACGGCAAGGCTCTAGGAAGCCCGTGATGCTCGTGCCAAGGCCTATTTCCTGACAGCCGTCTGTCTGCAGGGTTCCCCCGCATCTTCCTGAGGCTGCTGATGAACCCGCTCTTCATGCTGGTGGTCCTGAGCCAGTGTACCTTCTCCTCAGTCATCGCTGGCCTCTCCACGTTCCTCAACAAGTTCCTGGAGAAGCAGTATGGAGCCACGGCAGCCTATGCCAACTTCCTCATCGGTGTGTCAGAGGGCACTGCAGGGCCTGGGTGGTGCTGCCCTGGGGAGGAACTGAGTGCTGTACGGTCCTTCCAGAGATAACAGAGGGCCAGACCGGAAATGGGCAGGAGACAGGAGGGCTTGCCCGAGAGAAAGAATTTTAAGAACATTTTTCCTGGTTGGCGATCTAGAGCGATGTTGGCAAGATTCTGAGTCTCCTGATCTTCTATTCAGGAGAGGGTGGAGGCTAGGGGCTGCCTTCCTTCCCATCAAGAGAATAGGAATCTGATATCCTCCCAACTGACCTTATCAGGGGCAACAGAGGAGAGATGGAGCCTGAGACATACAAAAGCCCTCGTAGGGGTTTCCTCCTCCAGGACCTTGAAAGTATTAATCCTGTGACACGTCAGGCTCCTTTACACAGGACAGCGCAGATGCTTGGCCCCCACCCACACTCATGAACCCAGAATCTACAGCGGGGGTCTTCTTACTTCTCATAGCAGGTTCCACCAAGTGCCTAGATGAATAACTGGGCCCAAACTTTAGGTGAATTTGACCAAAGATTTGATAAGATAATCAGGGCATGAGCTCTGAGGGCGACTTCCCCGTCCGTGCTGAAGTCCTGTGTAGCCTTTAGGGACGATGTCATTTCTCCAGCATTCAGTCTCAGATCAGGGGTCGCCACCTGAGAATGACCTACTTCCTTCTTATTGTTGCTGTCTTGTTTTCAATTTTGTTTCTTTCGAGACAAGGCCGAGAACAGCCCAGGCTGATTCTGAACTTGCTAGGTAGCTGAGGACCCCTTAGAATTCCTGGTCCCTCTGCCTCCGCTTTCCAGGGCTGGGATTATAGGTGTCAGAAGCTGACTGCCTCTTTGTTCTTTGATCAGGTTGGCCAGTCCTCTAGTAAAATGCTCGGGCCATACCCAGCAAACACCTGGTGGTTAACGATATTCAGTAGTGGGTGCTATGATCACACTTCAACATACCCACGTGCCTTCCTTCCCGGTGGGTGGTTCAGCTCAAGGTTCCCAGGCTGTGCCTCCAGCTCCTCTCCTTCTCACCTAGGTGCTGTAAACCTTCCGGCTGCAGCCTTGGGGATGCTGTTTGGAGGAATCCTCATGAAGCGTTTTGTTTTCCCTCTGCAAACCATCCCCCGAGTGGCCGCCACCATCATCACCATCTCCATGATCCTCTGTGTACCTCTCTTCTTTATGGGATGCTCCACGCCAGCCGTGGCTGAGGTCTACCCTCCCAGGTAACGGACTAAAGGATGCCGAGACACCCCCTTGCAATCGCAGCCCGCATCCAGCCACCGTGTGTGTGTCTGTCTTCTCTGCCTTTTACCTCCTCCGTCCTGCTCCTTTGACCTGACCTCTCACACGGTAACCCAGGAAACCGGGTCTCAAACAGTCCGTTCCATGACGAGAGGAGATGCACCAGCTGTTGGGGTTGGGCTCAGGGTTTGGTTTTGTAAGCAGCAACAGAAACCGGTCGGTTTAGCATCTGAATGAGCCTGAGTCATAGGGGCCAGGAAATAAGCAGTGGTTAGTACCAGCTCTGGACCCGCTAGAGTTAGAGTCTCGCTGAGCCGTCGAAGAAAGAGGCGGGGAGAATCGAAGAGATTTAGAGGAGGACAATCAAAATGGCGGCACACTGTAAAACAGAAACAAACACAAAAACAAAAGCCAAGAACCGGAGAGGCAGAGGCAGGTCAAAGGATCGTGAAACAGCCTTAAAGCAGTGTGAAACGAACAGTCAAGCTCTATCTTCCGAGAGAAGGTTACAACCCTGCGAGCAAGGAACATGCCCACCCCCCTCCACCTCTCCCCACCCCCCGACCCCACCCCTCGAAACTTTTTCTTTAGAACTTTGCCTAAAACGTTGGCAAGCGTGGTGGGAGATGGCCTCCTCTGTAGTGGGTAGGTGAGGGAAGAAAGCAGAAAAAGGAGGGGACATTGCTCAGTGTGAGGAACTCACCTGCAGGCTGGGGACCCAGAGAAGCCTGAAAGTTTGGGGGCCTTGGGGTTTGGGGGCCTTGGGGTGGTTTTCACGCGGAGTTTGGTCCCACCTCTGTCACCTGCCTGGTCTGAGTTCTAGGTATGACACTCTTTGTTGATATGACGCAGTTATCCATACAGGAAAGGCCCGTTCCCTTGGGATGTCCCATAAATGCCAACAGTCACTATTGTTTATCAATGCATTAATCGGCCATCAGAACTTCCCCAAAGAAGAAGAGTAAGATGAGACTTTGATGAAGTCCTGACCAGGATAGGGAGGGGAACAGACAGACCCAGACCAGCAAATCCATTTGTCTCAGGAGATGAAGTCCACAAAAATCCTAGTGCCCTACAAAGGTCTCAGCCACTGCCTTTAGCCAGCACCTAGCTGGACAATGAGAGAAGGCAAATGTCACTAAGGACATCGCTGTTGCATAGACCACTTCCTTCAACAGAGCCTCAGTCTGTCGGTCATTTTAACTCTGACAGTAGCATGGGAGTTTTCTGACTAGACCTCTATAACTGAGTAGTTGGTGGGTTTGGGCTCCAAGGGTCAGGGAAAAATGGAGAGGGCCATGATTTGCAAACCATGGCAGATTCACAACTGGCTCCCATGGACTGAGTTCAATTCCTAGGGCAGCACTGGCCCAAGACAAACAGAGGCAGGCAGGCACATCGGCCAGCTCCCAGCAGGAACGCATGCTGGGCTGGAGTGCAGTGCTGTTTCTTGGTCTCGCTTTGTTTGATTCCTCGCTTCCTGTTTCGCTGGCAGCACATCAAGTTCTATACATCCGCAGCAGCCTCCTGCCTGCCGCAGAGACTGCTCGTGCCCAGATTCCTTCTTCCACCCAGTCTGTGGAGACAATGGAGTCGAGTACGTCTCCCCTTGCCACGCCGGCTGCAGCAGCACCAACACAAGCTCAGAAGCTTCTAAGGAACCGGTAAGGACGGAGGGGTCACAGGGCCAGACGGAACCACATGAAGCCTTGGGGCTCAGTGTGTGACCTCAACAACTGTCCCTTGGTCCTCAATATCAGCATCCTAGCCTCCTCCACCCTCTCTTCACCTTCCTTGCCCCAGGGTCATGACCAGATGCCCACAACCCAAAGTCAATTAAAGATTGGCCCTGAGACCAACGGGTTCATTCTTGGGAACCTAGCAAGACAATGGAAGCAAGTCTGAGCAGTCACCCTCAGCTGAGACTTGTGACTAATAATGACTCCCTGTCGGGGGGAACTTCTGAGTTCTGGGGGTCAGGCCGTGCTACAGAGTCCCATGGGCTGGGAGCAGAGGACTCCCTGTGTCTTGGACCTAAGAGGCCAGTGCTGGGAACAGCAATTGAAGGCCTTTGCTTCAAGCCCTCAACTCCCAGGAATGCCAGAATCGACCTGAAGCCACAAATGTAAGCACAAATCTAGGATTAGAAACAAAAGCTCTGCTCACTTGGTGTTCAAGGCCAGGTGTCTCCTTCACAGGACAACCTACAGGGGACTTGTCGGTCAATATGTGAGGACAGTGGCCCCAGACCTTCTGGGATCAGCCAACAGCAAATGACTCCTCCGGTCACTTGTTTATTCGTCAGTAAACAGAATGCACGTGACCGTCATGTTGACAGAAAGCCCTGGTCTTACAGTTTACATTCAGTCCAATAAATGCACACCATAAGTACTGGGGGACTTCCCGAGGTGACTTACACCAGAGCCAACAGCAGAGGAATCCTATGGAAACCTGGAAGCCCATTGCAGGTGAGGGAAGAGCAGGTACCAAGCCCAGGTGGGAGTGCACCACAGAAGCTGAGGGAAGGCCTGGTCGGAGCTAAGCGACAAGTGTCCCAGCTAGTGGGACAAGAAACAGACAGGCCCGGAGCTGAGCAGGGCCAGACAAGCCAGGCTTAGGACGTAGATTATTCCCCCTCTGAACTCCCTCCCATGAGAGCAATGGAAAGTCTATGCCATTACTATAGGATACCCCCATAGAAAGAATGCACCCATGTGTAGGCCGTGGACCAGGCTAGCGCCCACCTCTTCTGAGGTGACAGGGAAAAGCTGCTCCCCCATCTGTCACTATGGGCAAAGGCACATGGCTCTCAGGTAGAGAAGGGTGAGCTGAGACAAGATGGTCCCTTAGTTTGTCTTTTAACTGGAAGAGTGGTGGCTTCTGTGGTTTTCTTATCTTTATTTACTTACCTCTGACTCATCTACTTCCAGAAATAATCTTGACAGGCTTCCAACAACAGCACAACTACATCAAGATAAAAATCCATTACCGTGATAGCAAGGGAAAAATAATAAATTGTAAGGGAGGAAAAGTCCTGTTATTTTAAGACCCAGATGCGGGAGGTTACAGCAATATCGCATATTAGGAACTTCTGAGCTTGAGAGCCGCGGTCCCGCTGACTGACAGAGGGAGGCCTCCTAGCTCTACAACAGCTCTCACACCAACATCACCATAGACTGGGCCATCAGTCGCTGCAAGGAGGGAAGGCAAAGAGGACCAGATGAGCAGTGGCCACCAAATGAGTGTTGAGAACATAGAATTATGACGAGGCAGGGGGTCTCCTCTTAAGTCAAAGCATGCCTCTTCTGTGAGACGTGCCGTAGAGCATTCAAGAGACTCCATTACTGTTTTCTCTACTCCCCAAGTATGCCTTCTCCCATGACTACTTGCACAGCCACCACAGCTGGCTGGACCAGGAGGAGAGCTACCCAGTTCTAGGCTCTGAGCAGAGGGTGCTTTACCTGGTGGTGGGATCTTGGGCGATGAGACGTTGGGGAGACTGCAAGAGTTCAGCCCAGGCTGGACTCTTTTTTTTTTTTTTCTTTTTCTTTTTTTCAGAGCTGGGGATCTAACCCAGGGCCTTGCACTTGCTAAGCAAGCGCTCTACGTCTGAGCTAAATCCCCAACCCCCATGCTGGACTCTTGGTGAAGTCCATTTCTAATGCCCAAACAGTGAAAGACCCAGGACCCTGCTGGGTACTCTAAAACCCTCATCTGACCTCATCAGTCTTCACATCTCAGCTTTTCCTCCATCCCTGGAGGGCTGGAGGGAGGGCAGAGGGATTCGTTCATATCGGTGGGAGGCAATGTGGATGTGTGACGCATATGGAGGTGAAATCATGGCGTGGCTTCTCCTGTTCTTCAAGATCTACTTGAACTGCAGCTGTGTGAGTGGAGGATCGGCGTCAGCCAAGACAGGCTCGTGCCCCGCGTCCTGCGCGCAGCTACTGCTCCCGTCCATCTTCCTCATTTCCTTCGCGGCGCTCATTGCCTGCATCTCCCACAACCCGCTCTACATGATGGTCCTTCGGTGAGTGACACCTCCGAGCCTCTGCTCGCTGCTTCCACACCCTCTCTTTACATCCTGACTCCCTCTCTCAACCGGCCCTGGGGGCCTTAACAGCAACTTTCAAGTGTCTAATGGTGAGAAGATGGCAGGAGTCCCCAGTCCCAGAGGAGCTCCTACTATCCATGAAACACTGGCTCTGTTGGCACCCGTGGGAAGTTAAATCATAGCCCATGATGGCGGAACTGTCAAAGGCGGAGCCACGGGTTAAAGACAGGCCATGCATTCAGACTCACTTGTTCTTCAATCTGAAAAGAAAGAGAAGTGGGCAAATCGGGAACTGAGGAAAATTCTAGAATTCTGCAAGGCAAAAGCTGTGGGATAATGGCTGAAAATGAGAAAATTATAGGAGGCTACAGACCCAGTGCTTAGATTGAAGGGACGAGCTCACTAGGGTGGAGTCAGGGAGGTGTCTGGTTTTTGTAGAGAGCACCTCTCCCTACCCTTATTCTACCAAGAAGGAAAAGGAAAAAAGAAAAAGAAAAGAAAAGGAGTCTCACCCAAGTTCACCCAACCACATCCTGCCTCTCTGGCCCCCCTACCATCCAGCCCCATTGGCTTACTTGGAAAGCAGAGGAGGAGAAACACAAGAGGTTGGAAACTCCCTGTCAGATTTAAAAGCCTCTACCTGAGTGCCTTAGGTGTTGCCTGAGCTCATGAGCCTCAGTTTTCTTGACTACAAAAGGAAGATAGTGATACCCAGGTCCAAGTGTGAGTGTCTGCGTTGCAGGGTCAATTGCTTTGTAAGTAGAAGTTCCTCTGCTGGGCGGGGTGGTGTCTCCTGCAAACCCGGGACTTGGAAGCAAGAGAACCAGGAGTTCAAGTAAGTTACAGGCCGATCTAAGCAACATGAGACCTTACCTAATGAAGTTCTCAACATATAGGTAACGATCTCTCTGGGGGTTGAACGACCCTCTCACAGGGGTTGCCTACTATGACCATCCATCGGGGGGGAAAAAAATAACAGAATTTACGTTGTAATTCATAACAGTAGCAAAATTACAGTTAGGAAGTAGCAACAAAATAATTTAGTGTTGGAGGGGGTCACCACGATATGAGGAACTGTATTAAAGGATTGCGATATTAGGAAGGTGGAGGACCACTGCCCTGCCTCAAAAAGGAGATGGGGGCTGTTCTCCATATTGGTTAAGATCTATTTCCCGGAAAGGTTAAGGAATGAGGAAGGGCCAGATGTTAGGCCAAAAATGTAACTTAGTAACAGAGCACTTTCTTAGCGTATATATTTCACTCTATCCCAGTCTGGCATCTTTCCTTTCAACCCAGAACCCCAAACTATTAAATAGTACCATGAGCATTCAGCAGAGGTCCTCCCCCTCGGGATACATCCTCGCGGATACACCAAGAGGTTTGTTTCCCAGGTGACTCCAGATCCGTAAGTTGGCGTGAAGATTAGCCTTCACAGGCACCCATTCTGGATGGGGCCATCAGAGGGACGCTGACCCTGAGAGAAAGAACATCCATTCAATCGGGATCCCAGGCACTGAGCCCTGGGAGATCCCAGATGGCCCCTCTTTCTCCTACCTGAACTCCAAAGAGCCTCTCTCCGCGGGGTCACCGCCCTGGGATGCCTCTCAGATGCTCACTAACTTTGGCAGTGGTTACAAGAAAACGTGCAAGGGTCTGCAGGTCACCTCTGGGTTCTCTTCCTCTCTGTCCCCAGCTCCAAATTCTCTTCCAAATGATAATCGCCCACCCGGGAGTGTGCGCGGTGAGACCGTGGAGAAGCCGGAGTCTGGTTACGCAGCAGGCGCGTCTACCCCTGCTCTGGGCTCCTCACCCTGAACCTCTTCACCCGGCCTTGCTGCCCCCTCCTCTTGAAGGAGGAAGGATAGGACGCAGGACCCCGCACAGAAGCCATAGGACCCGGTGCACATGTAGAGCCTTTCTGACTTCTGACTTATTAAGAGTTCCGAGACATACATAATCCGAAGCTGGGCCTTTCCGACGGTGGCATCCTGTGCAGCTGCTCAAGTCACACCTTACAAAGCTGGCCCAGGGCAAGGAATTGTTTCAGATCTGCACAGAAGCTGATAGCCCAGGGCCCTCTTTTCCGGGTATAAGACATCCCGTGGGTGTTGTTCAGACCTGCCGTCTAAGCATCCAGCCAGAAATTCCTTTCTACTTGGTCTCTCCTGCCTGCTCTCTCTCCAAGAAGTCTCTGGACAGTCCTGAAAGCAATACAGACCACCGGTTCTCAAACGCACGTTTGCATCCAACCCTCCTGGCATATCCACGTTGTTTGATGGGTGCCAGGCTGAGGATCTGTATTTTGAATGTAGCCTGGGCGATGCCTCAGATCCAGCAGCAGTGCTTTGAGAACAATGGCCGTAACACGCATTGAGCAAATAACTCTCATCATCCATGTGCCTGGTCAGACTCCATGAGGACCAGTTCTGACCTGCTCTGAGTCTGGTTATTCCCCACACCTCATACCCTCCAGGTCCTCCTGGTACTAACTTCCTGTTTTCCTTTTCAGCGTGGTGAACCAGGATGAAAAGTCGTTTGCCATTGGGATACAGTTCTTGTTGATGCGCTTGCTGGGTAGGTAACGTAAGAGCCTTCCTTCTGGAGTAGAGGCCCTGGATCGTGAGCATCTAAAGGCTCTGTGGGGCAGGGCAGGGTTGGGAGAAGCCCCGGCTCATCTTGGCTATATAGAGAAGCTGTGTATTCCTAACAGCAAGATGCACCAAACCCTGACAAATGACAGTTTGCCTGATTGCTTGAGATCGGGAAAGATTCTGTCTACAGCATTCGAGCCAAATTTAAATTATGTAAGAAAAGGTCATAGCGGAGAGTGCCGAAAACAGAGTTAAAGGCAGGTATTTTTAAATATCTCTCCAAGAATCTGCCCTAGGAAACAAGACCTTGCATTCCTGCCCTAGAGAGAGCAGTTTCTGACTGAGCCCAGCCCTGGCTTTCCTCCCATTTTCCAAACTCCAATCCTCTGCCACGGTTCAACAAATGTCTCTTCTGTGGAAGGACCCTCTGCCTCCGAACCCTGTCTGTCCTTAAGTAGCCTGGAGCACACAACGGCCCCCTCCCCCCATCTGAACACAAAAACACTCAAGCTGTGCATGCACACAATCTGCAGAGACCAACAGGGAGGGAGAACGCCCACGAGAGCAGGAGGCATCTGGCTTCCCTGAATGCAGAGACTTGGAGGTGAGGGGACACATAGTAGGTGCTTTCCCAGCCTGCCAACTCCGGTCTGCCCTTTGACACCCTTGCCACATTCGTGCATTAGACTGAACACTAGACGCTGATATGGGGCCTTGCTACGATGGGTGATCAAAAGTAAAGAGATTGAATTTAACAGAGGACCTTTGTACTAAGAATTTCAGGGCTGGGGACTTGGAGATTCCGGGCAGAAGGATTTGAGTTACTATCAATCTGCGCCTTCCTACCTTAATCACTGAAACCCTCTGCAGTATTGTACAGGGGTACAGGTCAGATCTTGCCCTGCCATGGCTTCCATTAGCCTTCCAGTGTGTGTCATCATCCTGACTGAAGTTGGATGGGCAGGAGCCTACACAGGGTCTGAGCCAGCATTTTCAATGGAGTTTCTTAGCCGCAAGCCACTTGTCCTGTAATGAAGTCTCTAAGTTCCAATGGACCCTCAACCCTCTAATTGGCAACTTTCACATTCCTAGGGCCACACAAGGGACACAGGGTATCTTGTCCAGGTTGAGGCTGGTTTGTTAGCACAGCTCCTTGTATTATATTTATGACTTACCATCTATAGCTGGTTTATAACTACTCCAATGCCTGGCAGAGAAAGAGTCCTGGCATTCCTCCCAGAGGACCTTCTGCCCTGCTTCTATTGGTGACCTAGAGGATGCCCTCTCTGTCCCGCTGCTCCAAGCACTTGCTGCTGCTTCTTCTCCACCTGAGCTCAGAGGACTGACTATGTGGGACCATAGTTAGAAAACCCAGGCCTGGAGGGATTCCACTCATCGCTTAAGAACACAGCTTCGCTCTGGGTTAGATGAAAAGATTGCCTATTTATAAAACTCAGCAGGTTTACAGTTACCCACTGAAGTATGCTTGAAAACTCTCTTTCACTTCTCTTCTATTTAGGGATGTGTCACTAGGGCCAGTTTCCAGCCACTGTTCACCTGGAAACTGGAACGTGGGCAGGGGCCGAGAGACTGCTCTTGGGAGTTTCTCGATGTGGGTAGGGACACAGGGCTGGATTGCCTCTTTCTTCCAGAAAGAGGAACTCACAGGGTGCTAGATAGTCAGGTGTTTTTAGCACCATGTGTCTGAGAATGGGATGGCCCATCCACAACATAAATCCTGGACAAGTCCACTCTGACCTACTGGCTGCTGGACAAGTCCACTCTGACCTACTGGCTGCTCACAACTTGGCTAGCACCAGAGCGTTTGGTTGGGTGGTGGGTATCTGAAAGATTCAGCACCCAGTAAAGCCGGACTGTGCTTGCCGCCGGACTTCCTCTTAACACTCATGTGTGGGATATTTTGGCAGCCTGTGTTCCGAGCAAGGTGAGGTATTAGAGGTCTCCGAAGGGTGTTGTCTAATCTAGCGGGGTAGTTTGGAGTGGGAGGCCAGCTTGGGACTTGGAACTTCAGTGAAATGGGCATCAGGGAACCCTGGGGTCCCCTCCCTCACTTGTTCTTCCTTACGATGAGTCCGCCCACCCACAGAGGTTGCGGGAGAACTTGGGGACATCTCGAGATCGAATTTCTACGTGGGGCCAACCTTGAGCATGAGAACTGTGCAGTGTGTCTGCGCTGACACCAGGTTGACCCTATGATTTGTTCTGCTCTGAAAGGCTTTCCCCTTCCTCTCCTAAGCCTTCTAGGGAAAGGGGAATTCAAGCTCCACTGCAGTTTTCTGCCTTCCCATGTCACTGTGATTCCGAGGGCAATGTGTGGACCGGGCCATTGGTGTGTGTGGGTGGGGGCCGCTCAGGCATCTCTGACTGCAGATCCATCTCTGAATTCTCTTTCCCACTGTTGCCAGCCTGGCTGCCGGCTCCATCCCTTTATGGCCTCCTCATCGACTCCTCCTGTGTCCGGTGGAACTACCTGTGCTCAGGGAGACGAGGGGCCTGTGCGTATTATGACAACGATGCTCTCCGAAACAGGTGAGGGCTCCTACACACACAGGTGTCTAGGAGATGAAGCCTATAGTCCCAGCACGGAAAAAGGCCATTTTGTTTTTAACCTCATGGATGTGGTGGGGCTGTCAGGTTTCTAAGAGACAAGATAGGAGGGGACATCTCCATAGATTCTGCCATGGACAGAAAGCAGAGGCTACCATGGCAGGCATTTGAGGACATATAAGGAGCCATTCACAGGAGGAGACGCAGAGTCTGCATTGAGGTGTCCCCTAAGGTACTGTCTCTCACGAGCCCACTCATAGCAGCAGACAACGTTCACCAAAGGTAAAGCAGTGCCTGGAGCCTGAGAGAGATACCAGACAATCACCACCACTTAGAGAGAGGGGAACACAGCAAGGCGCCCAGCAGAGGTCCAGGAAGGGAGTCCAACTTACGCCAGTGAGACAAATCCAGCCGTCTCTTCTGTTGCTGCCATCCATCATTCAGAAATGGTGGGGAAGGTGGGCTTGCAGGGGCTGTGCAAGGGTTCAAGATACTGAGGACGGGTAGAGAAGGCCAGCAGAGGGGCAGCAGAAAGATACAGCCCCTCTGGAGACAGCTGGGACAGCAGTGTCACCTCTGCCCATCAGTGATTCCACTAGAGAGCAGAGGATCACTAGTGTCATGTGTCCATCCCCAGTGACCACCTGGGAGGTGACAGCTCGTTACCTGAGTAACAGTCTTCACAGCTCCTGGGCTACTGTGAAAACAATATTCATTTCCCGCTGTCCCTGGGCCTCACCATCTCTATCTTTTCTTGCCTCTTAGATACCTGGGCCTACAGATGGTCTACAAGGCCTTGGGCACACTGCTGCTCTTCTTCATCAGCTGGAGGATGAAGAAGAACAGGGAATACAGCCTGCAGGAGAACACCTCAGGCCTCATCTGACCCTCAGCGGGGACTACTGCCCCACCCCAGAGACTGGATCCTATCCCTTCCACACCTACCTGTATTAACTAATGTTAACGTGCCTTCCTCCTCCTCCTCTTTAAACTTCTCCTCTTCCTCCTCCTCCTCCTCCTCTTCCTCCTCCTCCTCCTTCTTCTCTCTCTCTCTCCCTCCCTCTCTCTCTCTCTCTCTCTCTCTCTCTCTCTCTCTCTCTCTCTCACACACACACACATGAGAGAGAGAGTTCACTCACCCTTTGAGTCACCTGCCTTTTCTCTTCCGCCTAAAGTCTTAAGGCCTGAAGTGCACTGAGCGGAATGAGCACCGGGCCTGAGAGTTTAGTTTCTCCAAGTCCTTGGAAGGTATCCCCAGCGTAGGCAGGCTCCCCTCAGCCCTGCGTCCTCCGGACAAGATGCCCATAATGAGGCGGCCTCTGTTCTCCCCAGTGTCTCAGGGATACTTAATGGAGTGAAAAGAGGGAGTTTTGCCTTCTGGGCCAGGCAGCCCAGATCTCCTCTGCCTCTGCCCACACCCAGGAGAGCCAGAGGAGAAGCAGGTAGTTGGTTTCTTATCAGCTCCAGCGGGGCTAAGGGAGCTGGCTGTGTCCACTTTTCATCTGGATTCCGTCTAGCATGAAAGCCATGAAGGACTGCTTGCTCTTACTTTCTCACTCTCTGCCCTCGAGGCTGTTTTGGAAACCATTATTTTGGGAAGTATCGCCCTCTCTATAAACTACGCCCCGGTATCTGAGGAGGAATGAAGGGACCAACAAGGCTGGATCATCCAAAACTGTTCACAGGAACCTAAGGCCTATCCTCCCGTCGGCATAAGCTTCTTTCTGCCTTTCAACCCAACAGAGTCACAAGGAGCCCACCTAAGAAGGGCCCAGTCTCCCACCCTCACAGTGGAGACAAGGCCTTTCCCCTTCAGAGACACACATGGCGATCTCTACCGTGCCCCGGAAACAGAAGAGTGGCCTCACGTGGACTTCGCTGTCTGGACTTCAGCTCCTGTGCAGAGGAGTGGGGGGGCGGGGGGGATTCAGCCTACCTGAGATTCAGCCAGAGTAATGGTGGAGCAGAATGGATGCCACTTGTCACTGTGCTCAACAGCAAGTTGCAGCCCACAAAATGGGCATCCAGGTTGACTTGCTTGCAAACACATTGTGTTCTTTGGCATTTTCTCAGCTTCTCCTCACTACCTCTGGGTGGAGATGGGCACCTTCTGTGGGCCTGGGCTGGGGGCCACCCCTGCTATGCAATGGAGAGGCAAAGGCAGAGGCCCAGGAATAAGGAGGCTTCTACCAATGATTTCGTTTAATGGTGCTTGACAGAGATATTGTATGGTTCTCTGAGAGCTCCTCTGAAAACCTTACCTCCAGCCACACAAGGGCTTCCTCCCAGAGAGCGCTCGCTGGGCAGCAAGGACACTCTCCCATACTTGCCAAGCATATCAAGTACCCAAAGATTGGCAGAAAAGATCCTGGCCTGACCACCCAGCCACATCCTTCAGGGCTCCACCGGATTGACTGTGTGTCTGAGATGGAGAGCTTTGTGACATTTAAGTGCCTTTCAGAAATGCCTTATACGGTGAGAAGCCAAATGGTTTATGTCAGCATGGCAGAGCTCCTGAGACCGAAGCCTTCCTGGAGCCTTCGTTACTGGCAGCGTTCTTTCCGAAGCCACCGGGCTCATTTCCACAGATCGTATTAAGGAGGAGCCTCCACACAACCTCGTGGGCCAGTTTCAGCATGTGCGACGGTTCTGCTTGCAACATGATTTTCAGCAACTAACCCTGGGCTTACTCACTGCAGTTTAACCAGAAGCTGAAGGCACAGCCTTCAACCAACCTCACCAACAATGAACGCCAACCTTCCATCCATGTCTGAAAGACTGGCTGTCCCCACAAGCCTTTATTCTGTTATATTGCTATTAATATATGATAATTATGTTCCGGGTATAAGTTGGTTGTGAATTTCTGCTGGCATGGGTCTATCAGAGAGCACACAGAATCTGTGCTGTATAGACAAAGAAGTAGCCATGCTTTAACCTTTAGAGTCCTGTAGCCAAGGGCGCCAGAGTCTGTGTCACTCTCCTGCTACCTGCCTGGTGCTGAGCAGGCCCCAGGCATTGCATGTTGTTGTGTGGGCCCTTGTGCCTTCTGTGTAGACCAGTGTCAGAGACTCGTGGGAATGGGCTCTTGGGAGGCCCAGTCACTGCCCTTGAGTTCATATCCAGAAGTGGGCTCAGTCACAAACACTACATCCATGAATACCACAGTCATAATTGATCCAGCAAATCTTGCCTCTCAAATAGCAGAGCTGCTTTAAAGATCTCACTTTTTTTTTTTTCAATTAGAGAGCAATGTGTCACAGACTTGCTTGAGTGTATCATGCTCAAGATTGCTGTTAAAATACAGGAACACTTGGGCCCGCAGAGACAGCTCAGTGGTTAGGAGCACTGACTGCTCTTCCAGAGGATCTGAGTTCAATTCCCAGCAACCACCTGGTGGCTCACACAATCTATAACGGGATCTACTGCCCTTTTCTGGCGTGTGGACGCACATGCAGATAGAGCACTCATATACATAAAACAATGCAGGAACACTCTTCACAAAGTCTAAGTCCCTTTCTGCGACTGTAAAAGGAATCCAGAAACTCCATTTTCCAAGGAGATGAAGGTAGCCCCTGAGCCCTGTGTGATGTGGGTCTCCCATGCATAGAGCCAAATCCAGTCAAATTGACCATGAGGATTAACCACCAACGGTGCCTTTACATTTAAGAAGGCCATAGTAGGTCTTTGATCTCTTCTCCTTGCTTCTCTGTGGAGCTTAGAAATCCTGTAGAGTCTGACTCAGGCAAAGTCCCACTCCTGGGCACAACCATAGCTATATCATTCCCTGCTGCCCCACCCAACCTAGGAAACCCTTCCCCCTTTACCACTCCATCACTCCACTTGCACCATCCAGCCTCACAAGGAGGGAACCGGAGAACCAGGAAGTGAAGGGTTTGCCATCCTTTGGAAGAGAGGGATATCTATCCAGCATCCTTTGGTCCAAAGCCTCAGGGAGGATCCTCATCACAGCCTATGATGGAAGCCGCACTAGTCTATTTGAAAATAGAGAATCCTAGGCGTGTGGAGCACACCTTGAATCCCAGCACCTGGGAGGCAGAGACAACTGGATCTGTGAGAATTCGAGGCCAACTTGGTCTACATGAGGAGCTCCAGGGCAGCCAGGGCTATTAGTGAGACCTTGTCTCAGTGAAAAAGAAAGGAAAGAAAGGAAAGGAAAGGAAAGGAAAGGAAAGGAAAGGAAAGGAAAGGAAAGGAAAGGTGGAGAGAACTCCAAAATCAGAGAAACAACCAGCAGAGAGCTTTAACAGAAAACCCAGTCTTTCTGACTGCCCAAGCCCCTCTCTCCTTTTGAGTCATTCTGAAGTTAGGGAGAGTCTTAGGTAGTGAGAACACCCCCCCCACCCCCCGCTTCCCACTGAAGTTCGTTGACTTGTGAGAGGGAAGTGGAAGCATCTCTTTAAGGTCATGTAGGTTGAGCGATAGAGGCTGGGGGGTCCAGGTAATATCAATTATCCACCCTCTATTCTAATCCACCCTCTCATTCCAAGAACATTGCTAACTATTCATCCAACAAGATCCAGAGAGCCCTCTGGGCACCACAAGTTAAAGACCAGACGTGGAAAAAAGGGACAAAGAGGAGAGGACTTGGAGAAGCAGAGCAGTGAGAACGGAGCAGACAGACCTTTGTGGGAATAGCCCATCTGGTAACTGGTGATCACGTTCTTGCTTAAGAAACAAAGCCATGTCGTATTTGCCTTCAACACTTTCAAAGATGGAGAGATGCAGCTAAGCTGGGTCCCGAAATACTGTCAACTTGATAGTAAAATATTGTATTGCAGCTTCCCAGAGAGGTTGGCACTGGGGTGTGTGTGGGGGGTTGGAGGGAGCAATCTTTGCAAATCCAGAAAAAAAATCCTATCTTTCCCAGCCACGGGAGCTAAACATTGGAGGGAAAAAATGTCCATCCTCTGCCAAGAAGGCCAGATTCGTTAACCTTTCATCAGTGATTAAATATGTAAGCAGGTTCTGGGCAAGCCCTTGGCAAATCATTAATGAGAGAAAGCTTTTCTCTCGTAACATGCCCTGCCCATTTATCAGTCTCCACACCCATTTCCAGCCCTGTACGGTGGCCACAGGACACAGGGCTCTCTACCTTGCTAAAGTCCCTGCCCCCCCAGGCACCTGCTACACTCTGATAACAACAATAAAATGTACATAGATCACTACAGCTTGCCAAGCCATGCATGTATTTACTGAACTCTTCAAACCACCCAGAATAGGCTTGGCTAGGCTTCAGTCACGTGACACAACACACATTTATCTCTTGTTTGCACAAAGCCCATGGCTTGTTTGGGTGACTCTCCAGGGCAGTGGCTTCCAAGGGTGGCTCAGAATGCCAACTATTTGGACTTGAGGTACCTCTGCTTCATCGATCCACAATTAATGAGGCAGGGAAGAAAGCTAAGAAGGTCTCGCCATGGGAAGCAAGTATTTGGGCCAGAAGGAGCACAGAGTCTTTCTGTTCCCAGGCTCTTGGCCAGAACGAGTTTCACGGCACTATCTAACTTCTGTACAAGTGAGGGAATACAATCCTCTGTGCTGAGAGAGGCGAGGGGACAGACGTAGACAAGTGCTAGAATCTTCCACCATGGGGAGTGTGTCTAGTGAACCAATATGCTCACTGAGACCCTTCCATTAGTCTTGTCAGGCTGTTGGAAGAGGGGTGAGCACAGAGAGGGAGGAAGCATCCACAGCGGGTCCCCAGAGGTGAAAAGATGATACCTGGACAAGGTCAAGGTCAAGGTCAAGGTCAAGGCTGCCTTAGGGGTGGAGAAGTGGGGAGGACAGGCTCAGAACAGGCAGAGCTGATAGATCAGAGGCTTAGAGAGATGCAGGGCCAGAAAAAGGTTCTCTTTAGTTGACAACAACTTAGGCAAAAAGATGAGAAGGCTGAGGAGCTAGGGAGAAGACAGCTGATTGAGCATGCCCTCCCCAAGGGGAGGAGCTTATCTCCAGGGGAGGAGTCTCACCCAGAGCTTCTTCCTGAATGGTGAGGCCAGTGTGACCATCACATTCTATAGATCGATAAATGAGGTTCCCTCCAGTTGTCAATCACGCTTTATTTGTTTGGTAGCTGGCGTATGCAAGGACCAGACAAGAGGCATGTCCTGACTTTGCAGGCATCTACCTTGAGCAAGGATAGGGATTTGACATGAGGCAAAGACCCAAGTGCTGTGAATTCAGTCGGGAAATCAAAGAAAGGGGCTAGGGCTGATTTCAAGGGTCAGAAGCATGGGCAGAGAGGACAGCCAACTTGTGAACAAAGGTAGGGAGGCAAGCAAACTTGTGCACATGCTGAGAATTCACTGGGGCACCTGAAGGAGAACTGTGGTAAGATCAGAGGGGAGGGTAGAGTCTATCTAGGTTTAGTGGCCCCTTGGGGATCCTTCGGGTCTGGTTTAGACCAAGCTATGAAGATTGGTACCAGCCTAGTTCTCTTCCCATTCAAAGCCTGGGGAATGGCTTTAGAGACCAGTCAACCAGTCCCAGGAGGGCATTCCTACCTCAGAATACAGCCTTGGACCCCAGAGACCAGAACAACCATCCTCCTAAGTAGTCCCAGCTTGCTTCTGGAGTAGTCTCCCTCCCTTGCTTCAGCCAAAGTTAGTGTCTCTCTCTCTCTCTCTCTCTCTCTCTCTCTCTCTCTCTCTCTCTCTCCCTCCCTCCCTCCCTCTCCCTCTCTCTTTCTGCCCCCACCCCCCCCCGACCCCCATGGGAGCTGGAGCCCTAGGCGTATAATTAAAAGCCAAATAGGGCAGCTTATTTGAACAAGTCTTCTGTTCAGGCTCCTAAACTTCTCTTTGCACTGTGGTTCTCTCAGTACAGCATTTAAAATGTACACAGCCCCCAAACGAAGGGTGACCTTAGCGGTCTCAGGTAGGGTCAGGCATTAGACTGAATATTCTTAACCTTCACAAACTCCCAGCTTACAGAAGAGAAATGGAGGTGTGAGTTGGGGGTGGTGTGGGAGATGACTCGAAATGACTCTCCCCTGGGCCCATACTGGGGCAATTGGAATTCCAGAACAGCTCCAGAAGTCGAGAGTGTATTGAAAGATCAGAGAACGCCAAGTCATTCGTGCTTTTGGGCTTCTGGTGAGATGCAATTACCACGCTTTTTAAAGACAGGGGATCTGGAGTGCAACTGGTCTGACTTCCGGCAGAGAGCAGTATCCAGGCCTTATTCTTGCAAGCGTGATCCGTGCTCCTGGGCCCTGAAGTCGTAGTCCGCCACTAGGCGGCGCCGCTCACCAGGGCCGCAGTGAGGCAGCGCCACCGCGGGGATCACCGCATGCAGCTTGCAGAGAGGGTGTTCCTGAGGCCAGGCTGCTCGCTGCCAAAGGCACCCTCTCAAACCCACCGCCACCCTCTGACACTCCAGTCTCCCCACCCAAGCACTCTCACCCCTGGGGACGCTCCCAGGCCCTGCGAGCTAGCACGGCCAAGGTGGACACTCGTCTGCATCATGGGGCCCCTCCTATCCAGCCCCGCCATGATCTTACAGACGAAAGTATTCAGCGACTGCAGGGCACCCAGTCATCTTCCCCTCTAGGTCTCCCGTATTTACCGGTATACCTCTTGGGCCTCAGTCACTAGCCTCTGAAAGACATCAAAATCAAAGGCACTGCCCATCTTCAGAAAAGGTGCCTGTGACCCTGTCGCCTTCTAGAGCATTCTGAAAAGGACTGAGCCTCAGGCCTAGGGGCAGGATAAACAAGACTAACAAAGCTCTTGGTCCTTGGAAGCAAAGGCAGAAGTAACCAGGACAGCACGTAAACTGCCGCTTCCTGTGCCCCACCCCCCGGGATTGGCTGATTAATCCCAGGTGCGGCAGAGCTTGAAGGAGACTCGCATCAGACACCAGCATCCCGATGCAGGGGAAACTGGACTCCACCTCTTGCCTTAAGTCTCCCTTTTTTGATTTCTATATGTCAAGCTCTTCCAGCCTTAAATGAGTAAGCTAAAAATTTACAAACAAGACGAAAACATGTTTTTAAAACTCTTTCCTGGCAGTGTATGACTAAAATCATTTCAGATCTCCTAATCGTTCAGTGCATTTTGATAGATGTGTATGAGAGCACGATCACCGTGTCCATTTAAGTGTAGAGCACTGTAACTCTCAGAAACTATGCTGATACTGGTTTGAGTACATTTTCCCACTCTGTGTCCCTCCAGCCAGGAGCTTTCTCTCCCTGCGAGGTAACCTAACTTATTCGAAAGCTTCATGCAAATGGTTTTATGCCATCCATCCTAATGTTTCCGAGATCCATTGCTTGTAGCTGTGGTTGTTCATTCTTTTATAGTGTTCCATGGCACTCTCTTGGCTGAATATGCCACAAATTCTTTATCTATTCATGCTGCGACATTTTTACTATGACAAATAAAATTACTATGAAGATTTGTGAGAGAGCTTTTTGCAAATTTTCATTTCCGTTGGAGACATGTCCAGAAGTGGAAAAAATGATAGCTTATAGGCTATAAAAAATTAACTCTTTCCAAAGTTGAATGACCTAGCATCTCATTAGCGATGCAGAAGTCTCTTGAAATTTTGGTGTTTCCAAAAAGAGTTCTATTGGGGTTTCTGTGGCCTGTAGTCATACCCACACGTTCACAGTCCGCTGTCGACTTGTTTGGATAAATGTGTGTGTTCCTATGTCTGCTGTGGTGTCACGCCTGGGCTTATGTACTAGAATATGTACTTGAACCCCCAGTTTGTGGCGCTGTCTGGGGAGGGTGTGGAGAAGTGCAGCTGAAAGAAGTGCCCTAGGGGAGCCATTTTATCAGCCTCACCCCACATCCACATCCCTTTCTCTCTACTTCCGGTTGCCATTGAAGCCACGATCGATCGCTAAGCTTTCTGCTCCAGCTCCCAGGCCTCGCCAAGTATAACAGACTCTCCCTAGTGAGAGAGAATCACACTTAGTAATCTCTGAGCTATTATATCATAGTTTTGTAATTTATATTTTAGACTCTTTCATTGTGGATGACCTCAGATGTCCCAAAGACCCTGGGTCGTTCTCCTCCGCCATTTTTTCTTGCTGATCCTCAGATTACCCTTTCAATGAGTTGTCTCCAAGCTCATTGAGTTTTCGTTGGCACCCTGTAAATATCCCCTTGCAAACACCCACACATATGTTCATTTTCGTATAATGTTTCTCAGGTCTAAAAATACTGTTTCTTTTTTTAATCACTTCCATAATCTCTCCGCTGCGTCCCTGTTTACCAATTTGCATTGTAGTCGAAGACTGTAAGGTCTTTGAGCTATTTTTAATAGCTACCTCCAACTCTGTCTGCTCAGGTAGACATCTGGGTCATCTCATAACTTGGCTGCTTTGATTTCTGGACTTTGGCCACATTTCCCCTTTTATTCGCTAGTCTAGTTTTTTAATATCCTGGACATTATGAGTGATGTTCTGTAGAGAGTCCAGATCCCATTAATGTCATGTTCCCCTGGTGTTTAGGATTAAACATGAGGTCTTGCAGATGTAAGTAAATAATCAGCCACTGACCTTCATTCTCAATCCCATTATTATTTCCTAAAGAATGACTCTCATTTTTAATACACACACACACACACACACACACACACACACACACACACACACACACACACAGAGCCGTATCTTGATTGCCTGGGTTTACAGTTGTCTGAAGAATGAGAAGAAGGTTCTCATTCAGCTTTTTACTTGTTGGTAAGAAAATCTAAGACCTCAGAAAGAGTTTCCTACACAGAGCAAAGTAGCACTAACCATAAAATGATCCGTCAGTTGACCCATATTGTTTCCATTGCTGTGATGAAACGGTGGGACAAAATGCAACTCGGGGAGGAAAGGGTTGACTTTCATCTTGTGATTCTCATCAAGAATCATCACTGGAGGGAAGTCAGGGCAGGAACCTGGAGACAGGAGTTGATGTAGAGGCCATGGAGGGATGCTGCTTACCATGTAGAGGCCATGGAGGGATGCTGCTTACTGGCTTGCTCCCATGCCTTGTTTAACCTGCTGTCTTTGAGAACCCAGGCCCACCAGTTGAGGGGGTGCCCCACCCACAATGGGCTGGGTCTTCCTATTTACACTGGTTACAATGCTGCCAATAAACACACGGCATCACAGGTAAGTCTTGCAAGTGTTTTGTAGAGTGAAGACTGAAACACAGAATATAAAAACAGCAATTCCAAAAACAAACAGCAAGAAAGAAGAGTTAAATTTGGGAAATTTTAGTGGCTGGGAGGAGGAAGGAGTGTTGATTGTAGCAATGTTCTATTTCTCGAACTCATGATGGGTACATTGTGTCGTAATTCATTTTGATGTGCATTCTAACCTCTTGTACTTTCCTAAATTGAACTTCCCAGTATAAAGCATTGCCGTGCCATGCATATGCCTCAGTTGGACACTAGAATAATTGCCCCATATGCCCGGGAATTAAACAAAGAATCATCTTTGAAGTCAAATTCATACCTAATATTTTTTACAGGTTTATTTAATTAGGAGTTTTGATGGATTTCAGATTATACTCAGCACTCAGGGTTCCATTATATTAATAATACGCTTCAGACTTGTTTTCATGTTAAAATGTCCTGACTGGCAAGCATTCTCCATTGTGGAATTTGTATTAATCTGTCATTCCATTTATGAAGTTGTTTGAATGAGGGCTGCTATGACTGTGCTCCAAGGGGGAGGCCTGCTCTGAACTTCATTTTCCTTAGACATGGCCTCGAGCCAAAAGTCTGACTTCTTTTTCCTTACTAAAATCTAAGAGAAAGGTGACATTTCTTCCTTGTTTTCTCAGTCTGCAGTCATAGGAAGAAAACAATTAAGTTGTAACACTAGGCATAATTTATAATAACAGACCAGCCTGTGTTGCTTGAAACTCATTCGGTACCGAAAATAATGCAATTAGTAGATTTTTAGCCCCAAACATCTTTATCTATTTGTCTCACCTCAACAGAGTGCAGTATTTACTTATCAAATGAGAGCTTAATTAGTATGATTACTATATGGCTTAATTTTATACTTGCAAAGTACTTATTCCAAAAACAGTTTTGTCTGTTTCTTTTTAAAAAAAAAAAAGTCTAATCCTCTATCCATGAGTTTAAAAAAAGAAAGAACTCATTTAATATGCTTACCCACATCTCCGAGCTTAAAACCCACGGTTTTACTCGGCTTTCTATGGGGTTGCCAAGATGGCTGCTCACCCGCCCCAACCCTGGCTGTAGAGACATAAAGAAGGTAGAGGAAGGAACATGTCCATCTCCTTTGCCTTAAGGACTGTGAGTCAGGAAGCTCCAAACCACTCCGGTGTTTATCTGAATGCAGGAATGTGACCACATCTTCGGGCTGATAATCTGCCAAGGTTTAGTGGGTCAGAGGTGGGCTATCAGGCCGGAAGGTGTGATGGTTTGCATCTTGACAGGATCAGGGATCACCTAGGAGACAAGCCTCTGGGCACAGCTCTGCAGGATAATTTAGCCTCTGTGCCAGCAAGCAATTGTGTTGGATTAACTGGTGTGAGAAGACATATCTGAAGTGAGCAGTCTCGTTCCCTGGGGTCGGGTCCTGGACAATGTACAAGGGAGAAACCTATCTGAGCAGGAGCTCGACCTCCTCCAGCTGGATCTATCACTGTCCCTTAACTGTCATAGACGAGATGTCATTGTTATTTTAAAGTGAGTCTGCTATAAATTCTTACCAAAAAAAAAAACCTCTCAAGGAGAGAAGTTTACTATAACTTTGTTTTTCGGTATTGAGAGCAAGCCTTGGGTCTTTACCACTGAGCCACACTCATACCCACTCACCCCCCACACTCACACACACACAGGCTATTATGTTTTTATTCCTCAGAGACTTAGTTTATAAACTGTGTGATCAATCACGTCAAGACCAGAGGGAACACAACCAAGGATTCCTTGTCAAATGATTAGAGAACAACTTCAAATCCCTGGCACACATATGATGAAGAGCCAGAGATTTTATAAAATGTTCCCTTGTAAGTAATCTTTTTCCATAACAAATATACAAAATAAAGCTAGCACTAACTATAATTGTAGTTTCTCCAGCCTCAAGGTGTGTGTGTGTGTGTGTGTGTGTGTGTGTGTGTGTGTGTGTGTGTGTGTGTGTTGGTGGTGGTGGTGGTGGTGGTGTTGGTGGTGGTGGTGGTGGTGATGTTAAAATGCTTGCAGCTGAACCCAGGGTTACACTATATGCTAGGCAGGCACCACCACTGAGCTGTACCCCCATCCCAGCCCCACAAAGTCGCAATATTAAGGACTAGATTCCTTCTAGAATTAACAAAGAACCCTAGGGTTAAAGTGCAGAAGGTTAGAACTCTTAGGAAAACAAACTACTTCCAGATTATGACACAATAAAAATAAACAAAGAATTACCATTTCCCATTTTCTCTTTTATATAAAGAAACTCAGTATATGTTTGTGTAAATGTCTCTTTTATTTCCTCAGAGAAGAGAGCTGTATCCAAGCCGTACAAACACATGGGTTGGGCTGAGCCCAGAGTGTTTCTTTCTCTGTTGTAACTAGCCGTCAGCCTAGACCTGGAAGCTGCTAACCTCCATACAACCTAATTTTCCAAGCTGACTGATTCAATCCAGCCTCTCTTGGCTTCTCAGTGAACTTCTCTGCTTGGCCTCATACTAACTTTGGAAATATGTTCTAATCTCCTGGCTCCTTCCAATGCTCTGGTTAGTTCTGTCTTCACCTGTCTAGCTTGTTCTCTCTGCCACCTGTCTTTATAAAGCAGTCTTTATAAAGTAATAAAACTACCACACTCAAAACCACCTACCATATACCATACCACCTTTCCTTCTTGCTGCCCTTAAGTAACTTCTCTTTCCTGTGCTGTTCTTGTGTGAGGCGGGTGTATCCTATCTCTGACTCATTCTGTTAAATCTTTCTCTGATTCATCACTTTGTCTGCCCCTCAATTATATGTTACTTCCTCAATTAGATGTTAGGCTGCTTCCTTCTACAAACTAACCATACTGTCATTGTGAGGGATTAAAGGTGTGCACTACGATCCTATCTGCATTTCAGCCAGATCATAAAGACCTAGAAGGTCCTTGGATGTAATCCCTTGCCAGAGCAGCCATGTTGCTGGATTTTAATTCTTGTTTAGGTTTATAACAACAATGATGACGATGACGACGACGATGATGACGATGACAGACCTGATTAATATAAATCATTCGCACACTACAAAGATCGAAGTGGGAGTTTCTGGATATGTCAAGTGATGCAGACTCATGTGGTAGTTTGCTAAGGACAGACACATGGGAGGACGTGTGATGTTTGGAGAGAGTGTAAATAGGACTCAATGACAATGATGGGGCCCTTACATAGCTTTGCAATGCTTCCTTGGTCTTGCATCTTTGTCTTTGTTCATCTTCACTTTATTGAGAGAGACACAGCAGAGAACTTCTCCTGGTGTTGGGGCTTGTTCTGGTCATTCTCTCCCGCTGACTCATGCTGATTCTGCGGAAGCCTGGCAGTTTCTGCTGGATCGTGTCACTGCTACTGATTCATGTTTGGTATCCTGACACTGCTGGCATCCTGATAAGTAGAGATTGGAATCACCCCAGAGAACTACTAAACAAGTCCACATCCCCTTGTCCGATTTACCTAGAAGTGGGGTCGAAGTGTTTGAGCACCCTTATCAAAAATAGGTTTAAAAAAATATATCTAAGCCTACAATTGTGGTCTAAAGTGAAACTTTATCACTTCAAGTTGCCAAAAGGTGCACTTCTGATGGTTAACTTAGTCAACGCAATTGGATTAATAGATACCTGAGGTATTGAGATACACTTTTGTTTATAAAAACTTTTCTAGAGAGCATTGAAGAGGGATGGCCAGACCTGAATGTGGGCAGCTCACGATTCAGGGTCCTAGAATGACTGAAAAGAAGAACAAGGAGGAGGAGAATGAGGAAGAGGAAGAGGAGGAGGAGGAAGAAGAGGGGAAGCAGAAAAGAGAGGAGGAGGAAGAGGGGGACAGGAGAGGTAGGAGGAGGAGGAAGAAGAAAAGGGGGAAGAAGGGGAAGAGGAGGAGGAGGAGACCAGTTGAGCCCTGGCATTTTCCCTTCACTGTTTTCTGTTCCATTGAGAAGCTAGGAGGTGAAAGTTCACAGGTGGAGTCATGCTTTGCCTATCGTGGTGGACTCATACTCTCAAACCATGAACCAAAAGAAATAATTTTTCCCTCACATTTTTTTTTATCTCAGGCATTTGGTCATAACAACAAGAAAAGTAACTAATACACTAGTTTTAAAAATCGTGTTGGGGGCGTGGGGGTTGGGGATTTAGCTCAGTGGTAGAGCACTTGCCTAGCAAGCGCAAGGCCCTGGGTTCGGTCCCCAGCTCCGAAAAAAAGAAAAAAAATCATTTTGGTCTAAGAAATCAGTAACCCGTGTCAACTTGGCATTAATATCCCATTAAAGGGGTAATAACTCTGGACTCATCAACATCAGGCTTTCTTCACAAATGTCTCATATTTTTGTAACAAATGTATACAATAGCAATGCTTATAATTGAAATGTGCATATTGATCCATTTTCAAAAAACAGGTTTGAGTCATTTTCGGTTTGTATTATAAAAAGCTGCAAAATAAGTGTTTGTTCTTATTTTGCCAGATCATAAATAATTTTCCCTCTTTCTTTGCCATTTCCAAATTAGATACTTCACATGAGAATGTAAAACCAGGAAGGAGAAAAAAATCCCACTGACATTTAAACTTTGTTTATTGAATATCTGGCCAACATTTGTTTTGTACTTCTCCTAAGCCTGGGTTATTAAACTCGCTGAAACATTTTCTGGCATGATCAAGCCTAATTTTATTTATAGCTAGCTGAGATTATTTTTGACACATATAAAATATTCAAAATATTCTTATTTCAGATTCAGCTCAGACTTTTAGGCCACAAATGGACAATATTTTGCAAACTAATTTGGAAATCCTTGAAGATACCATGTAAAAATATCACAGGACAGTATCACTTATGCCATATGAGTTACTTAAACTTTAAACGGTACCTGTAATTTTTCTAACATTAGATCGATTATTTCTGATATTTTGAAAGGAATCCCCTACAGAAAATTCATTATCAGGTACCTTAACTGAAGATTAATTTTGTAAACATCTTTCCTGTTTTCATATTTTAAATATAATTTCCATGACAAAAATGAGAAGTTTTTTGCCATTTCTCCTTAAAGTGTCATTGTTATTATGGATGCAGGAATCCTATTATCTTATCTGGTCATGATGATAACTTAGATCTTGGGAAATGTATTATATATTTAATTTTGGTTTCAGGATAAAAATCCCATCACTTCTTATAGACCTGTTACGAGATACTTAGCAAGTTCAGCAATAGTTGAAAATATCTACAACTCCTGACTCATTCGCTTTTTTTGTTTGTATGATTTTAGTTTTTCAACACAAAGTTTCTCTGTGTAGCTCTGGCTGTCCTGGAATTCACTCCGTAGACCAGGCTGGCCTCGAATTACTGTCCACTACTGTTCACCAGTGTTCACTACTGTTGTCCACCACCATCCACCACTATCCCCTACTGTCCACCACTGTCCACTACTGTTGTCCATTGCTGTCCACCACTGTCCCCTACTGCTCACTATTGTCCACTACTGTCCACTACTGTCCACTACTGTTGTTCACTACTGCCCACTACTGTCCACTACTGTTGTCCACTACTGTCCACTACTGTCCATTACTGTTGTCCACTGGTGTCCACTACTGTCCAATACTCTTGTCCACTACTGTCCACCACTGTTCCCTACTGCCCACCACTCTGTCCAGCACTGTTCACTACTGTCCACTACTGTTGTCCACCACTGTCCACTACTGTTCACCACTGTCCACTCCTGTCCACCACTGTCCACTACTGTTGTGCACTACTGTCCACTACTATTGTCCACTACTGTTGTCCACTACTGTCCACTACTGTTTTCCACTGCTGTCCACCATTGTCCACTACTGTCCACCACTGCCCACTACTGTTGTCCACTCCTGTCCACCACTGTCCACTACTGTTATGCACTACTGTCCACTACTGTTGTCCACTACTGTCCACTACTGTTTTCCACTGCTGTCCACCACTATCCACCACTGTCCACCACTGTCCACTACCATCCACCACTGTCCACTACTGTTGTCCACCATTGTCCACTACTGTCCACCACTGTCCACTACTATTGTCCACAATTGTCCACTGCTGTCCACCACTGTCCACTACTGTCCACCACTGTCCACTACTGTTGTCCACCACTGTCCACTACTGTTGTCCACTGCTGTCCACTACTGTCCACCACTGTCCACTACTGTTGTCCACCACTGTCCACTACTATTGTCCACTACTGTTGTCCACTACTGTCCACCACTGTCCACTACTGTCCACCACTGTCCACCATTGTCCACCACTGACCACTGTTGTCCACTACTGCCCACTACCATTGTCCGCTGTTGTCCACTAATGTCCACCACTGTCCACTACTGTTGTCCACCATTGTCTACTACTGTCCACCACTCCTGTACACCACCATTGTCCACTACTGTCCACTGCTGTTGTCCACCACTGTCCACTACTGCTGTCCACTACTGTCCATCACTGTCCACCACTGTCCACTACTGTTGTCCACAATTGTCCACTACTGTCCACCACTGTCCACTACTGTCCACCACTGTCTACCAAGCAAGCAAGCTCTGCCTGCTTCTGTCTCCCGAGTGCTGGAATTCAAGGCGTGCGCTGCCAGTTACCGGCTCTCAGTTCTCATTTTTCACACAGGAATTTTTTGTTGTTGTGTGCTATGTTTTAGTTGCTCTCATTTCTTCCTTCAGTTTTTTGTGTGCAATGTGTGTGTGTGTGTGTGTGTGTGTGTGTGTGTGTGTGTGTGTGTGTGTGTGTGTGTAGAACAGAGGTCAACATTGGATGTCTTCGTGATCAACTTCCATTTTACTTTTAAAACAGGTCTCTTATTGAACCTGAAGCTCACCCACTGGCCAGACCGGCTAGTCAGTAAGCACCAGGGATCTACTTATCTCCACCCCCTCTTCGCTAGGTTTACAGCATCCATAGCACCATGCCCATCTTTTATGTGGGTGTTAGGATCAAACCCTGGTCCTAGCACTGTACAGATCGAACCATCTCCCCCTTCCCCTGGTTTCCTTTTCTTTCTTCTGGTCACAGAACTATTGTGCCCCTTAGATTCTCATTTTATACCTGAAGCTTTGTGCACTCATTCCCTCTCTAATTAACTAATTACTGTGTGTATGTGTGTGTGAGAGAGAGCATTGTGTTGTATGAGCATCACCTGGGAAGCCAGAGAATGAGGTCATGCTCCATCTTGCTCTTTTGAGGCAGGGTCTCTCACTGAACCTGGAGCCAGGCTGGCTAAAAGCAAGCCCCAGCGAGCCTCCTGTCTCTTCACCACCACAGTGAAGGATTTCCAGGCTCATGTGACTACACCTGGCTTCTTATGTGGCTTCTCGAGCTTGCCCACATAACGAGCTTTATTAGCCATTAGGCCATTTCCACAGTCCCTAATCTGTTACTTTCTGACGTAGGAAAATAATTTCATTAGTAATTACAACTTATATAGGTCCCACTGTACCTATAGTATCTGAATATAATATTACGCTATTATACTGATGTATAAATATATAAATAAATTCGTGCTGAGTCAATCCATTAGCACTGACTAGAAACACGAAGTGCTTGTGCATAATTATAGAAAACACTGTGACACAGGATACAATAAGTTATGTAATGCTAATGTGACATGGCAAATTTTAAGTCCATAAAAAATTATAAAGCTGTGTTTTAAAAAGAAAATTTGTGTTAAAAAGAAAAGTTGTGCTTTGGGGTTTAAGTTGTGGTGTTGATATTCCATATTTGTGTGGGAAACGCACTGTTAGGAAAACAGCCCAGAAGCTTCTTCAAAGCTAGTCATATGACAGAGAAATCTAACTCCTGGGCACGCATACTAGTGGCCTGAAGGTATATGTTAACATCAAGATCTGTATGTGTATATTGATGGCAGTTTTACTTATAATTTCCCCAAATTGAGACTATGAAACTGTATCATAATTTGACAAATAATAAAAAGCAAATGGATAGAGCTTAACTAATTTTTCTAAGTGAGATAGAATAGATCTCAACGGCTGCCTATTGATTGATCCCATGTGTATGACATTCTGGGAAGGACGAAGCCACGGGAGCAGAAAGCAGGTCAGTAGCTGCCTGCTCAGGAGAGAAGGGACACATTCATTGTTCTGTGAAAGAGAAGGGACTCCCAGGCCTGTCCTTTGTGATGCTGTAATAGCGGGTGTATAACTCAAAATCGGTAGAAATTAGTATGATGAATGGCGTTAATGTATGAAGACATCGTGTGAGGTGAGGTTATCAAGTGAACCTAGGGTGGGGTGCAGGCGGAGAGGATACCCAGCTCCACTGTGAATCAGTGTCATAACTACAGCCTATTTCATTTTCCCGTTACTGTGATAAAATACTCTGAGAAAATCAATGTAAGTGGTAAGAGGCTTGTATTGGCTAGGATTTTGTTTAATTGTTTGTTTGTTTTGTCACCTTGAGCCAAGATGGGTCATGGGGAAAGGGGCTTCCCAGCAGGGAAAATGCTCCCATCATATTGACCTGTAGTCTGCATGGGCATTTTCTTGATTGACTGATGTGGGAAGGCCCAACCCACTGTGGGCAGGTGGTTCTGGATCCTAAACAAAAACAAAACAAAATAAAATAAAAAAGCAAAGCAAAACAAAACAGTATAACACAACAACCCAGGTTCAGCAAGCCACGAGGAACAAGCCAGTAGTCAATATTCCTCCAGGGCCTCTGCTTCAGTTCACGCCTCCAAGTTTGTGACCCAACTTCCCTCAAGGATGGACTGTAATCTGCAAGGTGAAACAAATCCTGTCCTCCTTAAGTGGCTTTTGGTGATGGTGTTTATTACAGCAATAGAAACCTAACCAGAATGGTCTTTATTTTAGCTTACGATCCAAGAAGAGAAGGGACACATTCATTGCTGTGTGCTAGAGAAGGGACTCCCAGGACTGTTCTTGTCCCAAAGGCAAAATAAATAAATAAATAAATAAAAATAAAAATAAAAAATAAAAAATAAAAAATAAATAAAAAACTAAATAGGAAGCTCTACCCTGTGAAGATCCAAATTCATTTAAAGCAAGAAAGCCCAACTTCAGAGCTCCTTAAAAGCGACTGCCTAGGGAAATGTCTCCCCAAGGCCAGTGCACAAAAGCCAAATGCGACTGTGGTTCACTGGTACCAAGATCTATCCAAGCTAGCAGAATCAGACAGCAGACAGCATGGAGGGTACAGGATGTAGAAACTCTTGATGAGCAGCTGAGGCCCGGCAGTGTGTAGCAGGGCTGGAGACCCTGAACAGAGGTACTAAGAGGTATGAAGTTGTGAAAATGAAGCCCCAGTGTTATGGAGAACCCTCCGGGATGTTAGAGGTGTCAGAACTAAGGGACATCTGTCAAGGAGATCTGCAAGCATGGAGTGGAGGTGGCCTAGGAGAGAATCTGTGTGTTCTACAGGTGGCAGAGTCAGAGGAGTGAAGCTATCTGAGTCCTCTGGTGCCCCGTTGATTATGATATGAGCTCCAGATGCTGGACAGGAAGCTGCAGGATCTGCTGTTCGTCCTGTTGGATTTTAGTTTTGCTTTGGTGTGATTGTTCCCTGCTGTGCCCTGGTTCTTCCATTTTTAAATATATTCACTCTATGCCCTTATATGCTATAAGTATGTAACATTATTATTGTTATTTTATGGGAGCTGACTTTGAACTTCTAAAATATTGAAGTTGTTAAAGACTGTGGGGATCTTCAATGTTGGAATGAGTGCCTCTTTCAAGGTCTCACGCCTGTGGGGAAGAGAAAGGGAAGGGCATATTAGTTATTTTCCTGTCAATGTGACAAAACACCATAACCATATATGACTTACAAAAAGAAAGAGCTGATTTCAGCTTTCGGTTCCAGAGGAAGAGTACATAATGATGGAGAAGAAATGGTAGCTGATGGTCTCGGCTGCAGAGAAGATCACATCTTCAACCACATGTGGAGAGCAGAAAAACCAACAAGAAATGGGACAAGGCTATAAACTCTAAAAGTCTGGATCATCTGACGTACGTCTTCCAGCAAGGTTCCATCATCCAAAGATTCCATAACCTCCCAAACAGCTCCACCAACCAGGGACAGAGACCCCAATGTGAGCCTGTGGGGGACATTCCTTACTCAAGCCACCACAAAGGTTATGGTTTCAAAGTGATGTGCTTGACCCACTTCCCCCAGGGCTCAGGAAACATGGAAGAGGAAGGAGAACGACTGTAAGGTCCAAAGGCCAAAAAGTGTCTTCTGTATATGACAGAACCACAGCACTCATGATCTCAGAGCAGCTGAGGCTGTCCACACAAGACCCACACAAGAGAAAAAAACAAATAATATTAATACATCAAAAATGCATTGTTGGGCTGGAGAGATGGCTCAGTGGTTAAGAGCACTGACTGCTCTTCCAGAGGTCCTGGGTTCAATTCCCACATGGTGGCTCACAACCATCTGTAAAGGGGTTCAATGCCCTCTCTTCTGATGTGTCTGAAGAGAGCTACAGTGTATCCATATAAATAAAAATAAATCTTTTTTTAAGTGCATTGTTTAAGAAGATCAGGGCAACCAATAAACCTCTAGACAGAATGTTGGGGGACAGGGAAGAAGGCATCTATAAACTGTCAATGACTAAAATAGGAGACATATCACTAGACAGTTTATAGAATTAAAAGATTAATAAGACAACATTACAAATAGTCTCTCTCACACACAAATTGTATAGCTTAAATGGAAAGATTCCTTTAAAGACACCGTTGCTGATCCCTCATGAAAACTAACAGAGAACCCAAAGAGCCTAATATTTATTGAAGAAACTGAACTGATATTTTTTAAGTCTCCCCATAAAGAAAAGCAAGAATTAATGGCTTCATTAGTTAATCCAACTTAAATTTTTTTCGCTAGCAAATTATTTTATCTGGGAATGGTAGTTCACACTTTTAATCCCAGCACTCAGGAGGCAAAAACAGATGGATCTCTGAATCTGAGGCCAGCTTGGTCTACAGAGGACAGCCAGGACTATACAAAGAAACTGTGCCTCGAAAAATAACCTCATAAAAATTTAAGGATCTTTGTTTATGTGTGTCTGTGTGTCTGTGTGTCTGTGTGTCTGTGTGTCTGTGTGACCTGTGAGTGCCCATGGAGACCAGAAGAGGGAGTCAGAGCTCCGTGGGGCCGGTCACGAGCTGCCTGATGTGGGTGCTCAGAACAGAACTCTGGTCTTCCGGAAGGAAGCACAGGAAGTGCTCCTAACCACTGAGTCATCTCTTGCCAGAAATGGATGATATCTTTGTACTTCTCAGTTCCTTTTCTGAGGCCAGCATGAGTCCACTATCCAAACCAAATGATGATGTCATAAGAGAAGAAATTTGTGGGAAAACAATCATAGGCAAAAAAAAAAAAAAAAAAAGAAAGCCAAAATTTTAGGATGTCAAATTTAATGTATATAAAAGAACAACTTATGATAATCAAGTAAGGTTTATCTAAAGAATACAAAGAATCAATGGCCTACCTCTCAAGCACTAATGGAGTAGATCCACTGATACAAACAGGAACTCAGAATCTCCCCATAGAGTTATCTATGCCAGAAAGACCTCCTTCTTGATCTTCTTGATTGTCTAGATACAGGCTGTGACAATGAACTTGTAAGATACTACCCTGGTGGAAGGGGGGGGGTAGGTAAAGTACCCATGGTTCTGACTTCTTTTTTGCAACTTCTTGTGAACCCATAGTGAGTTCCAAATAAAGAGAAATGTGTAGAATGTTTTTAGGGAAATAGCCAAGGGCAAATAGCCGAGACGTTCTTGAAGAACATGAAGACACATGGGTGGTGAGGTGGCTGTATGCTCTGACAGCGACCTTTAGCATAAAGATAACATACATCAGGTTCTAGTCCACCATGTGTTTCCTCTCTGCAGACCTTTGGAACCTTTATGCAGGTACACCAGGAGACAGGTCGAGAACATTCCTATCTGCACCATTTGCAAAGCAGAAAGAAGGCTGGGTGTTTTTTCCAAGGTTAATTTCCTGGCTCTGCTAAGGTACTGTGGTTATGTAAGATGTTATCGTGGGGCTGTTGGATGAAGAGACACAGAAACTTCCTGTACTATTTTTTGAAACCTCTATGTAATCTAAAACTATTTCAAGCTTTAAAAACTGGACACATTTTTACTGAAAATGGTTTCAAAATTGGGGCAGACAGTGGAATACTAAACAGTCATGGGGCAGAAAGACTCTGCTCCATGCATGAACAGGAATCTTGGTAGCACGATGAGAAGGAGAGTGCAAGTCGGGAGACAGAGCTTGAAATATGAATTCAAAAGACTCAAGAGAAGTGGAAGTGGTGAGAGGACACTTCTAAATGGGCCACAACTGAAAGAAAAGCCAAAGTTTGGGTTTTTCTGCCTTAGGAAAGGAGGAAAGGGGGGAGGGGAATAAAAGAAATATTGGAAGGCAAGTGCGTGTTCATTGTGATGCAGTGCCTTTCCATGTCCCTTGTTCAGAGAGCACACTCATCAGCTAGAGCAGAAAGATGCTATGCAGAAGGAACTCTTTCTAGTGGGGCTGCCAAATCGAGGCTTAACAGTGGCCCTTTTTTTCTAGCACATGGGAAAGGCCTGATGTCCCAGGACACAATAAGGATAATCCCTTCCCCTAGGAGACAAAGGAACGGCAAGGGTAGGAGAGAGACTTGGAAGAGAGCAGATGCACTCTGAGGTTAGCAGTCACACAGCGTGAAGATGGTGCTGTGTAGTTCTGCCCAGACTGCAGGAGCCAACCCAGTCGACTGAACCAGTAAGGGTGAGGAGACGGGAGATGCAGGGTGGAGGATGTGACCCCCTTGGATGCCTTGACCACCTCTGACCTTTCACTCAAAGTCAGGGAGAGGTGTGGCTTAGGAGTAGTTTCCTCTTTGTGGGAGTGTCCAACCTCTAGCTATTGAGACACAACATTGCAATCTACAAAACCCACGCTGTAGAACCAGGCAATGGAATCAACAACAAACAAAAACTTGCAAAACAATTTTTTTAAACCCATCCAGTATCTCATAATGTTCTACATAAGATTGCAATATTGCACTGGGCTGAGTTCATAGCTATCCTGTAAGGCCTATGGACAGTGGGTTGGACACACCTGCCAGAACTTTCTTCAGCCCATGCTGGATCCTGAGACAGCAGCATACGCGGGACAAAAGTAGGGTGCAGCCTGAGAGTTATCCTTAGTCATGTGCCAAACGCTGTGAGCTTATATCTCAGAGGGATGACCTGCGTGCAACTCCAGGAACTCCAAAACCGAAGAAGACCACGGGAATAGAACACTTACTCTGATTTGAGAGTAATTTCAGACATTAATGCGAGCATTCGGCAACTGTTTTCTAAGCTGTGTGAAGTGGAACCCCTGCTGCTCCTTCCATGGAGTTTCCTGAGGGGTTTAACCTGCGGCAGGGAGACTCTAGTGGGGACATTCTGGACAAATTCACAAATGTCCCTTGGGAAATCTGGAGGCACGGGGGTGCATGTCACCCCTGGCTCTCTTTGTGTAACATACACTACACATTCCAAACGTTCCCAAATAAACATTCCCGGAATGGCTAGAGAAGGTCAAGACTGACAAGTGGCAGGAGAGGAAGAGGGGAGGGGCTTCGTAAAGCCTCAGTTAACCGGATGCTTGAGATTGTTCTGTTTGGGGAGTGCATTTAACCCCAGTCTGGCATCTGCTCTTTGCCCTCACCCCATTATGTGTGTCCTGCAAGCATAGAGGTCGCCCCCTTTTATCATCTTGGAGGTCATTACCTAAACCTAAACTAACCAAATCTAGCTAGCAGGGTGCAGGCGCGTGGTTGGACTGGTGGCCTCAGGGTCAAAAGATGCAGTGGACTGTCCTTGGGTTAGCGGAGCTGGCTTCCACCAGGCCTTCTCTGCCACGGAGCAGATTAGGATTCAAACCCAACTAGGCACATCCTGTAAGGGCTTCTCTCCCACTGGCCAGCTTTGCGGGGGGACAACCACAGACCCCTTCCCGTGAAGAGTCTGAGCCTAGATAGGAGGGTGAGCTAGAGGCCACCGGGGACCACAGAGGAGCCATATCCCACATCTGCTCCAGGTATCCCCAGATCTTCCTGCTCACCACCACACCACACACTGGCCCTTTTCTACCTTCCTGCACTGTCTGCCATCTGGGTCTGAGACGCATCTAGGTGTCAAACACCAGAAGCAAATGTCCCCCTACCCTCACATCCTGTCCTTTTTTTCCCCCTAGGAGGATGGGGGAGACAAGCAGTGGGCCAGAGCAAGCCGCTCCAAAGGGGACAACTCTCATAGGCGCAAGGGGAGGTGGCTCTCCAGGGCGGGCTGCCAGCGGGGGTGGGCGGTGGTGCTGGATGGCGCACGCCCCCCAAGCCCCGCAAACCCACCGGCCCCGCATGACATCAGAGGCTGGGGAGAGCGCAGAGCGCAGGCGCGGGCGGAGCAGGCGGGCGGGAGGGGGCGCGTGGCGCTGCTCGGAGAGCGCTCCTCCGCCCAGCTCGGTCCCTGCGCCCCGCTCCGCCCGTGCCTCGCTGCCCGCGCCGAGCTTCGGGCGTCCACAGCGCGCCCGTCGCCCGTGCAGCCAGCGCCACCCAGGGCTGCGCCGCGCACCCCGCCTCCTCCCTTTCCGCCGTCGCCGCCGTCGGACACGCAGCCGCAGGCCGGGGCCCGGCCGCAGCTGGGGAGTCAGGGGCGCGCGCAGCCAGCCCTTCCCCCTCCGGCTCCCGCACCGCTCGCCGCCTCCCCTCGCCCTCCTCCTCTCCCCTCCCTGCTCCTTCGCCGCTTCCTCCTCCTCCTCCTCCTCGCCCGGCCCCAGCTGCCAGCACCATGTCCGCAGGGGGAGATTTTGGGAACCCGCTGCGAAAATTCAAGTTGGTTTTCCTAGGGGAGCAGAGCGGTGAGTACTCGGCTTATTCTCTCGGCTCGGAGCCGAGTCTTTTCCCCACGCCGCCCATTTAGCCACCCCACTAGGGACCCTCCCAGCCCCGGCTCGCCAAGGCCCTTCCACGCCCCGGTAGAGGAGAGGGATGCAGATGGGGAGATGGGACTGGCTCGGGCGGGGCCGGGCTGTGGAAGACCAGGAGGGGGAAGGAAGAAGGCGGCTCTGGGGTCAGGGGATGAGGGTGAGTGTGGGATGTGGGTACCGGTACCCGGTGCAGGTGCGTCCTGGAGGACCGAGGGCGGCGGCTAGCTCGCCGGCTCTAGGCGCCGGGCTCGCAGGCTCGCTGACTAGCTCGCACTGCGGCACAGGCTGCGGAGCACTGTGCAGGTGTCTGGGTGCCCGCGAGGGTGTGGGCGAAGGGACAGGAGCCTCTCTCTCTTGGGGGAATGAGGTGGGGCTGGGAGCTGGTTGCCCCCTCCCCAAGGTTAAGCCCGAGGGGCTCCCTGCGGACCCTGCTTGGAACCTGGGGAAATGACACGTCCAGCCCTGGAACAGATTGCTGCTGGGTAATGAGGAACAAGATACCTGTCCCTTTTCGAAAAGAGTGGGTGCAAATGGTAGGGGAACAGGGCACTTAGCTTCTCTGGCTTACATCCGACTGGGCAGAAGGTTCTAGACTCACTGTCCTTCACTAATGCGTTAGCCTCTTTGGGGCTCAGGGGTGTGGATCGTGAGAGTGAAGATTTTCCCCATAGCAGTTGACTTGGGGGATGGTACAGAAGCATCTCATATCTATGAGCTTGGCACTGGGCAGAGAAAGGCCTAGGCGACACGCCCTGCCTGGCTTCCCTGCCCCCTCTAGAGAGCATCAGTGAAGCCGGTGGATTCTCCCACCCCCCTCTCCCAGCTCACCGCCCTTCTTGGGGGAGGGGAGGTCACCGTGGCAGCCAGCCAGATCCTACAGAGGGGGAGACTAAGGGTTTCTTTGCTGCCCAAGAGTCTCCCGTCTCCAATATCCGAAACCTAGGTTGGTCCAAGGTGGGAAGCCCAGATTGAAGAGCCGCGACCCCTCTGATACCTGTAGGAAGGAGTGGCTCCTTGAGAGCCTCGGCTCGGGAGTCTCATAACCAGGGGTTTATAGAGACAAGCTGGGCTTCTAAGCATTTCTGCTGGAGGAGAAGGGGATCCCTAGGGGGCGGGATCCCCGGCTCTAGCTCTGTAAACCAGTTCTGTTAGCTGGTTTAGAGGCCAAGAGGAAGAAGGCTGTGGGAGGACCTGGTGGGCCCAGGCACAGTGCAGCTATGACGTGTACGTGTGGGCTGTGGAGGTCACATGGCCATCTCCTGTCTGCCGATGCTCAGAAAGTACCTGAGATGGAGGGTTGGGATCAGAGTGGAAGAAGTGGTTGCCTGTCCTGGAGAGCAGGGTTTGGGACATTTCAGATCAAACCCCTCTCAGCTAGGTAGCCAGCTGGATCTGACTACCTGTGCTTTGTAGACCCCAGTGTCACCAAGGACACCTTCGTTCCTTGCTGTGTGGGAAGGATTTGGGAGCACCTCAGCATTAGGAGGAAACCTGCAGGTGCCCAGCAGCCTTGGGGTGGAGGTTGTTTATCTAATCTGAGGCCTCCTGGACACTCAGTTTCTGTCTCTGAATAATGGGTGGCTAGAAGCAGCCCTTATACTTCGTGTTTCCCCCAGTGCCTGGAGTTCAAACAATATTTGTTTATTCTAAATCAAAACACAGTTCCATAAAGAATCAAATGTGGTGGGTTTGAATGAAAACTCCGGGCTCCCTTAGAAACTGTTCCGATGGGTGGAAACCCCCCCACAGGGAGCTCTGCCAACCCCTACAGGTCTGAAGTCACAGAAATGAGAGACGACCCTTCCTCACATGCTCATGTGGAGAGGGAAGGTAGTGGGAAGGGCTTGCCCAGAGACCCACTGTGAGTTGTGAACCCTTTGGGAGCAGGCACCCACACTTCCCTTTTCCCATCTACCATTTTTAACTAGCATGTCATTGGGAAATAGGATGACCTTCAATGCGAGAAGCCAGGTCTGGAACCTCTTTGAGAGGATAAATGGGCTCAGGAACAGTTGGTTGTGACCTGGCGGGAATGCTTGACTAGTTGGTCTCTAGACAGGGTTCATGGGCCCTTGGAACATAATCCATCAGTGAGATTGACTGCTGGCCACTTTGGTCCCTGACGGCAGACAGCCCGAAGCCCTTGAGTAGTTTCTTCCACTTTGATGTGTCTTTAGTGAATTGTTTACCTCCGGCTTACAGAACTTCTGCTGTCTGTGAGTCGCAGAGGTTGTGTGTATCCCGGAGCCCGGTGGGCCGTGACTGTAGCCCCTTCCATCTTACCTCGATTCTGCACGCCAGCATCCTCCGCAGTCTGTGCTGTGGAGGGAAGCTCCTGACACCTGCTCCAAACCCTACCCTAGCTCTCCCTTCCTATGTGACCTCAGAGACCCCTCACCTTCCACGCTGGAGCACTTGAGCCAACTGAAATCTGAGGCCTAAGGTTCCCTATAGGAGCCGAGTCAGCTGATGGTGATGGGGGAGGGAGGCAGTAAACGAGGTTGGAAGGACACAGCCTTCTCCTGATCTCTATCCCAGCGTCGTGGTAGCATCCCTCTCGGCTTGTGGGCAGAGACAGCTGGATTCCAAAGAGGGGTGCCAGGCTTGATACAGGGTAAGGAAGAAGATAACCCTGGAGCAGAGAAATCAATCATAGGTAGGCGTGAGGCTTTCAAAGGCACCAGGGAACTGCTTCGAACAGGAAGCTCGTGAGTGCCCACTCTCCGGAACACACCTCCAGCCAGGAGGAGAGCAGCGTGCCAGCATGGTGAATGGCGTGTCATCTGGCCTGTGGACTGTAGTGTGACTAGCAGTGCCTGCCTCCCATGGGGTGGGACCCTACGCAGGGGCTGTGGACTGAGGGTGAGGTGTTCCCTTGCATAGGAAGGCCATGCAGCAACACTGCTGGTGCTCAGGTAGCTGTGTGGGTCTTCCCGACTCACCCTAACACCGATGGCAATGGTGGGGGAACACAAGAGGGTGGGTGGTGCACACCAGACTGCTGAGGGACACTCCATAGCATCTCTGAGGGAGAGTGGGCCTGCCCGGTGTCCATCTTTCTCCCAAGTGATCGGAGCATCCGAGGGGATCTGGACCTCACCAGACACATCCTGGTGTGTGTAGAGGGAGGGAGGGAAGGAAAAGTGGACAGACACAAGGGACTGTCTGCTTTCCGGGACTGAGGCAGTAGGCCATCCGTCTCTATAGGCCTGAGTACAAGGGGTGGGTATAAATTCCAGGGAATCTCCTCTCTCCTCTGCCCAGCTATGCAGAAGGTATAGGTGGAGACACACCTGTCAGGAGTGACTCTGAGGCAGTGGTTCTCAGCCTTCCTCATGCGACAAACCTCTACCGCGGTCCCTCGTGTCGTGGTGACCCCCGACCGTAAAAGCATTTTGTTGCTGCTTCATAACTGTAGTTTTGCTACTGTTCTGAAGAGGAATGAAAATATCTGATGTACAGATTATCTGATACATGATTCCCAAGGGGGTTGCGACCACAGGTTGAGAACAGATGCTCTCAGGGATGGCTGGCACCGGGTAGAGACCGTCCTCCACTTCCTCTTCAGTTAAGGGTTAAGGAGCAACTGTCCACAGGCAGGCTGAGCCCTGTTCCCCGCAGCCACCCCATGCACCGGCACACACAGCCCCATACTAGCTTGGTGGCGGGCGCACTGTCCCTTCCAGAGGCTTCTCTCCTTTCAACTTCCAGCTTGTCAAATGGGCACAGCTTTGGTTTTTCAGTGAGCATTAACAAGAGTTGGTCATGCGCAGTCCTGTGACCGCTCTTCTGTCTCGGTTAACTGGGGGTTTTAATTTTAAGGACTTCAGGGTGAGTTTTCAGCACCCTAAGTGGATGACCAAAGCTGAGAGGAGTGCCTTAGTCATCTTCTGCTCCCAGCTCCCATCTGTGGGCTGTGTGTGTTCACCGAAGATCCTGATTTGAAAATGATGACGTCTCTGAGGTGTGAGATTTGCTGGTGGCCTGTCAGCACATTAACAGTGAAGGGAGTCAAGGCGGCTTTCCTGTAGCACCCATCGTGGCACCTGGTGCTTTCGCGGGCCAGGTTCTTCTTACCAGGGAGTTGTTGTTTTTGGTATTTTTGTCTTTTTTTTTTCCAGAGAATTGCATCATTATGCCCAAGCACCTGAGATTCTCAAAGGATTCTCCCAGCTCCCTTTATATCTCTGAAGAGATGGGGGGAGGGATTCTGTACTCCCAGAGGTGGGAAGGGACAGGGCAGACCAGAGCAGATCTCTTGGAGACCTGGCTTCAATCACCACGCTGTCCTGTGCCTCATCTCGTTTCTTTCCCTTTCCTTCTAATCTTCTCTCTCCCCTCACCCCTCCCCTGGGTGCTAGTACAAGAGAGAGAACTCTGGACATTGGGTGCAGACCTAGAACCCTTGTTTGTGTTGTCTGTCTAACAAGGTGTGCAGAAATGCATACACAGTAAGATGGGGGTTATCAGTATGCTTTCCATTACTATTATGAAACAACCAGGGCAGGCCAGTTTTGTAAGGAGAGCGGGTTTACAAAGCTCACATTCTGGAGGGTCGAGGACAGGGTGCTAGCGTTGGCTCAGTTCTGGTGAGGCTCCCATAACAGATGACATCATGGTGGAGAGTGATTATGAAGGCATGACGTCATATTACCACAGGAACTTAGATAACTGCACAATCCTTTGCCAGTAGCAGCTCTAGTGGATCAAAACCCCACTTAATAGGTTTCCGGCCTTATTTTTCATGAGGGGTTAGGTGAAGGTCAGGGGATCGGAAGATTGACAAGGGTCTTATACAAGCCTCACTGGATTTGATCTCCCTGTGTAACTATAACCTTGAGCCCTCCTTCTCCTCCACATCCTGAGTGCCAGGGATTGGCTCTAGGGCCTCATGCATGCCAGATTAATGCCAAATCCCTCCTGCCTCTTAAAGGACCCACTGAAGGTTAACCGGTGTGCAGCATAAGAGAAAAATGGCATCGTTAGTGCCAAAGATAAATGCAAGAGGACTTACCATAGAGAGAAAAGAAACTGAAGTGTCATAGTTCTGCCCTGGAGTAATCACCAGTGTTTAAATAATATGACTGTCGTTCCTTGTAATCCCCAAATGGTCATAAATCATTTGAAAAGAGAACAAAACTTCCTGTCCTTTTCTTCCGTGCTGCACCCCCAAAAATCAGTCTGTGTTGCCCTGACATTGCAGATCATCCTTGACAGGCCTGAGAGAAGTAGCATGTACGCTACCTCCACCCTGCTCTCCCCATCCAGCTCCCGCACCCTGTGCCTTCTGCTGTTGCCTGGCACCACAGGGCTGCTTGGTCTCTATAAAGAAATTGGTGGGCAGAACTGTCAAGGGAGCTGAAAGGTTAGGTAGAACAGCAAAATCCATAAACACAATTACCACTGTTCTGGACATTTTCGTTCAGTCTGTCTGTCTGTCTGTCTGTCTGTGGTCCTTTGTTGTTTCTCACTGTGCAGAAGATGGAGGAACTCTTGGTGGAGGTTGCCAGGGAGAAGGACCAGACACGCCCTGAGATGGGCAGCTCTTTTGTTCCAGCCAGAAAGACAGGCTGCTGGGAGACGGGGCTTCAGGCAGGGCCTGGGGACTTGAAGTCCCAAGGGGACTGGGAATGTCAGGCGCTTTGTTTCTAGAACCAGGGAAGAGGCCGGTGTTGGCTTTCTTCTCAGGACTCCTAAGGAGGTCTATATTATATGTCTGGGCTTCAAAAGTCAGATTTTCTTCATCATTTCTATAACTTTTGCTTGAGCGATCATTTTAAAGAGTAAAATTTTTGTTGCCATGAATGCTTTTTAAATCACTTCCATAAAGTAGTTTATTTTTAGAAGAAAAACATATTTATCCTGTTCTCTTGGTAACAAGACCAGTGGGAGCCCAGGTAACTGGGGCTACATACCTTGGCCTAGCACCGTATCCAGGGAGTGAAATACTCAAGGGACAGGCCTGGGTCCTGAAGGATACAGGTGACAGTGTGGCCCTGAAAGCAGAATGGATTCTGTAAAGTGGTCTCTGAGAAATACACAGAAAGGCTGGCTGCCATTGTCCTTCCTCTGTAAACCTCAAGTCTGTCTGCCCCAGGCTCTCCAGGAGCACTTCCTGGTCACTCTGTGATAAACAGGCACTGACTGTTATTTTGCGGTTCATGAGGCAGAGGCTTGGAGAGAGCTGGTTCTGCCTACCATGAGTGTAACTAATTAGAATTTGGAGTGCCAAGGCTTGGGGGACAGCTGAGTCAGGAGAGTACCTGCTTTGCAAACATAAATAGCTAGCTGAGTTTGATCCCCACAACTCGAATAAAAATAGAGTATGGTGGCAGATGACTTTTAATCCCAGCACTGGGAGAGGCAGGGGCATCCCTGTGGCTCGCCAGCCAGCCAACCTGATCTATGAGGTGAGCTTCAAGCCTCCAGGACAATGAGAGACCCTGTCTCAAAAACAGGCAGAGGCAGAGCATGAGGAATGAGACCCAAGGTTGTCTCCCCCACCCCTGCCACCTTCACACACACACACACACACACACACACACACACACACACACACACACACACACACACACACACACACACAAAGCATTTGGACCTTTGGATCAGGTCATTGTCAAAGTCAGGGCCAGGAGCAGAGACAAAAGAACACTGAGGTCTCATAAGCACAGGGTGTGCCATACATAAATGACTCAGAGAACATCTGTGCCAAACACTTTGCTAAAGAGGATCCAGTAGATCCCCCTGTAGATCCGCTGACCATGAAGGGTGTTGGAGCCAAGCAGAGGGAGGACGGGCCTTTGGAAGGAGGCAGGCAGGGTCTCCGTGAAGGAGGCTGGCAGTCCTGGCATTGTGTGGCAGGTAGTCTGCCTCCCCAAAGTAAGAATTGCTTACTTTGGATGGTTTGGAGGAAACCAATAGAAATCAGCCTTCAGCCTACGTCTACTGGGGACATGTGGCTGGGAACTGGTCACCAACGAGGGGAAAAACCGTCAAAAGAGTGTCAGTTTGTCAAACCACTTGCTGTGGACTAACCCCTGCTTGGCTTTGTCCTGCTCATGGGGCTGCAGTGTCCTAGAAACACAGATGTTATTTGTCACCTGTTAAATGAGTCCCCCCGCCCCGCTCCACTTTGGCTCCCAAGGCTCCTGGGTAGGGTGGCTTCTTCGGCTGGTGCAGCTCCTGCTGTGCTTCTGTAATTCAGCGCTGGCACTAAAGATGTCGGGCCTATAATGGCTCTTCTGCTGGGAGATGAGCATGCCACCGGTGCGAGGTGCTGCAGAGAGGCTCTCCTGATGTGTGTTCTGGTCCATCCTCTACTTCCTGTCACCAGAAGGCACTTCTTCCACATATGAGTGTCCTAAGGTGAAGGCAGCAGGGAACGTGGTGGTTCTCGGGTACTCGCTGCTAGAGAGAGAGAGAGAGAGAGAGAGAGAGAGAGAGAGAGAGAGAGAGAGAGAGCGAGACAGAAACAAGGTGGGTGTTAGTGACCCTGCCTAAGCTCTGCTCCGACTATCACTCCTCAGACCGCCTGAGTCCTGGGCTTCTGCCCCAGCTCACACCCTTCACTTGTCTGGGTAGTTTTGGGGTGCAGTAGGACCGTGCACACGCGTCCTCCGCTGGCATGACCTTGCTGGAATTTCACCCAAGATCAAATGCGTGAACGCTCAGCTTGCAGTTAAAGCTCAAGTACCAGCTGCCTTTGTCAATAAAGTCGTGACAGGGGCTCCCCCTCCCCCTCCTCACCTTGCAGCTGTCAGGGAAGGAGTGGAGATGCATGAAGCATTTCTGCAGGTAAGCTGCGCGCCACGGCCTTGGGCTGGCACGTCCTATTGCACAGCAGCAGAACTGGAGGGTCTGAGAATGGGCCTCCTCTGTGGAGGTTTCCGTGTGCCCAGCAGAGCCCAAAGGCAGGCACCACTCCGCAGGGAAGAGACTCTGTCTCAGTGCTTGCTTGCCCCTGCTCATCACCCCCAGAGGCAGCAGGTAGCACTGACACAGCAGTTTCCCCACTCGAGAGCTGCCCACACCCTCACGGGAAGAGCCTTTCCTTCTCCCTGGCAGGCCACAGGGGCAGAAGCTGCTCGAGATGCCACTTGAGGGATGTGGACTGTTCAGATCAGCACTTGGCCTAAGGTAAGTGGGAAGGTGTCATTAGAAATAGGAAGCATTATATTCAGAAGCAAGGCTATGACTGGTCTGCTTGAACAAGTCCTGGGGAGCTTCTCATAGGGTTTATGGTGAGTGAGAAAACACATGCAAGCACGGGGTGCAGGGGACAAAAGGGCCCTGCTGAGCCAAGGCAGTAGAGGACTTAGGGCCCCTGAAGAACCGAACAGGTTCAGGGCCGCTGGGACCCTGGTGCCCTGCAGGCGTGGGAGAGTAGCAGGTGTAAGAGTTGAGCCTACAGAAGATGGCAGACCCAGGCCCAAGAGGCCTCCCTTGCCTTCCCACACTGGTATCTCAGCCTTTCCTGTAGAGAGTGGTGACCCCTGGAGACTTGGACAGAGGAGGCCCATGCTCATGGATTAGGAGACAAAGGCAGAGTGTGGCATATTTGAAGGTCTGAGCGACTGAACTAGGTCAGATAGAGGGCATTTGGGGAAGTGTAAGCCCAACTTCTACCTAGCTCTCTGGCCTACTCAGTTGCGTGGGTTTATTCTCTCAGTTTGGTCTGCAGAGACAAGGGAGAATAAGGGAGGGACTCCCATCCGTCTCCAAATGTCCTCAAATGCTCTCAAATGTCCCAGAACCAGCTATCTTGAGCTCCCCTATCTACTCTGCCACCATAGTAGCCTTGGGCCTCTGGATGCTTTGACCTCGGGGACACCGGTGTGCCAGCCTGCAGCGGTCCTAACAGACTTCCCTCTGCCCACTGCCCAGGCAGACGTGCATCTGATGCACAGTGACGATCGGGCTCTGATCAGTATCCTGTCGTTCTGCCTCTTCTGGGGGGCCTTGCCACACACTTCCCTTTGCTTTCTCCTGTGCTGCTCTCCTTTAAGATTAGGAGATTCGATTGCACGGCACAGATTAAGAGACAGTGCCATTCCCTGCCTTGGAGACAGAAACCTAATCTTGAACCGGCTGCTCCAAAAGCCTAGGTTTTTGAGAGCCAGGGGCCAGAGTGGAGGCAGAGGACGGCCACTCTTGAACTCACCCCTAATGGAGAAAGAGCAGCTTTTTGGGATCAAATGGGAACTGGTTTTCTGATGACCCATGACCTTTGCTCTCTGTCCTTCCTGCCTTGGAAGTCTTCCAATGCAATGGTACACCGCCTGGTATAGCTTTGGCAGCATGGACGTAGTCCTGGTTGGTTTATCTGCAAGGACAGCATCTCATAGTCACATCCGTGGCCCTTTGAACAGCACCAGGTCATTTCTGCAGTCAGGGTGGGTGAGGGCTCTCTGTGTTGGTGTCCAGCAGAAGAAAGAGGGACAACGTTGACCTGTTCCAGCCTCCTCTGCAGGGGTGGGAGCTGGAGACCCATCCCTGGTTCTGGGATAGATTGCTGTAACTGTAACCTGTGCACTAAAGCCAAGTCCCAAAGGGACAGGCAGATAAGCTTCTGGCTAACTCTGAGAGTCGAAGAGAAACATTCCACCTTGACCGTGGGATGAGCAGGAAGTAGGTCACAGGGCAGAGCAATGGAGCCATTTAGAACACGTTTCTCATTTTTTCCCCCTCCTGTCCAGTACAGTGAGCAAGCCAGGAGGGAGCCACAGGTGTAACCAGAGGGAAGAGAGACCAAGGATGTGCTGAGTCAGGGAGAGCGTGATTCCTGCCTCTAGCAAGCCAGGTTCAGCAGCCACCCTAGGCGAGCCCGAAGGGCTTGCTGGCTTCCGATGAGGCTTCCGGAACCAGGATGCTTGGCCGTTCTGATGGTGCTCTCCATTCCCAGGGTTCTGAACAAAGCCCAGTTAAAGACTGGAGGGTCTGTCAAACTGGTGCTGGTTCTTGGGCGTAGTATGTTGTGACTGAGAAGGGCAGGAAGAGGACTGTAGCCCCGTGGGACAGCAGAGGAAAGGAAGACTCTGCCTGGTGCTCCCTGGAGGATTTCCAGCATCCCCACTGCCTGAGCACTCCCTGTGTATGTTGTGCAGTGGGGTGATGCTGAGCCCACTCCCCCACTCCCCCACCCCACCCCCACCCCTCTGGGCTGCTGCTTGACCCTGCAGATGTGCACTTCTCTGGCCACTGTTAGGAATGCTTTCAGATTATTTTTAAACTTGCAGCACAACCTACATGCAGCCCTAGAGCCTGTAAGTCCTGAATTCTGGCTCATTGGGTTGCCTTCCCCTTCTCTACACCCTACCATAACACTGCAGGCCACTGCCCAGATCACAAGGAGCAGGAGGCCTGACAAGGCACCGGGCCACTCTCCTCCAGGCCTGATCCTTTCCTGCCCTCATCAGAAAATGCCAGAGCCCCACCTGTAGAGCCAGGAAAACCCTGCCCTTCTCCATCTCTGGGGACAGAGGAGATGCTAGAGCTGGCATGGTCTGGTGTCTTCTGTCTGGGGAGCCCAGGTATGGTGTGGGGGTCTGGGCAGAGGGTGCACCAGTGCCTGGACCAGTAGACCCTACAGAGCAGTCCTCCATTCTGCCCTCATCCCAGCAGGCTGGGAGAATGTCTGAGGGTTAGGAGACCTTGTTCAGGGGACCACAGCAGCAGGAGGGGAAAGGGAACCGCTTGGGAAGTGGAAGGGAGCCTGTCACCATGAGTCTCATGTCCTTCCCCTGTGTGCAGATGGGACTTGTGACTTGCTGCTAACCCCTACAGTATGGCAAAGGTGGCGGGAGGTCACTCATTTAATTGAGTCATGTCACTGGGAAAGGTAACAAGATAGTTTGTCCCTTGACGGTTTCATTTCTTTTTTACTCTTTAAAAACTTCACGTGTTTATACAGTGTACTTTGATCATATCTGCCCCTTATTTTCCCCACTCCAGCCCCACTCCCCCAGGACCACGCCCAGTGTCGTCTTCCCCTGCTCTCCACCATATTCTTTTGAGACAGGGTCTCTCCATGAACCTGGAGCTCACGGACGGGCAGATTAGCTGTTCAGTGAGCCCTGAGGATTCTTCTGCCTCTGCCTCCTGTGCTAAGATTCATAGGCCACCCATGGCTTTTCACACGGGTGCTGGGGATCCGAACTCAGATCCCCATGTTTGTGTGGCAAGCCCTTTATCCACTGAGCCATCTCCTCAGCCCTTCTTCCTTTTTCTATTAGAAAACCATTCCTCATTGCCTCAGAGAATTAAGCTGCCATGCTGTGTGTGTAGAGAGAGGCTGGGAACTGTGGCTGGTCTCTTAGAAGAAAGTGACTCCAGTCTTATGTCCTTGGAGGAGGACTCTAACTTCAGACGAGAAATTCAGTCCAGCAGACACCATGCTTGTGGTCTTGTGAGGCCCCCAAGCAGAGGACCCTTCCACCCATGCCTGGACTCCCAGCCCACAGGGACTGAGAGATGGTAAAGTTCACTGTTCTGAGCCACTGTGACAGTTACCGAGGGTAGTTGGTGCACATCGATGAACAGCTTATACAGAGGGAAGATTTTAGGGTGGGGAGACGCCTTCATCAGAGAGGGAGTGGAGTTCTCAGGGGGGACCCATGACCACTCTGAGTCAAGCAGCCACCCAGGCCCACGTGTGAACCCCTGATGCGTGATCTCCTTGTCTTCTTCATGTGCTCCCAAATAAACCTTGATTCCTGAAGCTGTCTCCTGTCAGATGCAGAGCTAGAACATTCTGTAGGGCCTTCTGCCATATCCTTGTGTTCTGAGGCCACTTCGGTTGATGGCCTACCCAGGAACCAGCCTTCATTGTCCCCTAACCTTTCTCCTGACCCTTGACACTTCCCATTGCATGTTTACAGTGGGCCTTAGCTGGTGACATCTTCCTGGTCTGGTGACACTTTGGTGACCAAGAGTAAAAAGAAGAGGTTCGGAGGGTAGGTTTCAGTTGTTCTTTGGAAGAGACAGTGCCTGCGTGTGGCCCTGGCTAGACAGGCTTCTGAGGATGACTGTCAGTTGTGCATTGAAAGAGACAGTGCCTGGTTGTGGCTTTAGTTCTGTATCCTGCTAGACAGGACCTCCCCCAAACCCCCTTCCTCTGGCTTCACATCTCTCTGACAGTATCTGCTCCAGAGTCTTCTGTGGTTTGGGACATTATGGGGCTGCCTTTAGGAATGGCTCCTTAGAGACCTAGAGCTTACAGAGTTGGGAGGAGACTCTGAACATTGCCCTGGTTCCCTGGTTCCCCATTCAGTCTAGTGCCTGGCCAGCAACCATTTGAGTTCCACAAAAGCTGGAGACACAGCGGTCCTTCCTGCATCCCAGATGGCCCTCGTCCACTCACAGCCCCAGGGCCCTGAGGTCTGAAGTGAGTTTTTCTTCCTCGTGGTAGGTACCTCAGCAGGAGACCTGCCCCTATGCAGGTTTCTGAGGAGCAGGATCATGGTTGATACTGGCTGAATGGGAGGTCTAGAAGTTTCTCTCTTGCTCTTGTGTTCCCCTTTATAGCGGGCTTGAGCGGAGCAGGGCTGAGCCTCCATCTATCTCCTCCTGGGCCAGCAGAATGTTGAGCAGCTGTGCGAGGGTCTGTAGGAGGACAGGAGAAGAGGCCCACAGAGCCAGCATCAGAAGCAGCCCCCTGTTTGGAGACTAAGAGCATCCCAGTTTGCCCCTTGGTGTGATGCTACCCCATCCCATAGTCCCTTGGAGAAGGAAGTAGATTTCTAGGAAGATGTTTGCCAGCGTCAGTCATCAGGTCCCTTCCACACTCCTGAGCAAGCTTTATCCCATCGTCATGTCAAACATCATGACCCTAATTTGGGGAGCTACAGGTCATTACAAGTCTCTCTGACAACTTAGGAAGCGTAGCCGTGCCTCTCAAGTATTCTGACCACCATCTTGTCACCTCACCCCTTCCCTGGATTACTCAGACTTTTAACATCCACAGCAACCAGCCTTGGGAAGAAAAGGATGAACGTGCCCATTACTTTGCCAACATTACGGCTGGCTGAGCCAAGGCATCCAGTGAGATAAGCTGTCAGAGTGCAGTGGCAGGAACTTCCTAAAGGGGCAATGGGAACACGGCAGTCATTTTTCCCTCCACTACAGCATGCTGTATTCAAGATGGACTAGCTCTGCAGCACAGGGATGCATGGGCACAGCTGGCTGGGAGGGGCTGGCTGAGCCTCAGAGCAATTGAATGGGAGCACATTCGCCCACTCCTGTGTGACTCTCCCCGGAAGCCAAGGGTTGCTATGTGTGCTGTGGATGGGGTCCTGCCAGTCCAGCATGTCTGGCTTTCAGAACTCTTTACTTGACCCTACAGGGAAGACACCATAGCTTTCTGAAGTTGCCATGAGTGTGCACTGCACTGAGGCAGAAAGGATTCAGACCTGGGTAGGTTGGCTGGGGTTCGAGTAGTTCTTCAGCCTACAGAGGGAAGCAATGGTCTCGGGAGGGTCTTAGAAACCCTGAAGGTGATGTTTCTGATCATCGGTCCCAACAGCAAGAAAGCGAGGCATTTACACACAGACCTGTATTGGCCATGTATGTGCATACACATGTATGTGTGTGCACTACACACGTCTCAAACATTCGTACATCAGTGTCAGCCTGTGATAAGATCTCCCAGCAGCCTCTGACCCAGATCAGTTTTGTTCTTCCATGAGGCTTGAATAGATGTACAGTAATATTCATGTTCCTTAGGGAATTTTCATATTCACCAGGGGCTGTGGAGATGCCCGGTGCTTGACAGAGTGAATGACTTTCAGAGGACCCAGGTTAGGTTTCCAGCGCCCACATCAGGTGGCTTCTAACCACCTGCTATTCCGGCTCCGGGGGTCCTGATACCCTTTCCTGTCCTCCTCAGGTACTGCACTCACTCTGAGTACATAGCCCCTCACACGCACATGCTCTTAAAACATTGCTTAAAAATAAAATCTTAAACTGTTTACATTTGGGCTGGAGAGATGGCTCAGCGGTTAAAAGCACTGGCTGCTCTTCCAGAGGTCCTGAGTTCAATTCCCAGCAACCACATGGTGGCTCACAACCATCTGTAATGAGATCTGATGCCCTCTTCTGATGGTGCCTGAAGACAGCTACAGTGTACTCATATATATAAAATAAATAAAATCTTAAGAAAAAAGGAAAAAGAAAGATCAAAATATATGAGAAAAAATTTAAATTTTTTATATTCATCAGCACATCTGTTTAATCAGACAGGATGCACCATTTCTATACCAGGTAGCTCAGAGAGAGCCTCTCTCTCTCTCTCTCTCTCTCTCTCTCTCTCTCTCTCTCTCTCTCTCTCCCTCCCTCTCCCTCTCCCTCTCCCTCTCCCTCCCCTCCCCTCCCCCTCCCCTCCCCTCTCCCTCCCCTCTCCTTCTCTGTGTGTGTGTCTGTGTCTGAGTCTGTGTCTGTGCATGTGTTAGCATATATATTATATATTAATACATCATTTCCCCCTTTGTGTTTTATTTTAGCATACTTTTAAGCTTATGAAAAAAGTTGCAGAACTAATACCCAAGCTGCTTCCCATCTGCCTTTTAGCCAGGACCCCCAAGTTTTACATTTTTACTACTCTCACACAATTCTTCAGACTTTTGTGAGATAGGTATTTCTCTCCCCATTGTACATCTGAGGAAGCTGGGCCCCAGAGAGGGTAGTAACTGACATAAGATCACACAGCAGACCAGAGGCAGATCCACGATTAAAACCCAGGCCTGTCGGTCCTTATGTGTGGGTGACGAGGCTGTGTGAATCCGTAGCCGCCTCCTCTCCTGCCCTTAGTTTCTTATCTCGTACCACAGCTCTGCAAGCAGTGGGCTATCTGAGCGTCTGTCGGTCTTTATTTCACTTCCATTCCTAAATGTTTTTTTCTGGGAATAGAATCTGAGGCTGCTGATATCTCGAAGATGCCACTTGCTCATAATGACTGCAGTCCTAGGCCAGAGGCTCGCCTCTGAAGGTTCCAGCATGTCAAGGCCCTGACACTCCAAAGAAGGCAGGTGGGGTGGCGGTGATACATCAAGGAAGGATGTCAGTCAGCACAGCTCTGCTGGGAGGCGGCCTCCGTTAAGCCTTTGCAGTCCTTCTGGGAAGTGACTCAGGCTTCAGGTTTAAACAGGACGATTGGAGTGAGGCCTGCATAAGTAAGCAGGCTTGGCTAAACTGGTCAGGGTGATTAGTTTATCAGTTCTGGCTCTGCTAGCTGGCTAAGTCCTCGCTTAGTGGGCAGGCCAGTTCCCTTAGACAATGGCTTCTGAGGGAAGGGACACTGGAGGCAGGCACTCTGTCCACAAGGTATCCAGGTGATGGCAGGTTTAAAGCTGAGTGGCTACTTCCTGGTACTTTGGGGCGGGGGAGTGGAGTGTGGTGAACAGAATGTTGAAAGGAAGATGCTTTATCTGCATGCTTGAAGGGAGTGAGATAAGTTACTGTCTTTCGCACAGACAGCCCTTGAATAACTGACGTGCCTATGTGCAGAGTTAAGCAGAACCAGAACCTTTGTTGGAGCAGGGTCTCACCATGTAAGAGAGCAGCCTGCCTCTGCCTCCCGAGGGCTGTTGGGATTGAAGGAGGACACCAGGATACTCAGTTCTGATGCCAAGTTTAAGGCCAAAGAGGAAGACATGAGAGTGAAGGCTTTTCTCCTGCTTTAGCTGCCTCCTGGGGCCAGTGGGGAGCCAGGTTTCTTGGTAAAGGCGGTTTCCACGTGCCTGCGGTATCATTCCAGAGTGATGAGGGTTCTTCTCACATCCTCTCAGGCTTGTTGTTATTTTTGTTTAGTTACCTTCAAAGTGACTTAAATGGCAAAAATCTTGGTATTCACCCATGTTTGTCCATCATTCTCTTGTCTCTCTGTGTTTCTACCCATCGCCATTTCCCATATTCCTGAAGAATTTCTGGTAACAGTTCATGTCCTGAGGATCAGCTAGTGATAAATTCTATTAGCTTTTGTATTTTGATAGATAGATAGATAGATAGATAGATAGATAGATAGATAGATAGATAGATATAGAGGGAGATAGATAGATTAGATAGATAGATAGATAGATAGATAGATAGAATAGATAGATAGATAGATGATATAATAGATAGATAGATAGATAGATAGATAGATAGATAGATAGATAGATAGATAGATAGATAGATGGTGGTAGATAGATAGATAGATAAATAGATAGACAGACAGACCGACCGACCATGTTCTTAGTATCTAAGAAACCTCTCCTGCTGATTTTCTTTTTAAATTGGATATCAGATATTGTGAACTAGGTGTTATTGTGAACTACACACTGGCTTCTAAGTGCTCAGTTTGAGACGTGCGAGAGAGAGTCCGTTTCATGTCTCTCTGGGACCACCATTACTGAGAAGAATGGCAGTCTTCCTATATTTTGTCTGTCATTAGGATGAGATGTGTCTGGTCTTTGCTACTACAACCTGACCAGAAGCTAAAGGCACCAGATCTTGGGTTTCGCACGTCTTCAGTTGTTTGTTGGGACACTAACCTGAGCTGTCCCTCTGAACACCAACTTGGTCTCATCGTCAGCCTTGGTTTCAGTAGCGATGGCCTGCGGTTAATTGTGTGAGTTCAGACTGGTCCTTTGAGTGGCTATACAATTTCCGCACTCCAGACCCTTTTGTAAAATTCTTTTGGAGTCCATCTCATAGCCTCATCTAAATCAGCAGCTGGTCCCGCTGTGTTTTTTCAGCTTTGGCTGCCAGAGAAGATGAGACGCTTCGGGGGAAACTGTGGCAAGATGTATTTTGATAAACAAACTTTGCTTGTGTGTTCTCTTTTTACTGACCTACCCTCTGCCTTCCTGAATTTATAAACAAGAGACCCGGTGTCTCACCATCCGGCTGGCTTGAGCACCGGAGGTGTGATTGTGATTGAAAAGTTCAGAGTGGAAGGCCAGAGACGCAGATGGAGCAGTAGCCGGAGTCTCGGGTAGACACAGTTCCAGTGCTGGGTACCAGCAGATGCCCATACTCCAGGGCGGCCGCCTCTGGATGTACACTCCAGGTTGTTTGTTCTGGGACACAGTGTCTTTGTTTTGGTTACCTGCAGTGAGTCCTTCTCACTAGGTTCACCCCAGCCCTCTGGTAATCTGGTCTTGTGTGAGTATCAGAAGGGAGAAGGCTGGGTGTTGCAAAGTGGGGCTTCTCTATTGGAGAGGCAAGGTGGAGCTTTCCCAAGCAGTGGACATCAGCAGGGATTGGGAAGCTGCTCACTTTTATTAATAAGAAAGTACCATACCTTGACACCGTCTTCAACAATTCAATGTCCGATTTTATTTTCAAGAGTTGCAAAGTCTTTTTGGCATAGGGAAGGAATTATCTAAGGAATTAAATAAGGGCAGATACTCCCAGCACAGAGTGGTCCTGAGCCAGTAACACATCTGTTACCCCCTTGTTGGTCATGCTACCCCAGTGCCCCTCTGCCCTCCCACCACAGTCTTCCGCTCCATACTCTGGCTTCAGGGCTCTGAGCTGGATAAGGCAAAGCGGAACATGACTAAGGTTATGAAGCCCCAGGCTAAGAGGATTTTGCCCACAGCAGTAAAGGAGTCCTTCTAGAACGTCCATCCTACCGTGTATTAAAGTAGATTCATCTTAAAGACCATTTGGCTCATCCTCAATGGAACACCAATGAGCCGAGACAACCCCAAGACGTGCTCCTGGGCACGCTGGCAAACTTGTTGGTCGTGTTGCCCCCTCAGGCCTCCATCATCTGATAGGCAGCTCTGGGTACTAGTCCTGGCTGGTTCTTGATGATTGAGCAGGTCACTGTTCTATCAGTGAACCCATCTCTCCCGTGAACAGTGCCTTTCTCAGTTCCCGACTGCCGTCCCAAATGTCTGTTCTGGGACACAGTGTCTGTTTCAGTTCCCTGAGGCCTTGTGCTGCAGAGGCACCTTCAAGCTTCTTCTGTATTTCTAGTTCATGGTTTCCCTTCTTCAGCCCTTGACTGTGTGATGCCCCCCTTCCCTCTTGTTGCCTATGTCTTCCAGTAACTGAGCCCTGTACCTACTACCGTCCCATAGGCCCTCATGACTTCAGGTGGTAGAAGTTGGGGCAGGGGCTCCATGCCATTCCCTGACCTTGAGCTGAGAAAGCCTCAGTCAGAGCTCCAGACTGCTTCCTGATCCTGGCCTGAGGTTGGCGTTGGTTTGTTTTATCGTGTCTTAGGGTTAAGGAATGGGATACTCCTGTGGCTGATGTACTCCAAATCATTCATTCTCACAGTGGTGCTGGCCAGGACAAACGCCCCAAGGATATAGAGAGAAGAAGACGTCTCTGTTAGGGCAGGGATGATTTAGTCAGAAATCTCTTGAGGCTGTTGGGAAGGAGGGATAGAAGCAAGACTAATGTGCAAACTCCCAGAAGGCTTTGGAGAGCAGAGAACAGACTCGGGAAATGTGAGGTACTGCATAGTCGTCTGTGGGCTCTACTCACCCTGCTGGATACTGGGTCTCCAGCCCTCACCTTATAACCCCAAGTTTGTACCTTTGACTGACATCCCCTCATTCTCCCCCGCCCCCGTGCCCCACCCCCACCCCGTGCTCCAGCAGCCACCCGCAGGTCTTTGCCCTCTACTTTCGTAGATTGAACATACATGAGACCACGTGACTGCGTCTTTTCGTGTGTCTGGTGTTGTCATTACAAAACAAGGCTTCGGTGGGGCTGGGGAGATGGCTTGGTGGGTAAAGCACCTGCTTCGCAAGTGTAAGGATTGATGCTCTGGTCCCCAGCACCCACATAAATGCCACCAGCAACCATAGCACTTAGGAGATCATCTTTGGAGCAAGCTGGCTAGATAGACCAGCTGAGTCAGAGAACTCTGGTTCAAGTGAGAATCCCTGCTTCAGTGTAGAAGGTGGAACGAAATCAAAGGGGATATCTGACCTCGGGGTGTCGTGTGCGTGCACATGTGCAGGACTGTGCACGCGCACACATATGCATGCACGCACACATGCACATGCACATGTGCCCACACAGGAAGATGTGCACATACATATGCATGCACGCACACATACACCACAGGCATACACATACATATGCCAGAAAGGGAGCTGTGAGGTGTCGAATACATTAGCTGGACTAATTACCATATCACTGCATACGTACGTATATAGAGAGGGAGTTCTATCAAAGCATCACCTTGTATATCATAACTATTTATAACATCGACTTCTCAGCCATGCCTCCGTACACCAGGAGCTGGAGAGAGAAAGGCAGTTGGAGAACACACGGACGCGTATACAGCAGGAAGGTGGCAGAGCCCTCCCTCTGGGCAGCTGGAGGCCCTGGCTGGGCACCTTTGGAGGGGTGTCACCTAGATCAGCCCTTCCCTCTAATTAACTTTCTGCTGAAGGAGAGCCACTGGAAAAGAAGCAGGAGGACAGCCGAGAGTGTGTGTGTAGAAAGGGAAACTGAGGCTGGGCCTCCCAGTGCCCTGTCTGATGGCCACGTGAAGGCCTAGCAATCCCTTATGTCACTGATAGGCTCAGGGCTTTGATGAAGGTGTCTGAAGGCTGACCATGTTGCATGCCTGAGACTCCTGCATGTGAAGTGCGTTACCTGTAGTGTTAGATTTCATGGGGAAGAAGGAACTTTTATTCCCCCCTTCTGGTTTCTCCTCATCCTGTCTACCTGGTTGAAGTGTGGGCTTCTTTTTTATTTTACAGCATTTTATTTTTAATTCATGATCATCACTATTAAAATTATGTGTATGTTGTGTCCAAGAAGGCCAGAGGTATCAGATCCCCCTGGAGCTGGAACTGGACTTAACGGTAGTTGTGAGCCACCAGACATGGGTGCTGGGAACTGAACTCTAGACCTCTACAAGAGCAGGAAGTGTTCTTAACCAGGAAGCCATCTCTCCAGCCCCGATGTGTAGACTTCTGTGTTGCTACGATTTCTTTGGATCCCCCAATCCTGCTCTTTCTTGCTCTCACGGAAGGTCCGTGCTCCTCAGGGAGCTGCAATGGCTCCAAGGTCTACAGCCAGTCAGGGCCACATGGGGGTGGAGGGCAGAACTCCCTTCTGTAGGCCAGGATTCCTACTTTTCCAGCCAGCGCGAAGGGTGGAAATGAAGCAGCACTGTACATCTGAGTCAGGACAGGCTTAGAGGAAGTAGGGCTGTGGGGGTGGGGTGGACTGTGGAGGATTGTGGGGGGCTGTGAGGCAGGAACACTTGGTAAGAAGGCCAGAGGGTCAGGCACGGTCAGCCCAGGTTGGTACAGAAGGGCTTGGTCCACACAAGCCTGCCTCATGCCTTGCTGCCCTCAGCCTCCTCTTCTTCCTGCCCCCCTCCCCACTTCAATCTTTACTGGCCCCTGAGTGAGGCCAGGCAGATGAGCATCCTCTGGCAGAGGGAATTAACATACTTAATTAAAGTGTCCAATGAAGAGCTCTGCGTACTTCTTAATTACTGTCTGAGTCTGTTGGGGGAAGGTTTGGAATGGGATTTTTTTTTTTTCACCTGTTTCTGCATTTAGCCTACAGTGAGCCAGCTGGGCCCTGAGGGCTCAGGTGGGAGCTGTCAAAGCTGCTTTGAGCACCGGGTGGCAGAGCAGAGAGTGGAGGGGAAGCCTGGCCTCAGGCACATTTGCCTTTCCCAGTCTGAGGGGGCTGGGTTTTCTGTTTCTTTAACCCAGAACAAAAGGAAACAAGACTCACACAAAGGTAGCTGGTGTCTTCCTCAGTTCCCGTCCTCCTCCTAGGGCCTGCGTGTCCTGCCCTCCGCAGCGCAGCCGGGCCGGTTACAGCGTGCCTGGGTGTGCAGAGCTTTGGGGGGAAGGTGGAGGCATCTTTTGGGGGTGCTATGACACAGGGACACAGGGTCAGGAAGGCTTGTCCTCCGTCCATTTCAGGCCCAGGATGTGAGTGAGCTCCGTCCAGACCATCAGGAGGACTAGGCTGATTTGCATCTCTGTCCAGCAGTGCCACAGAGCAGTTAGGGACAGGAATGTGAACTTGAGCTGAGAGCAGGCCGCAGGCCAAGGCTCTCTGTAGGGGGTGCAGCTTTGGCCAGGCCTTGGCGGACCCTCCATCAAGTCTGCAACGATTTCTCATACTCTGTCTCACTCCCTGGCCCTAAGTGTGGTCTCTCCACCCGCATTCACACCCACTCTGGAGAGAAGGAGAGGGAGGGGAAGTGTGTCCTTCACAAAATGAGACAGCAGCAGGATGTGAATCTGGAACTCCCCATCTATTCAGCTCTCATCCTGTGAGCCAGGCCCAAGCCACACCCAGAGTCCTCACGGGTACTGACTCGGGCATGCCACTCATGGAGCGGTGTGGGTGGATGACATGAGGTGAAGGGTAGCCCCATCACCCAGCCCTCAGACCGTCACCACTCCACACCAAACCAGGTGTCAGCTCCCCTCAAAGAGGCTTGTGTCAACAGCAGGGCCACACTGCAGCCCCTCCCTGGAGCTTGGCCTTTCAGGTGTTCAGGGCGGGGCCTAGCTCCACATGGCCAGACAGGGCTGCCTCTGGAGAGTGCTCTCACTGTGAACTTGGTTCACAGAGTGAACCTGGCAGAGTTGGCACCCAGTAGAGGGCCAGTGAGTGCTGAAACCTCACTGTCTTCTGCATCTGTTTAGAAACCGCCAGAACCTGCCCAAGTCGGTCTGACTAGAACTTGTGCCGGGTTGGGTCCCAAAGCCTGTGGGAAGCCAGTGGGGTGCATGGACCCCAAGGAAACAGACAGGCAGGTACTGGTAGCGGACCAGCAAGGGTCAGCGTTCAGTCTTTCCAGCAGTTGGCAGTGTTGCCATGGTGTGTGGAAGCGAGCGCCTCACAGCCTGTGGGTGTGCATGATCCTTGTCCGGCAGCACAGGAGAGAGTTCGAAGAAAATAAAGTTTTGTGGAAAATATGCATAGGCCCTTTTGCTCATGAAATTGACTGATTGCTTTAATATTTACTTCCTGAAATCGGTGTGTCCTGGTCTGGTCATTGTTATAATTCCATGGCCCTCAGAATCTGAACTCGTTACCTGATCCAGCCTAGTTTGCTGGGACTCCGGGGATGGCTCCATCATCTGCTGGTCACAAAGCCAGGGGACTGGAGGCATCCTGGGCTCTCACTTGACTCTGGCCTGCCATGGGGTCCTGTCACCTCCTATATTATATCAATCGCCCACCACTGCATCCTTCCATCCCCACCAGACTTCAGCCCCACATCCTGGGTGGCATCTCCCAGAGTTCCTTTTAAAAGCTCAGAACTGTCTCTGTGTACTTTGGATTAAACCACCCAAAACTCAGCTGCCCGAGGCAAAAGAGGATATTCACCTGTTTCTCTCAGGTTCAGAACTGGAGCAGGACACAATGGGGTGGTTCTGGGCCCACAGCATTGTAAATGCTAGAGTCCTTGGAATGAGAAGGCTCACTCACTCACAGGGGACTTGGGGTGGGGGATGTCTCAGTTTCTTGTCACATGAGCACCAGAGTGATCTCACCCAAAGTGGGCCAGTGTGGGCTCTCCAAAAACCTGAGAGCCCAGTCTTACGGTGTCAAGACAAGGGCACACTCCAGGCAGGTGACCTGTCCTTTCTCCCTTGGTGACACATAGAACCTTTTCTGTCACCAGAATAGGATCCTCCAGCCCCAGCCCCTGATGGAGTACCAGGCTTGCATTGTGAGGGCGTTTGGCATGGGGAGCAGTCCCTGTGGTGGGAAGGTTGCACTGCCATCCCTGGGTACACCCATAGCCTTCTGCTCAAGACTCTGCTGGAGCTCTCACTTCCGTAGAAGCTTCAGAGATGGCCGCCACACCCTTGGCAGCCTAGCCTTCTTCCCATCTGCCCTTGTAGCTCTCTCCACATCCAGCCCCAAAGATGAGTTTTTGTTTGAATCGACCCTGCAGCCTCATGGAGCTTCCAATGTCCCCTCGTGGGAACAATGTTTTCTTCACACACTGGTTCCATTATTGGGGGGGGGCAGTGTTAGGATTGAGGGGCCTCCACATAGGTCCCCATGATAACCTGGCCCACTCCCCCATTTTCTTCATGGACATTTTCTCCCCGGATTCTGAATTTGCTTACCCTCCCCACAGCCTGGGGTCTTGCTGCCCACCCTACCCTCCCACCGGCAGCTTTGCTGACAGACCCCAGGGTCTGCTACTTGCCAGACCTCTCTACAGGAGGCAGATCTATACTCCTTCACTGCTTCTTCACTGTGAGACCTTGGGCATCTTTTTTCTTTTCATTAATTAATTATAATTAATTAACTTTATATCCTGATCCCAGCCCCCCTCCCTCCTCTCCTCCCAGTCCCATCCTCACAACCCCCTCCCCCACTAGCCCCTCCCCTTCTCAGAAAAGAGGAAGCCCCCCTCCATGGGTACCAACCCACAATGGCTGCATCAAGTTGCAACAGGGATAAGCGCATCCTCTCCCCCTGAGGCTCAGCTATTAAAAACAGAGACATCCTGAAATTTGCAGGAAAGTGAAAATATCATCCTGAGCGAGGTAACCCAGGCCCAGAAAGATGTATGGTCCGTACTTGCTTATAAATGGATATTAGCCATGAATACAGGATATTCATGCTACAGTCCACAGATCCTGAGAAGCTAAGTAGCAAGGAGGGTTCCAGGGCGAGATAAAATAGACATCGGAGGTGGAGGGAGGGAGGGAACTTGACCTTGGGTATCTTAATGCATACATAGCATGGATTCCTGAGGAAACCTGGGTGCCAAATCCCCTGCCTGGTGTAGGTAGAGGCCCACGGGTATTTCCTTCCTGGAGGCTCCTGGTCAGTGCTGCAGAGTGAACTTTCTCACCTTCATTTGGCCAAAAGAAGAATGCACCTCCCTGTCTAGTCACGTGGGACTGTCCCCACCCCCACCCCCGGGAGGTGGCCGGCGTTGCTGAGAGTAAAGAGAGCTCAGTAATGGTTCTCCTGCTTGTTTCTAATAAAGTCCTGCCCTGCTGTGCTGCAGTGTGTCCTGAGCTGGTCGGCGGTGCGCCAGGGTGACCTTGAGGGTAGAGCTGATGGAAGGCTGCCTCTCTGAAGGGTTCCTGCAGGGATTCAAGGCTGAGGTTCACCAGCATTTCTCGCCCCTCCTCCCACTTCCCGTCCTGCTGCGTGCTGACCCCGGCCATCCCTCTCAGCACCCTGCCCCCCACCCTTGCCATGACCTACTTCCAGATCCCAGCTTGTACCCAGGGCTGTGGTAGAGGGCAAGAAAGGGGCAGGGAAGGACCTTCTTCTGCTTTTGGGGATGAGGTGAAGTTGGCAGAGAACTCCCCAAGCATGCGCAAAGGGGCTTTTCCTGCCATGCCATGGCGGAGGCCAATGTGAGTGAACATAATGCCTTATACTCGGCGCAGGCCTCCTGGAGGTTCCACAGCCGTGGAGCGTGACTTTTCCTGCAGTTCCTGGTGTCCTGGTAGCTTTTTCAGGCTTTCTGTCCAGGGCACGGCCGTCCAGTCCCCTGCAGACTGTTGAGCCTCAGAAGCCAGGCTCAGGGCAGAGACCCCGCAGTTCCAAACTTGGCCAATGTGGGGCCGCAGAGAAACAGATTGATCAGAAATAAAGAGCAGGGACATGTTCTGGGGAGCGCGAGGACGAGAAGAATGAAGGGTGCCTGGATGTGGGGAACTGTCTCCAAGTAGAGAAGCTGGAAAATGTTGGGGGGTCCCCAAGACACCTATACTTCTGACCAACTATTTCTAAATCCAGGGGGTCCCGGTGCCCCTTAGGTTCAGAACAGAAACTCCGAAAGCTCCCTCCTTAAGATTGCAGTGGTGGTGGGGGGTTGGGGATTTAGCAGTGGAGAGCTAGCTCAGTTGGTCGCTTGCCGTTCGATCATGAAGACCTGAGTTTGACTCCCCAGCAGCCACATTAGAAGCTGGGTGTGGTGATGCTGCACTTCTGTAATCACAGCTCTGGAGTGGGGGGTGGGGGGAAGCGGGGACAGGCTGGAGCTAGCCAGCCTCACCAGTCAGTGAGTTCCCATGCAGTATGGCTGTGCCCCCTCCTCACAGAATCACAGCCTGTCCACCCTCAAGGCATATCTGTGTGTTCACCACCCAGGAGGCTCTCTGTAGGGCCTGGCTGTCTGGAATTCTCACTGGGGTTTCGTCAACAGACAGAGCTGTTGAGTGTTGTCCCTGTGATGGAGCTAAGTCTCCAGCCTTCCTTCCCTGGAGGTTGGACTGACTCTGGGACCCAGGTCTGGTCTTAGGTCTGGGACCTCTGGTCTTAGAGCTGACAGCCCCACCCTGAGGCCACCTAGGGAATCACCACCTCATTAATACAGGCTCAGGTAGAGTGAGGGGGCTTAGGGAAAACAAAGATACTCCTGTTACACCCCCACCCCCAGTTCCAATCCAAGCATATTGTGTGCCCACCCCAAGACAAGCACAGCCTTGGTGTTAGTGGTTTTGGTTTTGTTTTTCTCCCGTCGTATGCCATTCTGGAAATTACCTCGGCTATCCTAAGTGACCTGACGCCTCTTGCTCTTTAGTGTTTCCTGTGCTCCGTTCATATTATGACCTTCTTACCAATTGACATTCTCTGTCATGTTTGTTATGGTATAAAGAGGAACTGAGGTGCAGAAGAGTTGTGACCACCTCAAGGTGACACGGCTAATAAGTGCCCCAGTGGGGTTTCACCTCAGCCGGGTCAGACTTGGGGTCTTTTGGCTGGTGGCTGCCTCTCTTTGGCCACATTAGCTGTCAGGAGCGGTTGCACTTGTCTGTTACATGCTGTGCACAGCAGACTCAGACCCAGCAAAGTCCGTAGATCCCATTGGGTTGACCTGCCCTGCCCAGGCAGTGACAAGCCATCCCACTAGTCCCAGCCTGGGGATGGCCTGCTGGACAGTAGACAGGGCGTTAGGGACCTTTGCCTTCCCTGTCAGGGATGCTTATCTCCTGCAGCTCCTTTTGGACCTCTCTGGTCTGAGGCTGAGTCCTGGTGGGACAGAGGAGAGAAGAGTTCCACGTAGTGACCTGACAAACGTCCCTTTATTATTATCCTTCTTCCCCTCCCAGATGGCTCCAAGTACAACAGTTGGCATTCTTGTCACTGTCCTGTCCCAGGGGACCTGCACAGGGTTGTGTCAGAAGCCAACCCCTGCAGTTTGGGAAATTAACAGCATTTATGGGTCTCCCAAGAGACTCTTGGCTTCTCAACCATACTAGCAGTTTTCAGTTGGGGACATTTCTGCCCCATTTAGGGAGTTTACGGACGTGTGGGTAAGCCTGCAGTTGTTACAGTATTCGGGGGCGGGGGTCCTCTTGTCAATTGCACAGTGGGATCTAGAGGTGCTAACGGCCCAGCATTGAACTGGGCAGCCAGGCACACTCTGTGGGGAATAGGCTTGACCTTGAGAGACCTGAGAAAAGTCTGCCCCCACTGCGCCCCTTCCTCACCAATGTTTAAGTTGATAAATGGGAACCTTAGAAAGCCTCCCTTGAGCTTATTGTCCGAGGGCATGTCCAGGGGAGCACAGGCAGCCCTGAGAAGAGCATTCCATTGGGATCTCACGTCACCCGGTGCCTGGGGTCAAGGCAGACCTGGACTTGGGTGGTAAGAATGGAGAAAGGGTAGGCTTCCTCCTCCGTTGGCAGCCTAGTGTCTGACGAGTGTGCCCCCTGGAGCTCACTTCAGCACCTTGACTTGGGGTCTTTTACCTGGGGTCTGCTTCTCCCCTTCCTATGGTTCTTATGAGCCAGGCTTTCGGGTGCGTGCGTTTAGAAGACCCTGGCTGTAGGCTCATCTTACAGCTGAACCTCTCTCTCTCTCTCTCCTTTCTGCCTTCAGTCGGGAAGACGTCTCTCATCACGAGGTTCATGTACGACAGCTTCGACAACACCTACCAGGTGAGATCCCCACTTCCCACACTCCACCCCCTCCTCCCCTGCCTGTGGACCCTGTCTGGAGACCCCTGCCAGCCGCCTCCAGGGGTCCTTGAGCTCAGAGAGGGGCCAGTCCAGATTTCTGAGGCCTCTTACTGCTTTGAAAGAATGCCTTCCCTGAGTACTGGGCCTAGGCAGGAAATGAGCTCAGAATCTAGATTTTGAAAAGGAAACTTTTTTTTAAAAAAATTTTTTTTAGGGAGAAATAACAAAATGAGAGAGGGGATCTTTTGGAAAGGCAGGTTGGAACCATCACAACATTTGGTTATGTTGTGGGGCAAGCAGAAGAGGGCAAGGTGAAACACAAGAGCAGTTGGAGAGCGTGCACCTCGGGAGTGGCAGTCGTACTGACTGGACTTTACATACATGTAACCCAGACCACGCACCGACTTTCACACACCCGTGCATATATGTGCTCACATTCCCTGGGCTGAAGTACACGCTGCCACAGAGAGGCGTGCGTGGTTAGTTGACCCAGCCCTGGGTGGTCAGGAGACTGGGCATAAAGACCTCTGTGGATCCTGGTTTGGGAATGGTGGCCTGGACTCAGCCACAGAACCGTAGGTGACTGACCCCAAACCAAACTCGTGAGGGGCAGAGACATATCTGTTTGGTATCAGTGGTGGTGGAGGGGGCGGTATCCAAGTGAATCTCCTCACAACTGAAGCATTTTGCCAGAGTTGTTAACACTTAGGCATTTCAACGATCCTTATATTTTAAAAAAGTACTGTTGTCCCCATCCCCACCTTTGGAAATAGACAGTTCTCTAATTCATTTCTCTAGGCCGTGGGTCCTGTGGGATAATAGCCCCCAGACATGGCAGTAGCTATTACTTGGAAAAGGGAGTGTGTGGTTTCAAGCAGAGCTGGCTTGTTTAGACAGGGGGACTGCTCTCGCTGAGCACTGCTTCCCAGGGCTCTTCCCTCAGCCCAGGCCTTCAGTCTGCTGAAAGGAGATGCAGGGACTGTTTGAACGGAGAATCCCTTTGTCAACACATTCTCAAGGACAAGTATTTATAGAGTCTCTGGGGCAGCTATTCCAAGATGCCGCTCCCCACCGCTGGGTGTGGAGGAGCTCACCGTGGTTCTACCTTTGCTTGTCAGTCTGCCAGTGCCCTGGTGCAGCCGTCCTTGTCTCAGATGCCCTCTGAGGGAAACTCCCCCTTTTCCGTTTCCCTCAAGTTCCTATTCCACTCTGCCATGGGTGGACTGAAATCCTGTATCACGTGGACTCCAGAAGGATTGCCTGCGGGGAAGGACAAGAGACTCTGGGTGCGTCAGAGGATGCTTATGGCTTTGGGACATGGATGCTGGTCATACTGTGTGTCCTCCCACAAGCTAAGACTTTGCATCACTTCGGTCTGACTGTGGAGCAGAGGTGTCATCCCTAACGGACTCCCTCCTAATGTCTTCCGTTGTGCTTTGTGTGTGCACACATGTGTGAATGAGTGTTTGCTCTGTGTGTGCACACACTCACGTTTTTATTGGTAGACTCCCCTTTCCCTTTCGAAACAGAGACTTATGTGGCTCCAGCTGGCCTTGAATCTTCTGGGTAGCTCAGAATGACCTTGATCTCTGGACCTTTCTGCCTGTACCACACATGGCCACTGCTTGGTTTTATATATATTTAGTGATCTTCTTCCTGTTTTTCAATGGCACCACATTGAGACTCTTTGCAGCAGTGGACAGGTTACCTTGGAAATTTTACCTCCCTTTCTCCCCACTGTCACCCTCATTGCCTGACACTTGTCACTCAAGTCAGACTTTCCTTGCTGCTGTCTGTGTGGTGGCGCTGACACGGCTGAGCCTCAGCTCCTGTCACTGTCCCGGCTCTGCTCTCTCTGCTCTGAAATTTCTTCCACTGCCTGAAGCTGGGGCAAATGTCGGCGCCTGCACCGCCAGTGTGCGAGTATCGGGCGTCGGTCTGCGGGATTGAAAGAAAACACGTACATGGGTCACCCGTTTTCAGAGAGTGCCACCAGGGCTTTACTGAGATCTCCTTTCGAGGCAAAAGCCATGGAAAACAACAAGGCAGGTGAAAATCCCCAACCAGGAAAACAGGAAAGGTCTGTGTGGTGGAAAGTTCCGGGCCCAATCAGGAGCATAAACAACTTCTTAACAACAAGCTGGAAGACTCGGTGGGGAGGAAGGGCGCCATGGAAAATCCCAGCCCCAAATCAGGGGCTCAGAGCAGCTGCCAAGGGTGTAAACAACTTCTTGCTATAGCAGGCTAAAAGGCTCAGTGAGGGGGGAGGGAGGCACCAGGGTAGGGCCCAACAGGCAAACGTTTGCCCTGAGTACAGAGGCCATGCCCCTTCTATCAGCTCCCATGATCCTTTGGCTAGAGCATATGGTCCTGAAGGCTAGTTGGGCCCCTCAAATCTAGGGCTACTCCTCTGCCCTTCTGGTTCTCGCCTGTGTTTTGGGATGTGCCAAGTCCTGGATCTTCTCGGAGCCATCACTGCAGACGGCCTGGCCACAGATGGTGTCACAGGTGCCTACAGGCACAGTAATGGCTGCTTGCCTCAGTTGACTGGTGCCATCACTGGTCCACTGTCATGGTGAGTCAAGGGAGATTACAGAACAGACACTGCTCTCCTCATGCGTGGTAGAATTGTCTGACTTGTTTTTTTTCTCACAACCTCGAGTGGAAATCCTTTCCTTAAGCCCTGTAGAGCAGTAATTAGACTGAGAGGCTGGGCTCCACTTCTCTCACTTACACACACACACACACACACACACAGACACACAAAGACACACAGAGAGATACACACAAAGACACACACACCTACACACAGAGACATACACGAAGGCATACACACAAAGATATACACAGACACATACACACAAAACATACACATACACACAAAGACATACACACACACACACAAATAGACAGACACACACAGACACATACACACAAAACATACACATACACACAGACATACACACACAAAGACACACACACCTACACACAGAGACATACACGAAGGCATACACACAAAGATATACACAGACACATACACACAAAACATACACATACACACAGACATACACACACACACAAAGACATACACATATACACACACACAAAGACAGACAGACACACACACAAAGACATACACATATACACACACAAAGACAGACAGACAGACAGACACACACACACACACACACACACACACACAGGCGCATGATTGCTCGTCTTAAATCCTCTAGAGATGAAGGAGGACAGACTGTTTCTCTTCTTTTTCTGAGCATAGCAGCAGAGATGTATGGGAAATGGATGACCCTAGGAGATGAAATGTGTTTCCTCCCAGGCTGTCCCACTGCACAGTGGCCGTGCCTGTCACCCTCCCACCAGTATCCTGTCTGTTCCAACAGCGGTACAGCATGGCAGAGCCTAGAGCCATTCAGGCAGCTTCCCTCTTTTCTCCTCATGCCTCCGTACCCAGACCTCTCCTCTCGTCCACTCATCCTGACATGCGCCGTAGTCCGTGCTCTGCCGAGAGGCAGCAGAAGAAAGCGGCCTACCTGAAACCTGGCCTTCCCTCAGTTCCACCTTGGTGAGGAGCTGAGCATGCAGGAGGCCCCAAAGGGCCACCATGAGGACCTGAGGACGGTAGGCTAGGGGTCCTCACCTGAACCTCTCAGAAGGTTCTGTTTGTGGGCCCTCTGAGCTGCCACTTTGACAGCCCTGGGGACCTCTGAGGAGCACATCTTCTTCCTCCTGGCAGTTACACACACACACACACACACACACACACACACACACACACACACACACACAATTCTCCACTAACACATGTACTATGTAGTCTCTCACGGCCCTGCTTAATCATACCATACAAACTGTCTCCACCAGAGGGAATTGTATCTGTTTTGATTCCTTCATGTAAAACCCAACTAAGAAGTAATATGTTTTGAAATGTGGTAGCATAATGCGGAGGAAAGGGGTACCTTAGTCGGCCCATGTTGGGGCATCCTCACCAAGGAACCAGTCATACAACGGTTGTAGTATAAAATAAGTTTATTAGGGGCATGAGAAGGAGGTGAGGAGAGGGGTTGGAGGCTGAGAGAGAGGACAAAGAGAGGAGAGAGAAAGCAGGGAATGTATGGGGAGAGAGAGAGATAGGGGGAGAGGACAGAAAAGGGGAGGGAGAGAGGCCAGGGTGGGGGTGGGGGGCAGTCTTTTTATAGCAAGCCAGGCTCATACCTGGCTGTTGCTAGGTAACTGTTGGGCAGAGCCTAGAAGAAATGCTTACAAGAGGTTACCTTCAAATTCTACCTAGGGAAAAAAATCTGGACATACCTTGTAATAAGAATTGGCTTTTGATGTGCCCTCCCCCACCCATATCTACACACACCCAGGAAACCCTCGTGGGCCCTGGGAGGGTCCTCTGTGTGAAGGAGCCCTGATAATAGGAGGTATGGTCCTCTAGTCCACCCTCTGGCTGAGGTTGGGAAATCAATGCCTAGTGCGACCTCTTTCAGGCTCTCTTTCCCGTCTGCAAAGCTGGCAGCTCAGGCCTTAGCATCTTACAAAACTGAAAGTGATGAGGGCTTAGTGCTGGGAGCCCATGGCCCCTCCTGTAATTCACACCGTGATACTAGTTAGAACTCCACAGATCTAATGGGCTGCCTCGGGGAGAGGCCCACGTGCTCTCAGAGGACACTTGTGAGATGAGGAGTGTTTCAGACTCTGGGCGGGGCTCCTAGGAAGCTCTGGTCTTCCTTGCAGGCTCAGATCTCCTGAGATCTCTTGCCTGCAGCTGATCCTCAAGCCACGGCAGTCTGTTCTGCCCTAAGGCTTCCCACACTCATTCCTGGGGCTGCAGTAACAAATTACCACAAATTGTGTAGCTTCAAACAATAGGAAGGTACTCTGTCCTCACCTTCCTGGAGGCCTGAGGGTGAAACAAATACAGGAGAGCCCTGTTCTTTTGGAGGATGAGGGTCTGGGCATTCTCTTTGCCTTTGGCAGCTTCGATCCGCTTTGTTAGAGGGCTTCAAGATTTCCATCTGGCCTCACTCTTCATGAGATCTGAGTAGATGTGGTGGGTGGATAGGTATGGATTCTCCTCGGGGGCCCTTGAAGTGAATGCAGCTTGCATCTATACTCTGGGAGAAGCTCTTAGTCACCTCACATGGTGCCTGAAGCCTCGGATTTTATTTCTGTTTCCTTCCTGCCTTTTTCTGACTGTGTGCTCTTGCTGTGGCCGCAGAGACTTCTCCCTGACAGTGCAGTACCTGGCCTCGTACCTGACAAGCTGTGCTTCAATACACATATATACACACAAACACTCACATGCAGATACGCACACATGTACACACATATACACTCTCTCACACACATACACTCACTCAGGCACATGTACACACCGGCATGCACACATTGATGCAGCATCCGCACACACAACGCTGGATCCCTACACCTCAGTCTTTCCCGGATACCTGAATACTGCTTCCGCATGCACTCATTCCTCTTTCCACTGTGGCTGGATCGAATCCTCCTCATCTCCCCGTGGCCCCACTCTTTTCTCCAGGTGGCCCTCCTGCCCGCTCCAGCAGCCATCAATCCCTGGCTTGTCTGGACCACACACCCAAGGGACCACATCACTAACACTGTTTTTCACAGGCTCAGCCCCTACTGGAGGGGAGGGTGATTGGGCAAGGACTTGGTTGACAGCAGTGATATTTCTCATGATATGAGCACCGTGACCACCCAGGGATCAGGGAGCAAGGTGTTTCTGTCTTAGTATTCTGGGGAACAGAAGAACAGAATCAATAACTTATACACAGGTACATGCCTGCAAAACACACACACACACACACACACACACACACACACACACACACACAATCACAAATTGAACGGCCATTCTTCATAGGGAGGAAAGTAACCACCGGACAGATTGTGAAGTTGAAAAGCCAGGTGCTTGCCCTGTGACCTTGGAGGCCAGCATCACTCCTCCAGGGCACTAACTGAGCAGCTGGCACTGGCTGGCAGTGACCTGGCCCTATGTGTTTCCCAGAGGCTGTGAGACCCTCCCTCCAACGCCGCCACTTTCAGGGCAGAATCTTTAAGTTTACCAGCCTCATTTGCATGTGAATTTGCATAACTTTCCCCAGAGACTTTGGTCCTCTGGTTGGCTGCACGGAGAGAACAGCGGAGTCATTGTCAAGGGCTCATCGCGCCCAGCTGCTCTCTGCCGGTTAAGGATGCTTCTCTCCAGCCCTGGGCTCAGGCCTGGCCAAGGCGAAAAGAAGACACACATTCTTGCCTTTTCATTCTCCTCCCCAGAAGAAGTAAATGCGGGCGTGGGTTTATGCAGATTGCCATGCGGGTTTCCTCTGTAGACTTTATTGTTGTATCCTGTCAGAGCGCGGATGCGGATTTATATTTCGTAATAAATGCAGAGGGCTAGGAAGATTTCGACAAGTGCCACAGGGACGTCGTCTTGCTCCGGTGTGCTGTGGAAGTTCTGTGCAGACTGGGGATGCGTGGAGCGCACCACCGCTGAAACCCCTGTTGATACTGTTTAACACCGCACTCCGAGGAAGATAAACGGTGGGAGGAAATCGTGCTTGTTAATATTCTTTGCATGTGTAAAATCAAGTGGCTGCCATTTTTCACAGGCAGCGCAAAGGAATAAATTAGCATTGCCAGGTTCGGGGCCACGTATCACGATAGACGACCACAGATAGACTCCTTCAGAGGAGGCATCACGAAACACAGGCAGAGTAGGCACAGCTGTGTGAGGGGATCATGGGGCTTCTAGACTGACGGGACTCCCCGAGCACATGCCTGTTGTTAGTGTTTCTTGATATCTCCTCCCCGGTGCGGCAGCTACCATCAGAAATGATTTGTTTCATACCTCATAAGACAAAACAAAGCACAGAGAAGCTGCCTTGGCCATGGCTCCTTGGCACAGTGGAGGAGGGGCGTCTTCTCAGCTCCACCTTCCTGGAGCTCCGCCTTTGCTGAAGCCCCTGGAATGCCAGACCCTTGGGATGTTGGTATAGGACCGCAAAGGTTCCCAGGGGGCGGGGAGTGTGGCAGTTCCGTCTCCAGTGCAGGACTAACAGAGCCTTTAAGAGGAGCCCTCTCCCCAGAGTACTTACTTGCTCCCTGTTTCTATTAATCCTGGGCAGACTCTGAGGCCATACCGCATAACCAGACAGACAGGGGGCAGTCTCCGGGGCTTGGCTGTGCTCCTTTGCCTGGACAGCCTGGGTCCACTGGTTCCTTGTTAACAGTTGCCCATTTTTGTCGGCGTAGCATATAACAGAACGAAGTGCCTTTACAGAGCCTAACTCATTTGGGCTAACAGTCCTTACGGGGAGCTCTGGAGTCTTCATTGGAGAGGTGAGGGGGTTGATGGCTAGGGAAGCTAATCAGACTCCTCAGTTCAATCGGTGGAGTCTGTATGCATCAAACCTTGGCTCTTCAGTACGGGAACCTGTGATCCCAGCACTCGGGAGGTAGAAATATGAGCGTAAGAAGCTCAAAGCCATCCTCAGCAACAATTTAAAGGCCAACTTGGGAGCTGGGGAGACAGTAGATCCTTTCTCAAGACAGAAATGCATGCATGCATGCATGCATACATAAATACACACATACATACATACATACATACATACATACATACATACATACATACAAATAGCAGCAAAGAAAATCCCACCGATGCCCACTGGACACATGACCCACTGCTGACGGCATGCCAGCCTCTCAGGGGCCAGCGCTAGCCTGCCCTGAGTGCCCCTGATAGGCATAGCCTGAGTGTCCTCTCTTTCCAAAGACCCTGTGAGGGTTCCTCATCACCTTGGCCTCAGGGCAGTATGGGGGCTATGTGCATATCAGAAATTCTGGCTTTACCTTCAGAGCAGGAGTGCCCCTACCCCTAACTCATACTAATCAAATGTACCCATTCAGGCCTTTGTACAAATACAGTGTAAACTTGAGTGTGTTCCCATTATCATGTATACACACACACACACACACACACACACACACACACACACACACTCAAGCACATATCCACCAATACACAACTCTCCTGTGTGACCTGTGTTGACCCTTGAGAGGAAGCTGGTTAAGAAGAATGACCAAGGATTCCCGGGCCTAACTGAATAGTTGTTTGTTCATGTTACTGGCGTCCCCCTTCCTCCAACGTTCACCCGAAGCAGGAGCTTCCTTCATGACCAGACTGCAGATGCAAAGGAGAAAAAACTAGCTTCAGGAGCTGGGGCGCTGGGTTAAATGTGCAGAAACACCGCCCGGGGCTCAACATTTGATCCCAAGGTTCCTGGTGGCCAGGAGGAAAGTGCGTGTGTGGTTCTTGTAACTGCAAGAAGCTTTCGGGTTTGTGTTATGATCAGATGTTGCTACCACACAAACTAGCCCACCTCACCCACAGGCTTGTGTGCTTGGTCACCAGCAGGTAGGGATGTTTGGGGAAGTTCTAGTGGAGGAAGTCTCTGTGGGGAAGGCAGCACTGTGGTGGATTACGTTCATGGCCTGGCTGGGTAAAAACAGCCTCACACTGCTACCCGCCATGTGCTGGTCCCACCACCCCTAAGCCATCAGAATAGAACCTTCCTCCCTTCAGTTCTTTCTGTCAGGTGTTCTGTTGCAGCAACAGAAAAGTCACCAGTGTCTAGGGTTACCTGGGGCCAGCCTACAGACATGTACACAAAGCGGTTTGGCAGGGAGACTGGCTGGTAGTAGTGTGAACAGCGACGCAGAGACTCCTCACATGGCGATCCGTGCTTCTGACTCACCAACCTCTAAAGTGTGATGCCTGCCTACCCACCTCGCTTCCTGCCGGCACCATATTGTACTGTGTAGATAAACATCTGAGGTCTGTGGCCTCCGTCGTCGGAGTTGACACAGGTCTGAGCCTGAATAGCAGTTAAACAACGCTCTCAGACAGAGCCCAGGAGCCCCCGGAGCTCCACGTGCCATGCTCTGGTCATCCCGGCCCATGCCCTGTGGGAATGACCACCAGTCTGGATCTAGCTTTGTGGCTCTCCACTTGGGCAGCATGAGTGATGGTCATGTACTGTCCGTTTTCACTAGTTTGTGTAGTGTGGTCGCAATTACCTTCCTGTAATCTGCTCCAAAGGGTCATCCTGTCTTAGCTGCTTTACCACAGGTTATCACCAATCACCCAACAGAAACACCCTAATGTAGAAAGTGTCGATTTGGGCGTGTGATTTCAGAGATGTTAGTCAGTCATAGTAAAGAGCAAAGCAGTTCACATCATTGTGCCCAAAAAGCAGAGAGAGTGTCTGTGTAAGGACATATTAGTGACTTACTTCCTCCAATTAGCCCCCATCTCTTATACCTTACTATGTCCCCCAAAACGTCATCTTCTTATGAACCCATCAAAGGATTGCTTCATTGGTCAGGCCAGAGCTCTCATGAGCTAATTGTCTCTGGGAATGCCATTACACACACACACACACACACACACACACACACACACACACACACACACACACGGACAGACAGGCAGACAGATGGAGATGTGCAGTATTAATCTAGGGGTTTCTCAGTCTAACTTTTTGTTTTTGGATTTGAAACATCCACCATGGGCGTATGTATTGAGTGCTGATTCCCCAGCCTGTGGCACTATTTTAAGAGGCTGTGCCATTTTTAAGAGATGGGGCTCTATCTTTGGGGGTGGGCCTTGGAAGCCCATGCTCCCTGTGTTACTCCCCTCTTCCCGGACCTCTGTGACGTGAACAGCTTTGGCCACGTTCTGCTGCTGCCAGGTATCCTTCCCAAGCAGGTGGGGCCAAACAGCCGTGGACTGAACTCTTGGGAACTGCAAGCCAGAAGAAAGTCGTCCCGTTCTTCAGTGCTTGTTTCTATCCAGTACTTTGGTTGCAGTGACCCAAGAGTATATACTAATCGACTCAGCAAACTTAGCCATCCCTCAGCGCACAAAGGCCACCTTTATGTCCTCATGCAAAGCTCGTGTCCTAGCAGCAGAGAAGGGGCAGGGTGGTCCTTGTCTCCATGCTGACTCACTATGACATCCTGGAAGAGTCACATGTCTTGTCTGAACCTCTGGTTTGTCATCTGACAAGTGAGTGTATGTTCCCACACATACCAACTACTCTGGTTGTTAAGACCTTGCCTCAGCCATGCATACAGCCTTTCTATGTCTCTTGACATTCCCCAAGTGGACCTGTCCTGAGTATCATCCACATGCCCCACCCCTACCCTGCCCCTGGAGGGCATCGAATCTCATTACAGATAGTTGTGAGCCACCATGTCGTTGCTGGGATTTGAACTCTGGACCTCTGGAAGAGCAGTCAGTGCTCTTAACCACTGAGCCATCTCCCCAGCACCTTACCAGCACTTTCTGATGCCTTCAACACCTGTTTGTTCTAGTGGTTCAGAGTTAATAGCATTAACCATCAAGAGGGTTAGATGACCTCATATGATGAGAACCAGAGTCCCCCTCATTCCTCTGAAATGCTTCTTCCCAAATCTCCTATCTCCACTATTCCCCGACCTCTGCCTACTGGAAGGCCCTTTGCCCTGAGGACTTCCATATCCACTCCACGTTCCCATAAGACACCAAGCAAGCAAGGCTGCTGCTCTGGGCCTCAGCTTTTCCACACTGACTCTTGCTCTCCCATTTGCTGCGGGTGACAGTTTCTGTGTGTGTGGCTCCTCCACCAGTCGGAAGCCCCTTAGAGACAGGGACCAGGGATTTTTTTTTTTTTTACAACACACAGTAGGCACTCAAGAGTGAAGTGGAGTGGCTTGACTGTTAATTATTTATCCCATCTGCCACAAAGAAGCCGCCCAGGGAAGACCATGACCACCTCTGAAAATCTGGCCTTCTTGGGAGAGACAGGCTCCAGCTGGCAGTGGTGTGGGGCCAGCTGCTGTGACTGGTGTCTGGGAAGGAGATGGTACCCAGGAGCTAAAGCTACGTTCTGGTCATGGAGACCCAGCCAAGTCTCTCAAGCCCTTTCCCTTCCTCCTTTGAGGGCTCACTTTATTTTTGTCTACTAAAATGCAAACAAACTCTCTCTTAAGAGGGCTCTGCAGAGCTCTCATGGCCAATGCTTACTGCTTTCTGACAGTAGGGAGCCAGATAGGATTTGACTCCAGGGAAACACGGTGACAGCTTCAAGGCGTGGTGACAGCTTTGGAAATGGACTTGTAGAACAGGAGGAGCTCAACAGCCTGAAGCAGAGACTTAGACATCAGAGAGAGCTGGATTCAGAGCCCAGCTCTGCTATCCAGCCTGTGTGGTGGACCTTGGTTCTGAGCGAGCCTGTTTTCTTCACTGTGCATAACAACTCATCCCCTGGTGTCATCTCCATCTCCCCTCTCTTCCCCGTCCCCCCCTTGTTAACAGTCTGTGGCCCTGGACACCACAGCCTTCTCAGACCCGGATCACAGCACAGAGCAGTTTGTCTGCACACTTCACTGAGCACTGATCTGAGAACTTGTCTGTAATTCTGACACTAAGAGCCTGTGCTTATATCTACCTGAGTGGGCTCGGGAATCTTGATGTTCTACCCAGGTGAATCTGAAGCCCATGATGAGCAAGCTATGAGCTAAGAATCCCTACGTGTTTTTATTTTGTGGGCAGGGAGTTTAAATGCCCAGCTCTCCTTGCTTCCTCCAGAGACTGCAATGCGGCTATTGTTCACCAGCTTGTGGTCTCTTGTACCTTGTTGTTTCTTGATTTTTTTTTCTGTAAATCAGAATAGCCTTATCCAATCAGACAGACAGACACAGACAGCTAGCACAGACAGCTAGAGGTGATAACCAGCCTGTGCTGTGTGGAGCTGTGAGACAGTATGCATGGTTGGTAAATTATGATTTCTGTGTTGTTGTGATTAAGTTGCCTGACAGAAACAACTTAACAGGAAGAAAGATTTATTTTGGCTCACGGTTTCAGAAGAGTTCACGGCAGGGAAGGTACAGCAGGGTTCGCAGCAGTGCTAGCTTGTGGTGGAGGCTCCTCAAATCACAGTGGACCCTGAAGCAGGGAAAGCAAAAACCAGGTATAACCTGGGGTACACCCACCAAACACCCACCCTGAGTATCCTGTTTCCGCCAGCTAGGTCTTGCTTCATGAGGGTTCCAAACTCTCTCCAAGTAATACCACCAGCTGCAGAACAATCAAAACCTAAGCCTGTGAGAGACACTCAGAGTCAAACCATAACGTTCCCTCCTGGTTGCCAAAGGCTTATGGCCGTCTTAAAAGCTAAAGACGTGTTTATTCCAACTTCAAAAAGTCCTCACAGTCTCAACACTGACCAATAGTCTAAGTCAAAGTCTCCACTGGTGCTCAGAACAGTCTGGGATCCCTTGTAAAGTAAGACTGGGCTCAGAATTACACAAAAGTAGGATCAGCAGCCAGCAGGGAAAACAGTGAGCCTTCTGCCCCATGTTTAGAATCTGGGGCACATTGCTTGGTCTCTCACACACAGGTTTTCCTTAAAAATCTTGGTGCAAGTCTCCGTGACCCCATAATTTCCATTCTGCACACCTGAAAAATAGCACCAGGTAGATAAGTACAAAGTGCCAGCAGTGGGGACCCCTTTGATTATGGCTGCCTCGGCTTCTGAGTACCTGAGTAGCTGAACCAGAACCTAGAATACCATCTCCTTAGGTGGCCCCTTTCCGTCAGAGCACCCTGGTGACTCTTTAAAATACAGTCTCCTTTTGAAGGGAAGGATTTTAATTGATCAGTCTTCTGTTTTCTGCCCTGGAGACCCTAGGATGGGGACAGAGTCTCAGCTCACCTGCTCTGTTGCCCCGGTGGCAGGTGTGCATCTTCTTAATGACAGTGATGACGTAAGATCAGTAGCCTGCCCTGACCCCACTTCTCTTATCCACAGCCTTAAGCACCTTCACCTTCCTTTCAGGGCCAAATCCCACGTTGTCTTAGGGTTTTACTGCTGTGAAGAGACACCAGGACCAAGGCAAGTCTTATAAAGGACAACATTTAATTGGGGCTGCCTTACAGGGTCAGAGGTTCAGTCCATTATCATAAAGGCAAGAGCATTGCAGCATCCAGGCAAGCATGGTGCAGGAGGAGCTGAGAGTTCTACATCTTCCTCTAAAGGCTGCTAGCAGAATTCTAGCCCCCAAGCAGCCAGGACAAGGGTATTAAAGCCCACAACTCCCAACAGTGCCCCTCCCTGGGCCAAGCATATACAAACCATCACACGCATCTTGAAAATTCTCCACATTTTGTCCCAAGCCTCACTGTAAATGTAGCTAAACATAGCCACCCAGAACCAGACCAGCCCGACTGCTGGGTTGCTTTGCATTTTCTCCATTACCTTTGAAGTCCACCTCACTCAAAATTTCAGGGCATGGGTAGAATGTAAATAAATTGTTTGGCAGACTCAAGTGACCTCTAGAGTCCAGTGACCAGTGGAGTCCTTGTTCCTCCCCGAGACCATGTGGGTAAGGTCATCGTTGTTCATATAGTTGTCAGTGTTCTGATCCTCCAGCTTCTCACCAGAACAGATAGAGGTGGGAGACAGTTTTTGGGAGAGGAAGTTGGTCCCTCTCAGCGTTGGTTCATTGCCATCTCTTCGGGCATCCATTGTTATGAGGCTTAATAGAGATACAGTCTGTGGCTCAGCGAGCGTTGTTGATGATGTAAGTCACCGGGTTGAGCATTGCTGCGGCTTGATCCAGTGGCACGATTCCTTGTCATATTATCTAATGGCCTGTCTCTGCTCCGTGGCAGCAAAGTGTCTTACATGTGCACACAACACGGGGAAAAGGATTACTGCCGTTTCAGTTATTATCAGTAACATCCCTGTCACCACCCAGCTGCTGACCTTAGGGAATACGATTTTCCATGGTCCTTCACTCTGTTGATCGAGGTTAGTTACGCCATGTTGACGGAAGTGGCTTGAACAAAATAGAAAGTGAAGTTTCTCTCGCACAAACGAATAGTGCTGCCGAGGTAACTCTTCACGGTCAGGGCGTCAGGCTCCTTTGAACGGTCTTCCTGCCCTATGGTCTTCGGCTGGATGAACCACTATTGCCCGCCCCAGCAGTCTGCATTCCAAGCAGTGGGGAAGGGGGCAGCTTAGGGGAGACGAACCCAGGAAGGACTCATTCCAGATGGTCATCACCTTCCTCTCCTTTGATCGGAACTTAGCCACCCTGCAGCCAGGGATGCTGACACCCTCTGCCTCTGATCCTGAGCCCAGGCATCTGATCTTGGTTCAGGGGTCACTAAAGAAGGAGTATGGTGCCTTCAAGGATCCTGTGGCACATAGAGAAGTTGACATTTCTGCCTGCTTGGCACATTCCTTCAGGTTCTGAATAGACACGGAGTTGTCAGTCCACTCACTGATGAATGAAAACGTGTGGTCGCTTGGGAATGAGGCCTGGTCTGCAAGCACTTGTCAGTTTTAGACTTAGTTCTCATGGCTGTGGTAGGCAGGACACTGCATATCTGGGCTAGTAATGCCAGGATTTAACACGGATTCTCCCAGCTCTGAACAAACTGGCAAAGTCATGAGACACACCCCAGCTCCGCAATCCCAACTGACAACTGGAATGGTGTGTGTGTGTGTGTGTGTGTGTGTGTGTGTGTGTGTGTGTGTGTGTGTGTGTGTGTGTCTGCGGTGTGCGTGTAGCTCTTGTTTTGTGGAGTTGTGCAGTCATTCAAGAGTGAGCTGGCATTTGGCACCTTTTGAATCACCGTGACCAAATCCCCGGGAAGCAGCAATTTAA